>NC_139080.1:66094337-66571750 GCF_965140915.1 Aythya marila
GAGGAGAGGAGAGGAGAGGAGAGGAGAGGAGAGGAGAGGAGAGGAGAGGAGAGGAGAGGAGAGGGAGAGGAGAGGAGACTCGAGGAGTGGAGAGGAGAGGAGAGGAGAGGAGAGGAGAGGAGAGGAGAGGAGAGGAGAGGAGAGGAGAGGAGAGGAGAGGAGAGGAGAGGAGAGGAGAGGAGAGGAGAGGAGAGGAGAGGAGAGGAGAGGAGACTCGAGGAGAGGAGACTCGAGGAGAGGAGACTCGAGGAGAGGAGAGAGGAGAGGAGAGGAGAGGAGAGGAGAGGAGAGGAGAGGAGAGGAGAGGAGAGGAGAGGAGAGGAGAGGAGAGGAGAGGAGAGGAGAGGAGAGGAGAGGAGAGGAGGAGAAGGAGTGTGAAGTTGGTGTCATATGAAACTTTTTTTTTTTTTCCCAAAACTAAAGTAAAATATAATTTGTTTAGAAAAAAGTCACTTTAAATATTGCAACAACTACCCTATTTAGCCCAACAATCTAATAGACATGGTAGAACACATTTGTGGCAAAACTGGATACAGGGGTGGAATTTTTTACTAATCAACTATTTTTGGTTTGGCTTACAGAAATCAGAAAGGTGAATATCCTATATATCTATTAGAAGTGTATTTTTTAACTGAGGACATTCTTCATATCACTGAAAACAAACAAAACATTTTCAGTTGTCACAATTTTTGTCTTCAATTACAACTCGGGAGAATGATTCATTAAAATATATATATATATATAAATGATGGTATTGCCCTAGAATTCTGCTTAATGCTCACGGAAAAGGATAGATATTGTACAACAACTTCACAAAAGTAAAAGTAATAATAATCAAAAAAGAAATATATTCTGCAAATATTGTAATAAGTTAAACAAATATGTTCAGCAAGGACGAGTGCTGGATCCTGCGCTTGGGGCACAACAACCCCATGCAATGCTGCAGGCTGGGGGAAGAGTGTCTGGAAAGAAAAAAAGGATCTGGAGGTATTGCTTGATAGCCAGCTGAATATGAGTCAGCAGTGTATTTGGGTGGCCAAGAAGCATCCTGGCTTGTATCAGATATGGTGTGGCCACCAGGACTATGGAAGTGATTATCCTGTACTCAGCACTGATGAAGTTACACCTCAAATGCCATACTCAGTTTTGGGCCCCTCACTGCAAGATGGACTTCAAAGTGCTGGAGCGTGTACAAAGAAGGGCAACGAAGCTGGTGAAGGGTCTAGAAAACTTCTTGTGAAGAGCAGCTGAGGGAGCTGGGGTTGTTTAGCTTTGAGAAAAGAAGGAGACCATATTGTACTTTGCAATTACCTTAAAAGGATGCTATACAGAGATGGGGATTGGGCTCTTCTCCCAAGCACCAAGTGATAAGACAAGGGAAAATGGCATCAAGTTGTACCAGGGGAGGTTTAGGCTGGATATTAAATTTCTTCACAGAAAGTGTTGTGTGGCATTGGAATAGGCTACCCTACCTGTAGAGTTGAGTCACCCTCCCTGTAGACCTTCAAGAAATGTGTAGATATAGGATTTAGTGTAATGGATTAATTGTGGGCTTATCAGTACCAGGTTAAAGGCTGGACTAGATGATCTTAGAGGTCTCTTCCAACCTGAATGATTCTATGTTTCTATCTATAAATAGTGCTTATTCTCTGTCAGTAAACAGTTGTTCCTCAAATTTATTCTGAATGCAGAATATTTAAAAATACAATGTTGAATAGCTACCCTCATGAAAAGCAATAAATTATTTTTATTTTTTCATATGAACATATCCAGTATCATGACTACAAAAACAGTAAATAGTGTAGCAGCTACACTTGGATTCCTCTACCATCTCTCTAATTCAATCATCAACCCACACAAAATGATTTATTCCCAGTTGTATGACCATGACATCCACCTTTATTTCATCAATGCTCTGCCAAAGAAGAAAAATCTTCCTTTTGTTTCTTAATGATATCTCTGCTAAAAAGCACAAATTGCATTGCTGTGAAAAATGTGATATACCTCTTCACATTTGCTGTTAACTGGAGAAAGTATGCTGGCAGTCAGAGCACCAGTTAATCTGTTATTTGTATATAGAGTATGAGAAATATTACTAGTAAAAAAATAATAAAAAGTCACCTGATAATAAATCCTCCTAAACTTATTGCACATATTTTCTAGATGCTATTAAATAGTAGCAGTATCTATTTCATATCTATTTCAGCTACTCAGTTACACCTGAAAGATACAGAAATACTTACATTCAGATATAGACTACTTTATTGTTTTGGTTTTTTTTGTTTTGTTTTGTTTTGTTTTGTTTTTTTCCCCTGTGTTTTCTTAGTCCTTTCAAATCAGATGTATTACTGTGCAACTTCTGTCAATTAAAGAAGGAATTATTGAAAGGCAAGGTGATGTTTTGGAGACCTTTTTTTTGGCTGCTGATGTCCAAGAAATGTTCACCATCCCTATATTTTTAGGAATAAATTTAAACCATGGATTTCAGAAGATAAGCATTTTCTGTCAGAAGCCAGAACATTTCAGATAAAAGTGACTACAGTAATTCTGTCAAGTGCAAGAACAATGTTTTTACCAAGCATTTTACTTCTCCGACGATGTTTTGGCTACATAAAGCCATATGGAACATACATGTAAACAGCGCGGAATTTTAACAAATCCACCACAATTAGAATTCTTCTAATTCTTCCTATTTTTTTCTCAGAACCTTCAATATACCAATTTCTGTGTGATAGCCTTATCCTACTGTTTCAGTCTGTAAATACTTTTATTTGCCAATGAGAAAACAAGAATTCCCAATTGCTTATTGGAGTTGTTTTTCTTTCTTAAAGATTTGAAGGAGATTGTAAATGGTGTGCAAATTTAAAATATCTAAAAATATATATTTTTAATCTTTTAGTTTACACATCACAGTTTATTTATATTTTGACAGCATGTACTAGTTTCTACAGTAATATTATTCTTATCATCTTGTTAATCTTTCCTAATGTGATTAAGTTAATCATCAAATCCTCTGTTGTTCTACCCCTAGAGCTTTCTCTAAAAGGAGTCCTATATATAGCTCTCTAAATCTACTCCTAAATAGAGGTCTTCAAATTATGTCAGAGCATATGATGAAAATATTTATGAAATGCACTTTTTGAACTGAATGCATACTGCTTAAATAACATGTTTGTAGAAGTCTGTTTCCTATGAACTAAGGACCAAATTGCTGTATTGTTTTTCTTAAAATGTCCCAAACAGTTCAGATTTGAAAGAAGAAAGTTGTAGGACTTACAACAGGAAATTAATGCTTTTTTCTTGGTACTACGTGTTACCAACACAGCTGAAATCTAGGCAACTAAAGTTACCAGTGTATCTTGACACAGTAGAAGTCAATGTTTTACATTAGGAATTATCATTCTTAAAAATATAAAAATGCTGATGCCAAAATGTTAAAAAGAAAGGAGTGGAAAACTGGTAAAACTCCTAATGACGTATTCTGGGAATATTTGGAATAAGTTTTAAATTTCCTCTGACTTTTTTTGTTTTCTGAGATATCTCTGTTCTGCATCTTTGACTATTTGAAACATTTTTATCACATCATTTTTCTATATACGACTCTTTTTATTTTCATTAAACTTTTTTGGTCACTCATCCTCTTACATGTTGGAAAATTGCAACAATATTTTAAAACATCTCTTATGATAGAATTGGTCATGCCATGGGAGAACACATGGCTGGGAAGCCTATTTCTCTTTTCATCAGTTGGATATGTTATGAAACATCTTTCATAAGGCAAGTACTCACTAAAGAATGCTGGAAGAGTGGTTTTTCTTCATTTTGGATACATATTTACTAGAAACCAGAACAGCTATCATCTCAAACCATTAGCTTTAGGACTATATTTTATCTTGCATTTGACTATCATGCTCAGAAAAAGCAAGAAATTATCCACAGAAAGGAAATCAGCTTCTCTGTGCTAGTACACAATACAAAATCTGAGCTATCTTTCTCTGCAAAGGACAAGGCATGTATCTTGATACCATATTGAGCAAGTAATTAAATAAAAATACTAAGCATGTAGTAGCTTTGTATTTGCAATATTTTGCAAGAGAATTTCAGATCCAATGTCTGCTGTTGGAAAGGTTCTGTCAATGCTGGACCTTTTACTTTATGGGTAATATAAATACTTCTCCACCACTGCCCTGCATTCACTGAAGGTATCTTCATGCTCCCTATTTGTTGGCAGACACTCAAAGAGTTGGAAGATCTGATAGGTTAGAAAGTTCCTGCACCCCTAAACACCCCAGCATGTGTCAGGGTTTTTTTCATTCTGTAAAAAATAGTATTTAATATGGTTTACTCAGTCAATTCCTGAAGCTGAATCTATAACAGAAAACAGACACATTTATCACAAATTCATGTGAACCTACACTCACTGAATAAAAACAAACAAACAAATCAAACCAAATCAACCAACCAACCAACCAAACAAAAAACTTCTTTGAGTATATGGCATGATTTACACACCAGTGGAAGAAGTCTTTTTTTCCTCAGCGAAAAGGATTTTATTCACAGAACAAGTGAAAGTTCACACAGAATAGTTAAATGCTTTAAATGATTTGTACCTGGTATTATTTAATACCTTCAGGGCTTTATGTTTAATTTTCAGAACTTAGATGTGTTTTTTTGTTTGCTTTTTGTTTGTTTGTTTGTTTGTTTTGTTTGTTTTGTGTTTTTTTTTTTGTTTGTTTGTTTGTTTGTTTTGTTTTGTTTTGTTTTGGTTGGTTATTTGTTTGTTTTATTCTACATTACATGTGTTAAAGTGACACATAATAATTTGAAAACAATTCTGCCCAGAATATATCTTCCAGTTGACTGGTATAACCTTTTCTCATTCAGCCTGGAGCAAGGAAGAAGGATGATAAGTGAACTGGCAGGTTTCCACTTGTTCATTTAGGGACAAAAAAAAAAAAAAAACGGAAAGGGAAAGGGAAAGGGAAAGGAAAGGGAAAGGGAAAGGGAAAGGGAAAGGGAAAGGGAAAGGAAAGGGAAAGGGGAAAGGGAAAGGGAAAGGGAAAGGGAGAAAGGAAAGGAGAAGGAGAAGGAGAAGGAGAAGGGAGAAGGAGAGGAGAAGGAGAAGGAGAAGGAGAAGGAGAAGGAGAAGGAGAAGGAGAAGGAGAAGGAGAAGGAGAAGGAGAAGGAGAAGGAGAAGGAGAAGGAGAATGAGAAGGAAGAGAAGAAGAGAAAGAGAAAGAGAAAGAGAAAGAGAAAGAGAAAGAGAGAAGAGAAGAAAGAGAAAGAGAAAGAGAAAGAGAAAGAGAAAGAGAAAGAAAAAGAGAAAGAGAAAGAGAAAGAGAAAGAGAAAGAGAAAGAGAAAAGAAAGAGAAAGAGAAAGAGAAAGAGAAAGAGAAAGAGAAAGAGAAAGAGAAGAGAAAGAGAAAGAGAAAGAGAAAGAGAAAGAGAAAGAGAAAGAGAAAGAGAGAAAGAGAAAGAGAAAGAGAAAGAGAAAAGAGAAAGAGAAAGAGAAAGAGAAAGAAAGAGAAAGAGAAAGAGAAAGAGAAAGAAGAGAAAGAGAAAGAAAAAGAAAGAAAAAGAAAAAGAGAAAGAAAAAGAAAAAGAAAAGAAAAGAAAAAGAAAAGAAAAAGAAAAAGAAAAAGAAAAAGAAAAAGAAAAAGAAAAGAAAAAGAAAAAGAAAAAGGTGAAAGAAGTCATGTAGCACATAATGCAACTATCAATACTTCTGCTTTTCCTTGACATTTATTGATCCTTCTATTTCAAATTACTCAAGCAGTCCACTAGTCCTATAGGATTAGGCCTACTTTGCAAGCCAAGAATACCTAAAAGACATCAAAAAGTATCTGTAAATGTTTTGGCACAGCCTTTCTGCAGGTTTGCCTACTGAGGGATGAAATAATTCATGATTCTAACTGACAACATGCTGTTTTCTAACAAATGTTTGATAGGATTTACTTGTTTCTTTGTCACTTGGCACAAACATTTTGCCACAGAAGAGTAAAAACAGATTTCACTGCCAGTAGAGATGTGGAGATTACCAAAACTGTCCTTTTCTCATGAAACATGCTAATATGACTTGTAGGTCACAGCAATTCTGTGGTATACTAGTTGTCTAATATACTAATTATATATTATATATTATATATTGTATATTGTATAATGTAGAAATACACTAATATACTAAAATAACTAACTACTAATATGCTGTAATACTCACGTTTTCATTACTAAAGGAGAAGGTTTTGTGTTATGGTTCTGAAGAGTGGGAAATACAGTTTTTGTCACTAGGAATGCTTAGCTGCTAAAAATTATTGAGTAGATCACAGCTGAATCTTGGTCAGAAATCAATCAGTGAAAGAAAGGCCCAGAGGCCATACAGCAATAGGAAGGTGTGTACTGCAAGTCACTCTGCACTCCAGAAGCCTCTCAGAAGACTTCTGCATCACTGGCTCAAGACCTTTTCCATCACAAGTCACAGCAGAAAGGGTAGCATCTACCATCTGAGACTTCATAGGTTGGAAAAAATAAAAATAAAAATAAAAATAAAAATAAAAATAAAAATAAAAATAAAAATAAAAATAAATAAATAAAAATTAAAATTAAAATTAAAATTAAAATTAAAATTAAAATTAAAATTAAAATTAAAAAAAAATGAAAGTACCACACACTCATTTACCAAGATTCACCCAGCTCCTTTCTAGGGTTCCCAAAGGGAAATAAAAATAAAATAAAAATCCTCTTTACCAGGAGGAAATTAGGTGGACACAAAGTAAGATATTTAGAAAATAAAACAATATATTCTTAGATAGGAAGATGAAAAGAAAACAAAAATTAAACATGGCTAAACATCAGTAAATTTCCTAGCACATTCATATTATTTTAACTTTCAGCAACAGTATATATGAAAGAGATCAGCCTGACATGATATTTACATTGAAGAAAGACGGAAGAACCTCCTTACGGAAAGTGCTACTTATTTTCTGGAGAAGTACAAATTCTATTACAAATTATCCTTTTTTCAACTGGGGTAGAGTTCATTTTCTTCATAGTAGCTGGTATCATGTTGTGTTCTGGATTTAGGAGGAAAATAATGTTGGTAACATACCAATGTTTTAGTTGTTACGGAGCAGTGCTTAAACAGAGTAAGAGGTTTTTCAGCTTCTCATAACACCCGTCGAGGAGGCTGGGGGTGCACAAGAAGCTTGGAGGGGATACAACAAAATACAGTGTACAAATGTAACCCTTGATACAGCACTGATTTGTGAAGAGTTACATACACTATTAGAACACACTTGCTTATAGTTTAGAAAAAGACATACAGAATACAAGAAGCTAAAATTTTTGCAAATATATAAGAAGTTTACAAGCTTGCATTTAAGCAGCCAAGGTTTTTTTTTCAGCAGTTTCTTCAAATAACTCTATATAAAGATGCTGCTCTTGTGCTTCCTCTCTTAAAGCACACTTATGGTCTGTCTTACTCCCACATATCTACCACTCCAACTGTAACAAACCATATGTGACTGATGTTTAAGAAGCAGAAATATCAGAGACAATCACAATTAATGTTTTCCTTAGGTGTTCAAAATGATGTCTTTGAATTTATTTTGAGTTGGAGTTTTATTTTTTATGTTGGTGTGACAAAACATCACATCTGAAAGAAAACAGAAAATGGGGCTTTTCTTGGAAAAAAATGAAGATCAACAGTTCAGCTTCTTGTTCTGCAGGTCCGCCACAGATCACCTTAATTCCATAGTCTGTTTAACCATTTTGAGCTGAATACCCAGAAGTCTAGACTTGGATGAAACAATATTTTTTTATAAATTTAGAGATAACGTTTTTCTCCTCATCCACCTCTAACAATTTACAATTTTATATACAACTGGATAGGACAGTCAAACATAAGCTCAGCAGAAAGGCTGAGCTTAGCCTTTAAGAAATTTTATTTCTCTCAATCATTAGCACAGATAGACTTATCAATACATGTAAAAAAAAATATAGTAAGGAATTACTTTAGGTACATAGGTAGCAGAATACAATGAGTTCCAACAGGAAAATGGGATGATTTCACAGGCAACAGACTACCCCAGTTTCAGATCTCTTTTCTTGTAACAGGAAAAATTCAAAACCAAAATACATCTCCACTTTAGATACTTCATAATGTCAATCAAATATACTCAAAGACATGGATAATAATGAACATTAGGTCATGTGATTTTTTTTCCTTTTTTTTTTTTTTTTTTTTTTTTTTAATTCAACAGCATCATTTGCTAATCTTGATAGTTTTGCCAGCACAGATTGGCTTTTTGAGTGAACCTGGTTGGCCACCCCTGATTCAACACAAATATCCATGCTCATCTGGCATAACAAAATAGATACTCTGGTCAATAAAAGAAGCCCAAAATTCGAATGCATACATACCATTAAGCTCTAATGCTTATTCTTTTGAAAAAAAGTGCAAAATATGCAAGGCAGTGCTTTTGTATATTAAGCACAGACCTCATACACAGTGTTTGTCTGGCCAATAAAACACCACAAATTATTGGGCCAGCTGTTATTTGGGCAGTTCACAAAAAAAGATTAAGTCATTTTGAAGGACTTCCTCAAAGTTGAAAACAGGAATAAAACCTCTGGATATATTTATTTAACTCAGTTAATAAAACATATAAGAAAATCTGCTGCAAAACTGTGATACCAAAGTGGTGGTACATGCTCTGGGCTATGTGGATTGTAATTATGTTTGAAATGTTAAACCTACTTTGTTCCCACTGAGTTCGCTAAGGTCCTCTCCAAAGTTTTGTTGTTGTTGTTGTTGTTTTTTTTTGTTGTTGTTGTTTTGTTTTGTTTTGTTTTTTGTTTGTTTGTTTTTTTGTTTGTTTTCCAAGTCATAGTTCAAACTAAAAGAGTTTGTAGCAAAATAAGTCACAGATGGTCCTCTGTACATCTGAAACATCTCTTCAAGCATTTCCTCCTCTACACATAACAGAAGGCCAAAATCACTGCAAATTCATTTTTCAAGTAGGATGGGCTTTCAATCTGTCTTGGTACACAGCAAAGACACTTGGCTTTGCTTTCTGAAATTGATGCAGCCAAAAATGGTTTGCTCTTCCTGAGGCAGTCAAAATTATTAGAAGTAATTAATGATAAATACGGATTCCCAAATCTTGTTAAGTCTATGCTTACAAAAACAAAAACAAAAGTTATAAGAATAAATTTCAGATTTGTTTAATTTACTGTATTTAGTAGCTTTTTTTTTTTTTTTTAATCCTATCTTATGGTCTCTTAACATTCACTTTCTATATTTGAAACTAAGTAAATTCTCACTTGTATAATCCCCCACACAAATGGCCTAACACAGACCTGTTTGCTGCCATTACCTTACATGGAAAGGTGATCTTTTAAGAGTCACTGGAAATTATTGTTTTGACACTTCTGCAAATGCTTTGAGAGATGTCTGTGTGTCCCCAACAATTTTCAGTGTCCCTCTTACAATATAATGAAGAGGTAAGAATGGTAAGAATCAGCAGTAATACAAGAAATAAAACTGAAAAAGATGTGAGACACCCAGAAGCTCTGTTGGTCACCTGTGGCAGAGCCCAGAAGATCCTGGAGGACATTGTCTATCTTATCTATCAGAAAGGAAAAGAAAAATCACTGAAAAGTTGATGCTTTTTGACTTCTCAGATTTATACTCTTTTCCTGCATTCATTCGTTCATTTTAATACTAAAATTTCAGAAAAAAATAGAAATAAGTATTAGTTTAGAGAGTACAATCCATCTAAGGCAATGACCAGCAGTTCAAAAGATAATCTCACTTACATTGTGTTAGCTTTCACAAGCAACAGAATCACCCAACATATATGACATTTTTGTATTAAACATGACAAAGGAACAAATTAAATGTCTTTGGTGAAAAACAGCAATTGAGTCACTACACCAAAACTAGACAAAGGAATTTACACAGTGGGTTTTCAGCTGCCCTGACAGTGCGGTAAGCCATACAGAAAGGAAAAATAAATAAATAAATAAATAAATGCAGTAACAAACAAACAAACAAAAAATAAATTCAGTGATGAGATTAATATTTTTTTAAAATTAACCCTCATTAACCCTCTGGAAGTCTTTTGTAGAGAACAGACATGATTTTAGACATAAGTGAGCCTTGTGAAGACAACATGTACTCTCTGTGTAAACACTGTTAACAAAGCAATGCATACAGGAGCAAAAAGAGGAAGTATAAACACCTGAATCCATAATTTGGATTGCAAATTCAAATAGTTGAAAATCAGCTCTACTCCAGTCACAATGCACCCTGTTTTATTTCTTTTCTGGAGTAAAGAATTCTGCTTTGGATTAACGGAGAGGTGAAGTACTTCATTCGGAATTCTTACTTAAAAAAATAATTTTTTAGAAAATAATACTGAAAAATAAAATGTATGTTATCTCACTTGCAAACCCAACAGAATATGCTGGAACTTTTGCTAGATTAAATTTTCTTCTAAAATCAATGCTGAAAAATATATTCATCCTTAATATCACTTCTATTTTTTAAAGTTATTTAAAGGCATGTTAACTCTTAATGCCTATAAGAGCCCTAATCAAGAGCAATTCAAAAGCTGTCAAATGAAGAAAACTAGAACAGCTTGCTTTTATTTCTAGTATTTATATTTCATAGCCAAAAATGTGTCCTGGGACAATAAACTGGGATAATAAACTGAATCATCTGTATCAGTAATTAGAAGTACTTACTAACCACTTACAAAGAAATACTAAACTTATAAAGTATATTCTCTAGATCAGAAACAAGGCATTGATACAACATTAAGAGTGAAGATTCACCTTTGTAAACTGTTTTACCTGTCTCATAATTATTTCACAATTAGAAAACAAGGCTACAGAAAAACTGGAAGAAATATAAAAAGCTCCTAGTAGTGTGGGTATATACATTTTAGAAGTAATCACAAATGAAAATTAGTATGACTGAAAGTTCATTGCTGATGTAACAAAATCTTCATGTGCCATGTCAAACCTGCAAGGTATGTAATGGACAAATGACAAGGTGACAGCTCACTTCAGAAGAGGTTTTTTATACAATGCCAGAACCCATTTTGAGTGAAATCTTCCACTCCTCCCACCAACACAGCCTGTGCACTGAATGGTAAATTGCTAGCTGCATCCTCCTGAAATCTTCTATTAAATGGCTTAATATAAATGAGAATTTATTTTTCTCTGAGAACCAGATCCAAGATTATTTTAGGGAACATTTAAATATATTCCAGAAGAGAGCAAGAGGAAAGACACTCAGTTACTGTAATGAGCAGCAGGTAAACGAGTCATCACATACACTTAGGAGTATAGCTTTCCTTTGATGGATGGGGTGGCAAGAGGGAGGAAGTTGGAAAGATTCAGAAGACTTCAACCCTTTGTAGGCAGGGAAAAAACAGTTTCTGGTGAGGGTGCCAAGCAGTGAGGACAATATTTGGTCAGGTTTTTGCTGGATGAGGTTCTGGTGAGGTGCTCAAGACCTAGCACAAAGACTGACCTGGCTTGTGGACATACTTGCAGAAGCAGCAGATAAGTGCCTAGGGGAGCCCCAACATGGAAGTCTGGGCAAGCAAGAGGCTTTGGATGTGATGTCCCAAAAAGAGTGTCCATGGCAGAGTAGTCATAGTTGTCAGACTGAAGAGGATATGCACTTTGTGGAGGCTGTATAGGAGGAGTGCACTCCACCCTCCAGGATGCAGTAGATGAAATAAGAATACTTTCTTCTCAGTGCAGCACCTACTGCATTTCCAGAACAGAAATTATTAATAATAATAATAAATAATAATTTTCCCAGCACTCACTCCTCCCTTGCAGTGCCTTTCTCTACCAAGATTTTGAACTAACTAGAGGCTCAGCCATGAGCAGCTGAAGCCACACTGCTCAGTACAGAAACAGGGCTTCAGACTCAAGGGAAGGTGAGGGTTCAAAATGGCTCTGGCAGAGGAAGCAACTTAATTTGGATTTCTCTTACCTTTCGTGACAGAGGGCAAAGGAAAGCCAGTCTACAGAAACCATCTCCTCCAGCAATTTGTAAATCTAGCACATCTGTCCCATACTTTATTTATGAGTAAATGAAATAAAACAATTGGATATGTGTCAGCTAGAATAACTAGATGGTGAACAGAAGGACAGATTTCAGGTTTTCATTTCAGCCATACAGATAAGCAATCACATTTTACTTTTAGTGGGAGTCAAAACACACTGGTCTTCCTTTCAGTTACAATTAAACAAATCGATACAAATGAACACTTTGGACCCTGCTGACTTCCACTGCTTAAAATGTTATGTAATCATGACCTCAGATGGTGAGGACAGTGGTAAAGTAAAATTGCTACCTTTCCTTTTCTTTTCAGTGACTTGGACTCTTAAGACTGTGCTGTGTTAGCGAGATTTATCATGTTTTTAATTTTATTAGAAATGTAGCAATATAGCTATTGATAGCAATGAAAAAAAAATGAAGCTTCTATCTTGCCTGTTGGCTGAACTCAAACTATACCCTTTTTAATAAAGGGAATTATCTTGTGTGCAAGGATTTTCTACAGCAGAGATTAGAGGTGCATAATTCTTTCCATGTATCATTCTTCCTCCTTTATCCCATGAAAAGCTCCCTTAAATAGAAAAGTTCAAAAAGGGCAAGCTGATCAAGAGTTAGCTGAAAGATCCACTAACTGCTATGAATTCATCAATAGTATACAAAATGTGGTTTCTTTTTAAGAAGTTTAAATTGAAACACAATTCTTCTGCTGTTCTGTTAGGAATTCCTTAATTCCTTCTATGTGTAGAAGCAATTAGCAAGTTTCATCTTATCGCAGCTGTCAAATAGTAGTAGTACAAAAAATACATAGGAAAATGGTGCCTTTGATTTTTTTTTTTTTTTATTTTTTCCTTTAAAAGGAGGCAGCCAGAAAAGAGTAATGTAAAAATTGGGTCATACTCTTCAAGATCATACTCTTGAACTTGTTCAAGGTAATACCACAAACATATGTATTATACATATAAGGCTAAATAGAATTGGAAAAAAAAAAAAAAACACATACCTTTTTGTTCAATAGTATTTTAAAATAATGCCCTGTTAATGAGAAGGAATTATAAAGAATATCCAATGAAGTTATTTATTTTATCTGTATTAAGTAAAATGGAATGCCTAATGCTGGATTAGCCAATGCACTAATCACTATTAGAAATATTTAAATTTCTCATTTATTTTTTTAGCAATTCAGAAACCTATTTTCAAAAGCCCTCTAACTTTACAAGGTTTCATTAAATTTAAAATTGACCTTATATTCAGAAGTTATGCTTATTCATTAGTATCCAAATTTGGCTGCCTTTGGGTACTTATAAAAATGCCTGGGAACTTAGAAAATCTACTTCCAAACAAAAATTAATATAAATAGTCACTGCTTGATTTAACACTCTTAAAGTAAACTTTTCATTTCATTTCTACTGTGACACCTTACTAGTGTTGAATTGAGCAGTTGTGATGGAACCCATAGAAATAAAAGATACATTTAATCACACTTACTGCTGACTCAGTTCTGCTCCATGTGGTATATTTCTTAAGGTTCATTTGCACCTTTCAACAGAAACTGTAACACAGAAGCTTTGTGAAAGGCCATTGCACATATATTTTCTTCACTCTACCATAGTACAAGTGGTTATGCCTCACACTAGGTGGATGCTCAGCTGCAGATAAGCCCTGCAACTTGGCTGGGAGCATAGTCTGCACCACAAGTGGGCTATCTGCAGCAGCACCAAACCAAACCAAACCAACTGTAAACCTGTGGCAGAGGCAGTGACAGCTCGAGTCCTTTCAACCAGCAGTCTGAGAGCACCAAAGGATAAAACTCCTTTCTCTTAGAACATACCCTAGCACACATCTACACCCACCACTGCTGATTACACACATGACAGGAATATAGTGTCCCTAACCCAACAGTATCTTGTGTCTTCCTAGTGAGTATCAGTTTCTCCAAGGCCTGGGGGACCAACAGACAGTGTAGAGCACAGACTACAGTACATGCATTTCCTAGGGAAAATTATTGTCTGTAAAATTCCAACATATAAAAATGAATTCTGGTTTGCCATTTTATTTCTACTGGTATTTACTGAAGTACTTTTGTCAGGACACTGTTTTCAACACAGATAAAATATGTTCTTGCTACATTATGCTTCCTATTTTGCTTTGTGATAAATGGAAATTTTCTCTCCATAGAAATGGATGGTGATATTCTTAAAACCCTGCTTACCTGATGATATTTTCTTCCTCTATTCCAATATTTTTTATCATTTCCTAAAGAAAAAGTGATTCAAACACTGCTAATGAACATTTGCATGTGGATGATCCTATGAGATTTCTTCATTTCTATTCTCTTAATCTCTCTGCTTACTTCCATAGGCATTTACTATGCTAGCATTAGAAGGAATTAATCTAAAGTTATGTATTATATGTCTATTGACATATATTATGTGTAAACTTATCACAGACTAGTAGTGATCGTACAAGTGATAACCTCAGAGTATGGAGGTAAAAACCAGAACATTAGGTAATGTAAAAAGTAAACCAGATTTATTAAAACAAACGGGAATTCTCCCATTTTCTTTTTTGCTTGTTATCCAGTTTTCTAGCATTCATATCAATCACTAAACAGTGCTCTTCTTTAATTTCTTAATCATGCTATTCATGTATTTTCCATTCCTTCTCATTCTCTGCCCTTACATTGTTCAATGCCCATTGACTGTTCCAACAAAGCTTCAGAGAGAAGGGTATGTTCCTGTATCTATTACAGACATGCACCTTCTCCTACAGTTCCACTTACTAATGACTTACAAAATGAAAACAACAGTCACCACTTAAAAAAAAAAAAAAAAAAAAAAAAAAAAAAAAGTAACATTTTGTACCCACTGCACAAATCAAATAGAGGGTGAGAACTTGTTAAATAACATATTTTAAAATTTATTTATACAATTTCTGAATACAATTAACTGCAAATGAATGAAATATATGGTTTGATATTTAACCCAACGTTTAGTGAAGGATTGATTTGTAACAAGCTTTACAGTACTTTCAAGAGGTGTATCTTATTTATCCACTATTTATATTTCATTATATTTATATTTCATTATATCTTCAGTAAAACCTGTTCAGTGCAGAACTCATTATTACAGTGATGCATTTTGAACATAATATGAAGATCATATAAGACTTTTTCAAATCAAATAATAAAATGATTGTGTTTGCTTAAGCCCTCTTCCTGGACTGAGTATCAAAGTAGCTACTGGCCACCTTGAAAGTTCCTATTAATTGTACTTATATTTAGACACTATGCCTTTCATTTTAACTGACGAGATTTCTGTGAATTTCAACTAGCCAAAGTGCAACATGTCTGAAGATAAGAATTTGTAGATCATAAATGATAGATCATAAAGATCATAGATCATAGATCATAAAGATTATATGGACATATTAACGTGCTTCTGGTCCACTCTAAATTTTATAAATTATGGCATAGAAAAAACAACAAAAATTCTATGTTATCCTATATTTGACCATTTAAAAAAGAGGTATTTCAACACCAAAAAAAATATATATTTTTTTTAATTTTACGATTCTGATCATATTTTGTACATCGTAACCTATTAGGATAAAAAAATATAATGATCATACATATTAACATATAAGTTTGGGAAGAAGAATAATTTTAGGGAACATAAAATTAATATCTAGGATGAGAATTCCTAATGTTTAATTTCTAAAGAAAGAAAATTATTTACACACTCTCAACTTAAGAGATGCAAGAAAGTCTATGAATATAAGTTGCTAAGATGCAAGAAAGTATATGAATATAAAATATTGCATTATGGCCTCAGTGTAACTTTTATAGGCAGGGATAAATTGCCAGTCAATTGATGGTGTAATCTCTACAATTTATGTTCCTTTTTTTTTTTTTTTTTTTTTTTTTTTTTTTTTTTTTTTTAATTTCTAGACATACCTGAATTTCCCCAAAGCTTGTCAAGATTTCTGGTAGTGATGAGACCCAAATCTACTAGTTTATCTTAGAAGGGTTCTTCAAAGTTCATCTAGTTCTGTCCAATGGGCTACAAGAAAGATCTAGTGGCAAAGATGCCTAGAATGCAACACAAGTACAGGATTCAACATTACTATCCTGAAAATCCCAAATCCCTGTGTTTAGTGGGTAGTGGAGATGCCCTTACTTAACAAAAGCTGCAAGTTGCAACCTTACTTTTACACACACACACACATACGTGTATATATATATATATATATAAGTATATATATATATTATATATATATATATGCGCAAAAGCATTTTGAGTGACTTGGCCCATCTGACATTCTTAATTAACTGGGATCCAAAAAATATTCCTCCATTGGATTTCCTTGTGAGCACACTTTCTACTAGTAAAAACTGACCAGGTCAGGTCCACTCAAAGGTTATTCTTTTTTCCTGTTGAAAAGCATTCAGGGCAGTAGGCAGATAGAAGAGAGTGGGAGAGAAGAGAAGAGAGGATGTAATAGATAGAAACAGATTTTAAAGTATTAATCTAGTAGTGAGAAATGCAATTTTCATTTCCCTTGCGCAACTGGATTTTAACACCCGTCATCTATTTACAAGAGCAAAAGGATCACCAATTACAAATTACTCTTTAGTGTGGGATTTTCCCCATTCCTTTTGCTGACACTATGCAATTTTTGCAGAAAATAATGCATGAGTCATTGAGGAAGAGAGCATGAATGCAACTAATGACTCACTGCAGGTGATGGAAGGTTTCCGATGAAAGTGGATTATAAACAAAGAAATAAATTTTGTACTAAAAACAGACTTGCTCCCTTCTCATTTCTATTCTGATACTGTGCTATGCAAAAGAATTTTGACAGCTACCCTAGGGCACTAAGCAGAGAAATTATAAACAAAAATGCTCCCTCAGGACCTGAAATAGGATAAAGTTTTCAGGTGGATCTGAAAGACTCTTCCTTAAAACTGAGAATGCTTCAAATACCACAGGCCTTTGAATTTTTAATATTAAGTTTCAGTAGGGCTCCTGAAATGAGGTAGCATATAGAAAAAAGGCATAGTGTGAGATTGGATAAAAATGAAAATGGATTTTAACAAATCTCTCCTTGCATATCCTTCCAGACTTGCTCTATATTCAGCCTTTCTGGTGACTTCATAGTATTCAACAACTCTTAAAGAGTCTCTTTTTTTTTTTTTTTTTTTAATAAATGGTTCTTCCTTGGAGACCACCAGTGCAATAGCACTATATGTATGTTTTCTGCCCATTCCAAAATTTCTACTCCACATTGCCCAAATGTTTCATTTTGCAGCACCCTTCCCTCTTGTCCCTGCAGGCACAATCTTTCCTCATTCTCTGCTGTACCTACAGTACCTGCACAGTGCCCCAAAAGCAAAATAAAAACAGACAGACAGATTTAACGAAAAATTATCCCACAGGATATACCTATGGCATCTGCTATTACTTTAGAAATGAAATTAATATAATTTCAACCTGTAAAAAGAACACATAGAATCTCCATTTTGTTTTTTTCTTTGCGATATTCAAGACAACAATATTTGTTGGTGCTACTGGAAAGCAGTGGCAATATTTGGAAAGGATTTATGAGTGTCCAAAATTTTTGAAAAATGTTTAATTGCTACTGAAACAAATGAACTCAGAAGTCACCAACCACAATGTGACTTTATTTGCTCCACAAGTTTCCAACATTGGAAGATACAAAAGGTCTGTTGTTTTTGTTTGTTTCCTTGCTTATTTGTTTTTAATTGGACACATGACATTTTACTCTAAACTTGACTGCTGATATGACAAAAATATAATCAGTCCAACTTTTATTAATTATCTCAGAAAAGGAAATGTTTCTTATTGGCAAAAATGTAATCCAGAAGGAAAAAAAAAAAAAAAAAAAAAAAAAAAAAAAAAAAAAGCTTTTAGAGTAAGCTACTTCCTAAGTAGTACCCATATCCCAGTCACTAACTCGCTACATTACTGATGCTCTGAATTCAATGGGACAGTACACTGTAAACATCTACCAATACTGGAGTAACAGAATGCACATTTTTATGCCTATGTGTTAAGGAATGGAAAGAAAGGCACGATTATGCTTGAAGATATTATTGTGTGGTAAAACTTAAGGAAATAAACAAATGTTAAATTATAATACCATTGATAATGTAATTAACTAAAACTAATGAAAATTCTGATGGTTATACTCTCTGCTCAAACTGTAAACAACAGCACATATATTGCAAATGATATAGCAGTACAGTGTTTTTCATTTCAATTGACAAAACAATAAAATTAAGAATATACTTAGTGATGGGAGGATTGAATCAACTAAGGAAAGAATTCAGTGAACTGCCTGAAGGAACAGACATAGACTGATGTCCTTGGAGTAGGAAAAAGAACTGTGCTAAACTTGACTTCAGATAACACTCAGCATTAAGAAAGACTAAAACATAGTTTGCAATGAGGGAAATTCCTAGAATCACAGAATGGTTGGATTGGAAGGGTCCTTAAAGACCATGCAGCTCCAATCCACCCTGCCACAGGCCAAGACACCTCCCACTAGACCAGCTTGCCCAAACCACCATCCACCCTGGCCTTGAAGACCCCCCTGGATGGGGCATCTACAGCTTCTCTGGGAAACCTGTTCCAGTGCCTCACCACCCTCTGAGTATGGATTTTTTTTTCATAATACGTAATCTAAATCTACCCTTTTTCAGTTTAAAAACATTACTTCTTGTCCTGTCACTACTTTACCATGAATTCTGACAAATTCAGACTCACAGAAACATAATACCTGTCACTTTTCAAGTAACTCAAGAAAGTGAAAATCAAACCATCCAGAACCACTACATGCATGAGAGAATTCTAATACAGATTTCTCCAGATTGATAAATCTGAACTAGCTCAAGGCCTAAATATGCATTAATACCTACCTTCCACTGTACACTAATCTCTGAGCACAATCAGGCTTAACAAATGGTTTAGAAATTAACAACAATCTCAACCTTATGTCTTCTGTAGACAATTTCATGATTAAGCTACATATTTTTATCAATATTTGTCCATTAGTAAAACTCTACATGTTGATGGATGCTGTATAAGCAGTAACCTTCTAAGCCAATTCCTTCAGATTATTTTAGTTACATGCAGCCAACAATTTGAGATACTAAAATCACAGAAAACCATAACTGGAAAAAGTCCAGTGGATTCTAACCCAAAGCAAATTGGACTTTACGCTTAGACCAGGTTGCTCTGGGCCTTGTCCCAAAGAGGCTTTTTTTTTTTTTTTTTTTTTTTTTTTTTTTTTTTTCCAGGGATCTATAACACACAGTACTCTGAGCATCTACCTCTACTGCTTACTCAGCTTACTCAGCAGAAGAAATATTAATAAATACTTATGTTTTCTGATGCTTGAATAAATATCTTTTTTTTAAGTGGTTTACTTCCACTTAGTAAGTCATTTTATTTTGGAGAAGAATCCATCACAGAATTGCCAAAATAATTTTTGTCAGGAAAAAGCAGCAGGTCACCTCATGCATTTGCTGTTAAATGCCAGATCCCAGGAAGAGCTCATTGCCCAATGAATGTATAGTGAAGTACAGAGTGCAGAACCCTTAATGGAGTTTCATGAGATACTTGCAAACTTCTGTGCTTGAAATTTAGGAACAATACTGCAGGTTTGAGGTTTTCTTTAAACAGAAGAAGATTTTTCACTTTGACAACTCTGTTTAGGAAATCTTTCCATTAAAACAGACAGCACAGTAAAAACTTTAACATTCACACTTCAAATGCATTGTCACAAATATTTTTAAATATGGTATGTGAAGGTAGCTAGTTTCAATAAATAATTTATTATGTAAAATATTAAAAAAAAAACTTACTACCACATTCCTCAACAGTAAAATTTGGTCCCCTTTTCCTAATTATTATGCAAGCTTTTCCACACAGAGCCTTAAATTAATGTATGCATTTTCAAAATATAATTGAATAATTGCCCTTGAGAAACACTAGGTTTTAAAAACTGTACACTGAGACTTCTGTCACAAACAGAATGGAATAATGAGTTTATTTATGTTCTGATGTTGTCATTCATCTTCACTGTAACTGTAAAAATGCAAATTTTGTAGTATTTTTCTCTACTGAAGATTAAATATTGCCCAACAGTACAATTTTGAATAAGATTCACTGTCATTTCTAGAGCTGGCAGAGGAAAGTTTTATATTAAGCCTCTGAAATTAAAAATATATATATATATATATATATTTAAAAGCAAAACCTTTTTTAAAACAGTTTTAGTGAACAACTGATATGATGTGAAATAAATTGAGGAAAAATGCAGTAATTAATATTTGAGTGCTCAAAGATTAACTTTTCCATCATATAGTAAGAGAGCTATGGAACTTGTTTTTTTGGGGAAGCTGATGGTCTCATGGACCAAATTTTAATGGACCAAAACCACCATTCATATAAATGGTCATGCTTACTCTTGTGAATTTTTTTTGCCTCTGACAATGATAAATTTGTTTACAGGTTTATAATAAACAGGTTGCCTTGAACTACAGCCTGAGCTATCTAACATAAAGTCAACTGCTTGAAACTTATGGCAGACTCTATAGTGGAAAGGACCTTCATGATGAAAGACAGTCATTAACCTCTCTGTCCAAAGTGTTATTAAAAATAGCAGGGCACAGTTATTTGAAGCTTCAAACCTTGGGCAACATTTGTTTCTGAGCAGAGTGAATATAAAATATTACTTATGGCACATAGACTAGCATGTAGATTTGAAATTGCAATTATTATAGAATTAAATTATATTTTTAGTATGATTCATAGTGGGTCAACTGCAATTCCATTATGGTTGCACATTTAAGTGTGTAATATCTTAGAAAACAAAAACAAAACCATCACCAGCAACAACAACAAAATTATGAATTAATTTATCGGCTTCCAAACTGGCACATTGTTTTTATATATTGCTACACATCAATTTCCAGGAAAAATAAAAATTTAAAAAAGAAAAAATAAAACAAAACAAACAACTTCCCTTCAATCAATTACACTTAATAATAATAATAATAACAATAATGATAATAATAATAATAATAATAACAATAACAATAATGATAATAATAATAATTATTATTATTATTATCATTATTGTTATTGTTATTATTATTATTATTATTATTATTATTATTATTATTATTATTATTATTATTATTATTATTATGTCATTTTTGTAAAATATTCATCTGATTTATTTAACATAAGGTTTCAGCTATGTCTAAAACATAGAATCTGTGTACTTACTGTACATACTTTAATAGTATGAATCCATTCTAAAAAAGGATATATTATTACTCTTCACAGTCCTTTCTTGAGAGGTATTTTTGGGGAAAACAAATAAAGCAGCGAACAGCAGTCCCATAATAAACTTCCAGAATAAGTTTATCTTTCTGGGAAGAAAACCAAACAATGGTAACAGTAAATGCCTAAAGTTTCATAGGTAAGAAGGGCCAGTTTTCTTCAGTATCATCAAAGCTGGGATAGCATGTTGGAAAAGTGACACAAATATAAACACAGAACATCTGGCATTTTTGGCCTTATTTCCTCTTGAGGTGTAAAAAGCAGCAGGATTTACTCCCAGCATATTTACAGCTTTGAAAAATTCAAATCATGCATGTTATTTCACTGAATGTTGTCAGTTGTGCTATTTTAATGATCGAAATGTAATTTTCTCTGTCTAATGAAAAGTAGAAATCTCAGCTCAGCCAAATTGCGTTCTTGGTTATCTGATATATATTTTGTGCTTACATCAGTCTTGCAAGTAGCTTTCAAATGTTAAGTCCAACCAGCTAAGCAGAGAAGCAGCTGCTGTTAAGTTTATATGTTTGCCTATTAATAAGAAGTTTTTAAAAATACCATGGAACTGTCTAAGTTTCAATTTCCCAGGGATTTGTGCTCCTAATTTTTACACAGACAGACCTGCCACTAAATACATGATATAAATACCTGAGAATACATGTGATACATTCATACATCTGGTCACTGGCACTACAAAAGAACCCTATGGTCAATAAATCATTCTGAAGTTTTTTTTTCCCTGTAGAAAATGCCTACTGAATTTTTGTGATTGCTTACCTTTCTACTAGATTATTATAAAATTATTTAAATGGCATAAGATTTGGATACAGCTAATGTGATTTTAAGTTTAGAGTTAGGCGCAATCAAAAGCATTATATAAAAAATATATTTAAAAAATCAATTCATGTCTTCTCACCATAGACAGTACATAGCCTCATATATACATGGAGTCTTATCCCTATTTTGGACAATCTGGGTCATCTTGAAAAAATGATTATTTATCCAGAATGGCCCAACCTTGAAAGTCAGAGAATAAAGTAATAAAATAAAAATAAAAATAGAAAATAGAAAGGAGCGTTTATGATGGCTTAGCTGGTGATTAACTGGTAAGAAACCACTGCAAGAAGTGGAGCGTAATGTTTACAGGCAGTATAGCCTATACAGGTTAGTATGAAAGAAAGCAGTAAAACCAGTGTGAAAATGAGAAATAACTGAACAAGTCCCTGTGTCTTACCATTAGACCCTCAAAATAGAGCAGTAGTTGAACAGATAGTAATGTCACTTAGCCTTGCTTCTATCAGATCTCTAGAAATACAGGTATAAAATGCATGTAACCATTCTGCAGAATCTGCTATATATCACTGCGACATCTGAGCACATGGTGCAGAGGTTCTCTCAATAAAATACTCCTTTGCCTTTCAAGGTACACCTATGCTTTATACATGTGTGCCGTGTGTGTAAATTAAAACCTACTCTTTCCACATCTATAATTTCCCAAGGAATATAAAATCTTCACACATATGCAGATGTGTGTTTGTGGTGTAAATGCCTGAAGCAACTAGGAAAATAAAACTAACATTCACATTTTTAAGGAAAAGGTACAGCATTGAAGAGGCTTTCAGGGTAGGGCATAACTGCATTACCTGAGCGTTCCCTAGGCTCACAACCTTAGATGCTATCGCACTGGGGAAACTTGGTGTGCTAGCTCTAAGGAACAGCACGGAGTGTAGAGTGGAGTGGAGACACCACGGCTAGGCTCTGTAATCAGGTGGGGCCTCGATTGTTCTTGTGCACAAAGCTGCACTTTTTGCCACCCAGAGCCAAAGACCTGTCATGTTTTGACAAATGCTGTACCCTAGTGTACTTTTTGCTCATTATAATATCATTATAATACCAAAACACACCTCCATCCCAAAAGCTACCCGCCTCCAAGGTGCGACCACCCCTCACTGAGCATGCGCCCTGAATGTCTCGGAGCCTATTACTTTAAACGGAGACGGAAAAACTTTACACCAATCATAACTAAGATATGCTTGACTAGAGCCACTCAAGCTCCACCTAAAAGATAGAAAATAATATAAATTGCCCCAGGAGAGAGGGGATGTTAGGGAAGATACCACCATCAGGGGAGATACCATCCCGAGGAAATACAACATCCTTAGGACTTCCTGACTCCTGGGATCAGTCGACGGGCTGAGCCTCTCTTCTCCCCCCATTGGGACGCCTTTGGGTGAGATCTGAATACTTGCTTATAAATCTCTATAGAGTCTTTGATCCTTTTAACGTGTTTATTTCTAGGCTGCGCACCTGTAACACCTGTAACACCTGTAACATCTGTAACACCTATAACACCTGTGTATTTCATGCATACTAGCTTGCTTTTGCAGACAGCCAGCAATCCAAAAGAACCTGATTATCTGTTGCTGTAAGAAACCATACTTGATTGCATTGTGATAGCTCTCATTAAGTGCAACTAGGGTGAGGGTGGTTATCCATGATAGTTCAGTGTTCTGAATCCAACCAGACCCCCAGACGGTTAACGTGTTTTTGGTGAATGTCTGACTGGTTCAGTACTCTGAATCCGACCGGGCCCGTAATGGTTAATCAGCTACACCCTTTAACGCGACAGTGTTCTACAGATTCACATGCTCAGGAAGGCACATATGCTGTACAGACTGTCTTCCATGAAGGTAAGGAGGATCTGAGGCTCCTCCTGTTGTTTTTTTTTTGTTGTTGTTTGTTTGTTTGTTTGTTTTTCACAGTTTGCCTGTGGAAAGTTCCATACTACAGAGTTGAATGTTCAATTCATACCTATGACTCAAAAGCTGGATACCCATTTATACCACTCTTCTGATGACCGTGTGTTAGGAAGTATCAATATGAGATGCATTATTGACCATAGTCATTGGTAAATGCACCTTAGATGTAATTCTACAACCTGTCTCCTGGCATTACAAGCTTGCTTTGGCCTGGTACACTAGGTAAGCAGTTAGTTTCCCTGAAGTCCTCTGAGCACAGTCCTCCTCAAACTGCAGTTACAATAAGTGGTTATGAAATGACTTCCATAATCTTAATAACCTGGCACATGCTCAATTTTGTAAGTAATTGCTGTAATTTGACTGATACACAAAGCAAGACTTTAAGAGAAATTATTAAATGGGTTTCAATATTGCCAATTTACACCTCAACATGGCAGTGATTAGAAGGAAATATTAGGGATATCAGACTGCACCTGCATATATTTTTTTTTTTCATCTGAAGAAGCTACTGAGAGATATCAAATTACTCCTCCCCCCCTCCAGCCCCCCTGCTTCTTGTTCCCTTGTGTTTTCCATCAACTGCTTTGCCCAGTAGCTATTTCATAAATGCATGATTCTAAAAATGTTTTCTGACATCTGTTTCCAATCCATCTTTTTTCATGCCCTTTTCAAGCTGCATATCCTACCATCAGTACAGTGGACCAGATTTATCCCTGATGCAACTAATATAGCTACTGGCTCTATGGATGGTTTTGGCCTTGTCTGTTCAGAGGGTTAATTTCTGTCTAAACTATTTAAATTGACATTTCAATGCCATTTCCTCTTAACTACCATGTTCTGTAAGACACAACTGTAGTTCTCCTATAATTTCCATTTTCTCCCAGGACCACATCTATGGCTTTTTACAAAGGTTACCTATTCTATGCAACACTTCTTTCATTTGAAATTCCAGCAATGGATTATTACCAGTATTACCAGAAATATAGCAACATAACCACAGGTTTCCTTTTTCCAGGGAAAAGGAAACCTTTGGTTCTGCTTGTCACAAAAACTCAGAAGAAAAATTTCCCAGTCACACACATGGACTTACAGGTATTGTAGGCATACAAACAAACAAACATAAAACAACAGCAAACATATGAAGTTGTTCTTCATTTGCTAAAGCAAATGTTCTCTGCCCATTCCTTATGTGTTCAAAAGAAAAACAATAAATAATACTTTGTCATCCCATATACAAAGTGGCCTTCAGGAAAGAAATTTTGTGAAGAAGCCGCTTGCATATCACCTGTAAAACTAATCTAAACTGGGATGTCAGACATTGATGAAGCTATCAGAATACTCTATAGCTGGGCTTTCTCCTTCTGAATACTTCGTTCTCCTACTGTTCTTCACCTCTACCCCTCCCTATACCTCCCACTTCACTGGGAGTCATTCTTCTCCTGGCCTCTTTATCTTATTCATCCTGTCCAAAGGAGGACTTTTCAACCCTGAAAAGTCATGGCTTGATTTTAGCAATGGTCATTCAGCAATTTGGTTTCTTTAGTTCTAGTGGACTAAAGATGTTTCTGTGTTGTACATCAAGTTTTGGAGCTTTTGGGAGGGCTAGAAAACAACTTTCTGTTGTTTTGGTATGGCACTATGTTGCTAAGAACATCCCCCTCAACAACTGTAACTCTCAGCAATGCCTTACGTCCAGACAATGGGCCCTTAAGAACTTTTGACAGGTATTAAAGAAACTCATATCACAATTACCCATTAAATTGTAGTTCTTTACAAAATCAAAAAATAATAGAGAAATTTGTACTTTCTACTTACAACAATGTTGTGTACAGTCATACACAAAACAAAGTGCCTACAAATTAGATTATTTTAAATTGTTCATATTTGAAACAATAGCAAGTTCTTCTATTCAAGCTGAAGCTTTGGCTTTTGTAAATTAATTATTAAAGCAGTATTCTAAAATGATGAGCTTCATTTCATTTCATGATGAGAAGTCTCTCATTTTGAAACCTTGACCAATAAAATATTTTCCCTACTTTTCTAATATTTTGCTAGCTGCATTTAAATATTTGCTCAAATATAAACACAGGCATGCAATAGCTGGGGAAAAGAAAACACGTTTAAAATTTCACTATTACACCAAAATGCCTGCTACTGTACATGTTGAAAAAACCTTCTAATGTAAAATGAATGTAGCTCCTGTACATTTCAGGCTGCCAAATCACTCTCTGACAGTAAGAAAAAATGATGAAAAGTGAGTAGGCAAAAAAAAATTTTTTTTTTTTTTTGATAACTCAAGTCTTTGGCACACTGTATGCTCTTGGGTTTAGAAAGGTATGAATAAATAATGAGAAATAGCCAAAAAGTTCTCCAAAGAGGACAAACAAACTTTTCATTGTTGTATATAACATGAAACAGATGGTTAGTGATAAGCAAGTTACTGCAATAAATTGGATCCAAACCAAGAAACCAAGCAGTAAAATGTACCACTAAATCCCAGTTCCAGCCTTTGGTATATAAGCTGTTCTGTACAGCAAATGGATGAGATATTGCCTTTGTCAAACTCTGTTGGGAAAAAGGACAGGAAAATTGCACTTCTCCTCACGCATCTCTTGGACTCTTACTCACCATTCCTTCAGCTCTCACTGCTACTTACACTCTTTTTCTATGTGGTTGCAGATTGGATCCAGGTGTTCACACTCTCATTTGCTACCAGCCTTTGAAAAAGCAGTGAGGAATACTATATTTATTATTAGTTTCTCCACCCACATATTACATCTACACTGATAAACTACAGCAGCATTACAATACCATTTATAAACTTAGTTTCTACTGTAGAATCTTCTCCAGAACTTAACTGCATTTAACTGAAACCCAGTATCACAAGTTTTGTTTTGCTCATACTTAGGAGATTTGTATCACTTGGTGATGATCACTCTGCCCCACAGTGAGAAATTTTAAAGCAAATTTGATGTTAGATCCCTTCTTTATAAAGGGAAGAAGCAGATGTAGTTTTGAAGGTCCTTTGTTGCTGCACCACAAATAAGAGTGTATCGGATATGAGATATATTACATAATTTCATAAACAAACTAAAAGAAGGCTGAGTTTCTGAGAAAATCTTATTTATTTTGCTTTATATTCTTTCATCTTAGTTTTTTAAATATTAAGTAACATTAAGTTAAAAATATAACTACATGAAATTAATACATGAATAAACCGCTTGCTTGATTTTGCTCATGTGATATATTTTGAAAACAGATCCAGAATAAACTGTTTATCTGATAAGCAGAAAACGTCTATCAGTATTATGGCTTGATTTTAGTTTCTCTCAATCTTAATGAAGTAATACAAGATTCATTCCCTAGCTACTCCCCACCCCCCCATCACTTCCCCTCTCCCCCCCTCCCCCAAAAAAAAATAAATTAAAAATTAAAAAATGGCTTGACAACACTATTAAGTACAGAATCTAGGCTTCTGGAGTGGTACATAATTTACATTTCAAGCATTACAAGTGCTTATGAGATTTCACTCATGTTTCTATTTCATTTTTTCTAATTACCATTCAAAATTTATTCCTTGGAACAGGTTCTGAAACCTCTCTTTACTTAGATTCTATGGTATTTAAAGAATAAAATATTATGTACACAAGCTTGTGAAGTGGGACCATGTGAACCTACCGAGGTTCAAGTGCATGTGTAAGGTGCTGCAGCTGGGTTGGGACAATCCTGGACACGAGCACAGACTGGGAGAAGAACTCAGAGCAGTCCTGCAGAGAAGGACTTGGGGGTTTTGGAGGACAAAAAGCTCAGCACAACCTAGCAGGGTGTGCTTGCAGCCCGGAAGGTCAACTGCATCCTGGGCTACATCAACAGAGAAGAGGCCAGCAGGTCAAGGGATGTGATTCTCCCCTCTCTCCTTTGACCTTGTGAGGCCCCACATGGAGTGCAGCTTCCAAGCCTAGTGCCCTCAGAACAAGAAGGATGTGGATCTGTTAGAGTGGGTAGTGAGGAGGGACACAAAGATGATCAAAGGTCTGGAGCACTTCCCCTCTGAAGAAAGGCTGAGAGAGCAGGGGAAGTTCAGCCAGGTGAAGAGAAGGCTTGGAGATGCCTTAAAACAGCCTTCTAGTCTTCTTCACTCAGAGATTGGTAAGGCATTGGAACAGGTTACCCAGAGAAGCTGTGGATGCCCCATCCTTGTAAGTGTTCAGCGCCAGGTTGGATGGGGCTTTGAGTAACCTGGTCTGGTAGGTGACACCCCTGCCCAAACAGGGGGATTGGAACTAGGTGTTCCTTAAGGTCCTTTCCAACTCAAGCCATTCTATGATTACATAATCCAAGAACAGCAAAAGCTAGTCCAGCATAGGTTCTACTGTGGTTACTCAGTTTATCTAAATATGGGACTCTAGGAGCACTCAGGGTTCTCTAGGCCAAGACTGTGTCCCAGGTATGCCCAATCTGGGTAAAGGCCAAAAGTGGAGCAGTATCACTCCTCTGCCTCCCGTTCTTGTTCACCAGTTTCTACACAATGCAAATGTAGGGCACATGGGTAACAGCTGACCACCAAGCCACAAACCCACAGGTCAAATCAGGTGAGGGATGAAATTAGGCATAGGCAGTAGAATCAGAACAGGTCAGACTTTTTCTAGTAAGTAAGAGAAGAAGAGTGGTACAATCTAATGGGCAATTCTCTATCGAACACAAACCAGAGTGCAACAGTACAACACCTTCCTACACATAATATGTTCTAATTTTTAATTTTGTATTGCAGAATCTTATGTCACTATTAAATAAATAAATAATTTCTGCTTTTTATTTCAGACATTTTAGGGCTTCTATACTAGCCCAAATTTTCTTTGAAAACATGCCATAAAAAATGCAGTTGCCGAAAGCTCAAGTATTCACTTGAACAAGATTTAAGACTCACTGCATGTCTGAGAGAGAAATAATTAATCCCCGACATGTATGGTTAATGAATGATAGTGATACAAACCTGTTAAAAGAGGTAATAGTATGTACAAATGCTTTTCTACTAGTTTCCCTGCCTCAGCTTGTGAGTTCAAATTGTTAGACCACCACTGAAGCTTGTTATGTTGGAATTATTCTTTCCAGAAATAAGTCATTTGTAATTTTTTTACAACTTTATTTCCTGTTCCCACAGCCATAAAAGAAGTGACTGAAAAATATGTCTTTGTACAGCTGGAGCAAGCATCAGGATAAAGAGGAAGAAAATGAACAATGCTTGTAAAATGCATTAACACTACAAAATTTATTTGTTGAGCCTTAATTTTATATGAAGTTTTGCTTATCAAATTTATTGTGCTGCTTCAACTTTTTCCTTAATACTACTTCTGCCTCAGCAGTGCAATTCAGAATCTATCAGCTGTTTATGAGAAAACTACAGAGCAGGTTTTTCAAAATAGTGTATAAAAACACATATATGTCTCCCACATGAAGGAATGGGAAACAGTTTTAGTAGATTTACTCTCAAGCGTGAACATGATCAGAATTGACCTCAGATTGTTCTGGACTATACCTACCTACTATAACAGAATCTGACACATTGTGTGCTTTTGCAGTGAACACTGTTGTAATTGGCTTGTATACCACAGTGAAAAAATCAAATATAAATGATAATAAAACAAAATGTAAATATATGTGCTTTAAGATGAAGCCAATGTTAACTATTGGCATTCAGATGAAGGCTGCATTCTTATTTTTCTAATAGTATCTCATCCTGCCACTAAGATAATAATATCCTTCTCCTCATATTTTCATGAAAATACATGTTATTCACCATATTCTATTAAAAGATTTTTCTAATTAGAACGGTGTTTTGCAATATTGTAAGAAAATGGTCCTTTCAGCAAGACTGTTTTTCCAGTTTCTGGAAAACACAGTTTCAAATAGTACAGCTAGTCTCCAAATAGTGTATAATTATTAAATGTTTGCATGTTAGACATACTCTTGAAATACTACTCCTGTATTTAAAAATCAGGTCACCACAAACATAAAAATAAACAATCACTCTCTGAGGTATTCAGGATGATATTCATTTTGTTTTAATTTCCCAGTAACATATTATCAATGAGGTTGCAAAAATTTCAAGTATGACAATGAACACATCGTCACAATTTGGCTTATGTAGGCCTGGGGACATAAACAAGTTTTTCTGCATGGACTGGTAACCAATAACTCCAATCAGTTATCACTGCAATGCAGGTAAGCACACAAGGCATCACATATCAGTTCTTGGAGGAGCCTCACAATTTCTGAGGGGCTGTGTGCCAGTGAGGTCCTTAGGTCAGATCCACAAGGTGCTGAGTGTAAGGAGACGCACCTGAAGTGCTTCTACACGAACGCACGCAGTATGAGGAATAAAATGGATGAGCTAGAAGTCCTGGCCCAGTCCCGCAACTACGACATCATCGGCATAAGCAAAACCTGGTGGGATGAGTCCTGTGACTGGGGTGTTGCGATAGATGGTTACAGGCTCTTCAGGAGGGACAGGCAGGGTAGGCGAGGTGGTGGGGTGGCAATGTATGTGAAGCAGGGGCTGGACTGTGTGGAACTTCAGGTCGGCGATGGCAAAGTTGAGAGCCTCTGGGTAAGGATCAAGGGACGAACGAATAAAGGGGATGTCGTTGTGGGAGTCTATTACAGACCGCCTGGCCAGGACGATAGCGCCGATAAATTATTCTTTACAGAACTAAGAGAGGCCTCGAGATTAACTCCCCTTGTCCTTATGGGGGACTTCAACTTGCCGGACGTTAACTGGGAGTGCCACACGGCTGACACGAGCAAGTCCAGGAGGTTCATGAAGCACCTAGATGATAACTTCTTGGTGCAGGTGCTAACGGAGCCAACTAGGAAAGGAGCCCTCCTAGACCTGTTGCTAGAAAACAGAGAGGGTCTGGTGGGAGATGTGGTGATTGGTGGCCGCCTTGGTCATAGCGACCATGAAGTGGTTGAGTTCAAAATTTACGGTGACAGAAGGAAAAGTGCCACCAAAACCTCATCCCTAGATATGGGGAAAGCGGACTTCAGGCTGCTCAGGGAACTAGTCAGCAAGGTCCCCTGGGAAACTGCTCTTGAAGGCCTCGATGTCCACCAGTGCTGGTCACTCTTTAAGCGATGCCTCCTAGAAGCACAAGATCAGGCAATTCCTAAATATCGCAAGTCAGGCAGGCGGGGCAGGAGGCCAGCGTGGCTGACCAGGAACATTCTAGTGGAGATTAGGCGGAAACAGAGAGTGTTTCGCTACTGGAAGGAGGGACAGGTGTCATGGAAAGAATACAGGGATGCTGTTTGTGTTTGTAGGGAGAAAGTTCGTGTGGCCAAAGCACAGCTAGAGTTGAAGCTGGCTGTGTCTGTGAGAGAAAATAAAAAGAGTTTTTTTAGATATGTGAATGGAAAAAGGAGAACTAAAGAATACATAGGGCCGCTCCTTGATAGGGAAGGTCTCCTCACAGACAATGACATAGGCAAAGCAGAGACGCTTAACGCCTTCTTTGCCTCTGTCTTCAATGCCGATGATGGGCTTCGGGACCCAGGGTGCCCTGAGCTGGAGGACCGGGACGGTGGGGATGACAAACTCCCAACTGACCCTGAACGTGTGCGGGATTTGCTACTCCACCTGGATCCCTACAAGTCCATGGGTCCGGATGGGATTCATCCCCGGGTGCTGAAAGAGCTGGCGGACATCATCGCGGAACCTCTTTCAATTATTTTTCAACGATCCTGGGAATTTGGAGAGGTCCCGGTAGACTGGAAGCTGGCAAATGTTGTGCCGATTTTCAAGAAGGGTCAGAAAGAAGACCCTAGCAATTACAGGCCTGTCAGTCTCACGTCAGTGCCTGGTAAAATCATGGAGAAGATGGTTCTCGAACTTATTGAGGCGCACCTGGGGGACAAAGCAGTCATTGGTCCCAGCCAGCATGGGTTTGTGAAGGGTAGGTCCTGACTAACTAACCTGATTTCCTTTTATGATAAGATCACCCGTATGGTGGACCAAGGGAAACCAGCTGATGTGATTTTTTTGGACTTCAGCAAGGCTTTTGACACGGTTTCCCATAGGATCCTACTGGACAAAATGTCCACCATACAGCTAAATAAAAACATCATACGATGGGTGAGCAATTGGCTAACGGGCAGGGCCCAAAGGGTTATGGTAAATGGGGCTGCGTCAGGCTGGCGGGCAGTCACCAGTGGGGTCCCTCAAGGCTCCATTTTAGGGCCGGTACTTTTCAATATTTTTATAAACGATCTGGATGTAGGAATAGAAGGTATTTTGAGGAAGTTTGCTGATGACACCAAACTTGGAGGAGTTGTGGACTCAAATGAGGGCGTAAAGGCCTTGCAGAGGGATCTGGACAGGTTGGAGAGCTGGGCGATCACCAACCGCATGAAGTTCAATAAGAGCAAGTGCCGGGTCCTGCACCTGGGACGGGGAAACCCTGGCTGCATGTACAGACTGGGCGATGAGACGCTGGAGAGCAGCCTAGAAGAGAGGGATCTGGGGGTCGTGGTAGACAGCAAGTTGAATATGAGCCAGCAGTGTGCCCTGGTAGCTAGGAGGGCCAACCGTGTCCTGGGGTGCATCAAGCACGGCATCGCTAGTAGGTCAAGGGAGGTGATTGTCCCGCTCTACTCTGCGCTGGTGCGGCCTCACCTCGAGTACTGTGTGCAGTTCTGGGCACCACAGTATGAAAAGGACATGAAACTGTTGGAGAGTGTCCAGAGGAGGGCTACGAAGATGGTGAAAGGCCTGGAGGGGAAGACATACGAAGAACAGCTGAGGTCACTGGGCCTGTTCAGCCTGGAGAAGAGGAGGCTGAGGGGAGACCTCATCACAGTCTACAACTTCCTCGTAAGGGGGTGTCGAGAGGCAGGAGACCTTTTCTCCATTAACACTAGTGACAGGACCCGCGGGAACGGGGTTAAGCTGAGGCAGGGGAAATTTAGGCTTGACGTCAGGAGGGGGTTCTTCACAGAGAGGGTGGTTGCACACTGGAACAGGCTCCCCAGGGAAGTGGTCACTGCACCGAGCCTGTCTGAATTTAAGAAGAGATTGGACAGTGCACTTAGTCACATGGTCTGAACTTTTGGGTAGACCTGTGCGGTGTCAAGAGTTGGACTTGATGATCCTTAAGGGTCCCTTCCAACTCAGGATATTCTATGATTCTATGATTCTATGACATCAAACTGAACTTGAGCCAGCAGTGTGCCTTGGCAGGCAAGTGAGCCAACCATACCCTGGGGTGCATCAGGGACAGCGTTGCCAGCCAGGTGAGGGAAGGAATTGTCCCACTCTGCTCTGTGCTGGTGCAGCTCCACCTTGAGCGTGTGCAGTTTTGGGCACTGTGTGCAGTTTTGAGTACCACAGTATAAGACGGATATAAAAGTATTAGAGAGTGAACAAATGAAGGGCAACAAAGATGGTGAAGGGTCTAGAGGGGAAGATGTATGAGGAGTGGCTAAAGTCACTTGGTTTGTTTAACCTGGAAGAGACAGGGAAGAGCTCATTGTGGTCTACAACTTCCTCATGAGGGAGAGCAGAGTGGCAGGCACTGAGCTCTGCTCTCAGGACAGTGGCAGGTTCTGAGGGAATAGTTTGAAGCTGTGATAGGGGAGGTTCAGGCTGGATTATCAGGAAAAGGTTTTTCACCAAGAGAGTGGCTGGGCACTAAAACAGGCTCCCCAGGTCACAGCACCAAGCTTGCCAGAGTTCAAGAAGCATTTGGACAATGCTCTCAAACACCTGATTTTTTTTTCTTTTTTTTTTTAGTGGTCCTTTAGGGATCTAGGAGTTGGACTTGAAGATCCTTGTGGGTCCCTTACAAATCAGATGTTCTATGATTCTATGATGTGTTTAACTAAATATCAGTCAAATAATTACTCGTTTGATAGTTATTCCCATTTTTTGGGAGGTTACTTTTTTGCTAGTAATTCAATTGTCTGAATCTATAAGGGGATGACAAGGTGGCAAGTACTGAAGCATTTTAAACAGTCTAAAACACACTAAATACACTTTATATATCACAAAAAAAAAAAAAAAAAAAAAAAAAAAAGTCCTGGATATTCTTATGTTTTGTTTTGTTTTGTTTTTTGTTTGTTTGTTTGTTTGTTTGTTTGTTTGTTTTCTGTTTGGTTTTAGACAGAAAGAACACAAACTGAAAGTTAAAGAACAATTAAAAGAGATAAAACCACCTTCTATTTATTCTTGGTAGGAGAATAAAATATAAGTAAATTAAAAAAAGAAATCCACCAACAAGCCCTTAGCAGGAAAAAAAATTAAAGCTTGACCACTACCTTATTAATGCAAAGATGACTATTTTTTTTCCTGCTGTTATTCACTACTTTATTGGCATTATGACAAACTGGTACAGAAATACATTATACATTTCTTAGAAGTTGCAAACTAGTTTCCCTTAATTTTAATGAAGAAGTACATTTTATTAGAAGGATTGCTCAAATCACATCGTAACTCAAATTCATTTTTTGATTATATCTTCTCCTCAGCTATACTGACTAAGGCATACCATTTGCAATAAACCATGGTATGTATATATCAAAACATTTCTCCTGCATCCTTACATGCTTTTTAGATACTAGCAATGCCAAGACAGAAACCTACATCCATGTGACTGATGCGCATTCTTTTTCATCATTGTATAGTAAAATCAAAAGAAGCACATAGCCTTAGATGTTCACTTTTAATAAAGCAGTCATTAGGTCTGTTTTTGATTTAGTATAAATATAAACCCAATGTCCAAAAGGAAAGAAAAAGAAAATATTTCTCCTATTTCACTGACAATCTCATGCGTGTCCATAGATCACTTCCTACTTCGCATCAACACCAGTTTTGAGGATAAAAAAAATAAAAATAATTAAAAAAAATCAGACAGCTTTGATTTCCCATATGGTTCACTGCTTCATCACAAAAAAAATGTCTGTGGTTGACTCATTGTAGGGGCTGGCACAAGAATGAGCAGCTAAAATGGGTTAGGATTGTTTTTCAGAAACAATGCTGGATAAAGTGCATACTAAATAACATCAGCACTGGGAATTGAGGAGCATTTGTCTATGGCCACATCCACAGGCTGATTCTGAGGCTGATTCCTAGACAGCCAAATAGCACTTTGGCTGCCAAAAGGATTTGTCACTACAGATGATCTCTGTTGTGGATTTCATACTGATACCAGAAATATGTCTGATTCTGAAATAATCATTCTAAAAGGTAGAGAGGCACATCCAAGTACATCCATAAAAGTCATTCAACCCCTTAATTTCAAGCCACCACATAAGTAGAAGCATTTTATTAATACTGTGCACTGAGTTGTGTCTGTTCATTAAATCCAAAGTTTTAATTTTCCATTTCTTCTGGCATGCTTAACTGCTATTCTCATCTCTTTTCTTTGTCAAGTACAAAATTTCCCCTGCTGGAAACATCAGAAAATTATATATTTCGTCTGTCTTTTAATGAAAGGTGCAACCGCTCATCTAATGGCTAACAGGGAGTGTTAGAGTAAATTACTTTGCCCTCTTGCTTATCACTGTAGATCTTCAAAGTGATTTCCTCAGAATTTGTATGTCCGTTTTTAAGACATGTTCAATTTTAATTTACAAATTTTGTCATGTGGATCACTGACTACATTTCTTAGTAAGTTGCTTCATAGCTACATGCCTCACTGCATAGATTATTTCTAGTCTGATTGTATTAACTTGGACAAGAGCACCTTGTGTTTTTACTATATGCATGGGCCCTCTGTTATTGGAAACCTTATTTCTATTGAGTTCATGAGTGAGCCTCTTTCTAATTCTTTAAACTCACACCTACAAATTTTAACATCCAGTAAGCTTTTAAGAATATGAAATCACAAATTAATGAAGACAGTTTTCCAGTAACAGTATCACTAGATCTTCATGGAACCATAGCATCATAGAATGGCTCAGATTGGAAGTGACTTTAAAGATCACCCAGTTCCAACTCCCTTGCCATGGGTAGGGGCACCTTCCACTAGACCAGGTTGCTCAGGGCTTTGTCCAACCTGGTCTTGAACACATCCAGGGATGGGGCATCCACCACCTCTCTGGGCAACCTGTTACAATGCCTCAACACCCTCTGAGTGAATAATTTCCTCATAACCTCTAATCTTGGCACTCTTAGACACCACTTTTGCTGCTCAACCTGCTCATCAAGGTTAGTAATGCTAGGAATCAATGCTTCAATGTACAGCCACTAAAGTGAGCATGTCTAAGCCAAGTAGCCAAGATATAGTATTTTACCATATTAAAATCCTGTCAGAACAGCTCTGTGTTAAATATTTCTCCAAAGGCCAGTAACAGGGTATATTTGCCATCTGTTTTTAGTATCTGGTGTAGTAACCACTCATCATATTTTTTTTCCTAGTACCACATATTTTTACTTCAAAGCTCACAGAGTTTTTTAGCCCACAGATTAAACATTCCTATCCTTATTTTTGCCTGTTGACTTTAGTATTGCAATGGTTGTGATCTATGAATAAACCTCTCTTTGAAAGATGTCTTCTGGACTAGTAAATACAATAAAAAATTGGAGATGTTCACTTACTCAAAGAAGTAATTCTTTGCCTATCAAACAAGACAGCAACACTACTAGCTGACATACTACCACTGTATAAATACATTACTATAGACATATTATGACTTAGGTAAAATTGCATCAACATATCTTTGGGTGATCTTCTAAAAGTTCCTGAAGAGGAACCATTTACCTCTATCCTAGGAAATGAGCCAGGACAACATTTATATTATGCCCACAGAAGCTCAGTACTGCACATTTTTGCACCAAAGTGATCCTGCAATCCACTATTTTTCATGATTCTTAATCACAATTTAACCACCTCCCCTGTCATCACAAATCAAGTAGAAGTGCTGATGTGATCAAATTACTTTTACCAGTCCCGTATCAAGCCCCTGCTTTCCAAAGCATGAGAACCACCCACCATTAAAGATGAGCAAGAGCCAAAATGGGGACAAGAACAAGAATAATGCTTTGAAGTGCACCTGCAGCAAGACCAGGATTAATAATGGACTCTGAAGCAGTTTGGTTGAGAAGTTTGGTTGTGTCCATGCAGACATGAAGACAACATACGCAGTCCGGTAGTGCCTGAGATGCTATTCCAGCCACCTCAGTTTGAGAAGAATGGGCAGTGGGTGGCACCCAGTGCACCCAGCAGTGGCAACCTGACAGAGACACACAGGAACACACTGTTCTCTCAGGATAATGCAACTGAAGTGTCACCAGATTCACACACCTACCTCAGATCCAGGCTGCACTGAAAAGCTGCCTGATAGATGTACACCAAAGACACATGATCACGGAATGACAGCCATACAAATAACATCCATCCCATCAAACAAAGGGAAGTCAAAACCCACCACCCACTTCCAAAGTCTCAACCTAGTCTAGCTGCATAGGGTTGATATCAGTAAGGTTTTCTCTGTCCTGTATCCTGCAGTACAACATAAACCTTTGTATTTTTAACAGATTGCTGTCGTGAAGCTAAAATAGAATGTATATGCTATTATGTCCTTTTACTGCTTCCCACTTTTGACACCTATTCAGCACCTTTTCCATAATGAATAGAATGAAATTGCCTAAAAAACAATGTTAAAAATAAACCCAGGGCACAGGATGGGAGGTGCAGGGCAGTCCCTGTGGCCTAGGGACAGTCTTTCCCTCTGGCAAGCCAAATGGCCCAGGGGAGTCAGCCCCAGAAAAGGGGCCCTCAGCCCCCCCAACCCTCATCCTTGTCCATGTGAGGGCAACTTCCAGGCCACTCCCAACATAGCCACCTTTGGCCATGTGTGGGCCACTCCATCAGAGAGGCTTGCTGAGGTCACAGTGGCCACCACTGCCCAGCTTTTGCTGCAGGCCCTATAAAACAGGACCCCTGCAGCTGGCCCACCATTCGCTGAGCATCTAGGCCCTCTGACTGCCAGCTTGTGTGGCAGGAAGAAGACTAGAAACAGCAAAGCAAGCAGCAGGCCTCCTTGGTGTGCAAGGACAGTGATGTAGTCCAGTGAAGCACCAAGAAGGAATGCATCTGACCAGAATACCAGCAGTACCATTGGCATCACAACGATGCGAGGAACAGGACAGCCCCTCAAACACACAGTGACAGGGGGCATGGGCCTTACCATAGGAGCAGCAGTGATGTGGAGTGAAGGCAGGAGCATCAGGCAGACAGCCACAGGGAGCAGGGGCACACCCATAGTCCAGAGCACAGTGCAGGACTCAGTAATGGCCGTAAACCAGATGGTACCATTGGACCCATGCATTAAAAGCAAGCCAACAGTGGCATGGGACTGAGGTGTGGAACTGGACAACCGCCTGGTTCAACACCCTGGCCTGAAAACATTCCTGATGGAAGGCATCCTGTTTGGGCAGTCCCAGGCAAGGACTGCCTAACACCGTGGAGCCCATGGAGCTGGATCCACCAGATGTGGAGGAACGGATGGAAGTGGATCCACCTCTGCCAGAACAGATCTGGGACTCCTGTGGCATGTCTTTGTGCTCTGCCATCCAAGAGCACCTACAGCATCACAGGAGTTCCCAACAAGCCCCCTACTTGTTGCTCAGGCTCCATTGCAAGCATTAGCTTGGAGCCACCAAACACCACAGACATCCTGCAGGCTTGCCTTCAAGGTGTCCAGGCAATAAACAGCTCTGTTACTGATTCTCTGGGGTTGTGTGATTGCTTTTTTTTTTTTTTTTTTTTTTTTTTGAAGGGAAGGGGGTGGCAGGGGAGAGAGAGAAATGGGCTAAAGTTGCACCAGGGGAGGTTTAAGTTGGATAAGAAGAAAAACTTCTTTTCCAAAAAGGTTGCAAGGTATTGGAATCAGCTGCCCAAGGAAGTGGTTGAGTCACCATCCCTCGAGGTCTTTAAAAGACGTTTAGATGTAGAGCTTAGTGATATGGTTTAGTGGAGGACTTGTTAGTGTTAGGCCAGAGGTTGGACTAGGTGATCTTGAAGATCTCTTCCAACCTAGCTGATTCTGTGATTCTGTGATTCTTTAAACTCTTTGTCCACCAAAACACTTGATTGTGCCCCAATACTGATGAAAACTGAGCTTTAAAAATGTTACACAAAGCTAAATGTAAGAACTTTCTATTTTATCTCTTTAGATATCCTTTTATTCCTTTAGATCTTCAAATTAAAAATGTATTATATTAGAGGACAATATAGTCCTTACAGTTTTAATACTTTCTTTTTCTTAAGTCAGCTAGTGTAAATTAACTTTGGGGATTTCCTGAATCTACACTAGTAAATTAGCTAGAGTCAGAGACTGTCATTATCCTTTTCTATCAGGAGTATTACACACTTGGAGCTTAAAACTTAGACAACTGGAGACTTTATTTAAATGAAATAAATTAAGCACTTTTTTCTTTGCATTTTAAAATACCCGAGCTATGTCATTTTAAACACCTGATTCCTTGTTTCTTTCCCTTCAATGAAATTTCTAAGCATATTTAAATCCTATCAATGAATATATTTTAAGACATATTTGGTAATCATGTATTGGGATATTTGGAGTACACAAAGCTTTCTTTCCCACATTTTGCTGCTTGGCACTAGACACACATCAAATATTACTGGTTTTTAGAAAAGGGTGAAAAAATAATGAAGGGTTGATTTCCAGTACAAAATAAAACTAGAATTACAAGTTTGTATACCACATCCTGTTAACATACATTCGGGAAATAAGGACTGATGTGAGAACAGCAAAGAATCCTGTGCCTCACTAAACAAACACACAAGGCAATTTTTAGATTTGCAAAAAGTCCCTCTGTAAAATTTTCTTGCCCACGATATATGCTGCCTAGAAAACTTCACTGAACAAGAACTAGGATTACTTGTATTGGTATGGAATTATAACATTTTAAATGTTTTCTTTCACTGTAGAACAATGGAGAATTATTACAAAATTCATGGAAACTAAAGTAACTTTAAAATTGTTTCAGAAAAGAAGTGTTTTGTTTCAATCTTTTCAAAAATTTACTACTATTAACAATAACAACAGACCTCTTGAACTAGCAATACTTTGGTTGGAATTTTAGAGTCCCTGGAAATCTAGGTTCTTTAGTTTTCAGGCTAAAATCAGACTCCAGAAAGCCAGGCCTATTCTGACAAGGATCTACATAGGTTTCTGATGGAAAGCTTTTTATTTTCCAGTAAGAGGTCATAAAAGATGCCCTTTATCACCCCCTCCTCCAGCATTCAAGTGTGAGGGACAGTGTCAGAAAATTAATTCTGAATATTTAGGATGAAAAGCACTGACCACAAAGATGTGAATGTTTTCATGTGACAGATACATCAAGCAGAACTTCAATCTGTGAAATATAACACTTCAATTTGTGATAACCAGAAAGACCTAGTTTCAATCACCTACTCAGAATTAAATTCAGTGATAGCTTTTAGAGTGAAATTGGAAGCCCATTACTAGTCAAGGCATGCTAAAGGATTGAAGGTAATTTGTTCACTCCCTTTGTTCAGTTTATGTCACTGACTGTTGATGATAGGTATGTTTCCAGCTAGAAGTGAGCAAAGAGCATCTGAATATCCTTTGTAAACATTCTTACTGACAAACCTAATAAACTTAATAATATTGATCAACATTAAATTAAGCTAAACAGAGGTGAACTTTATGCCATTCTCTCACTCTTACACATTTATGGAGAAAGAAAGGGGAAAGCAGGAAAGAAAAAATTATGAAGGGTACAAAAAGCTAAACTTTCAGACTAACCTAAACACTTTATAATTCTGATATAATTAAACCCTGTGTTGAGCAAATTACAGGGTTTGTGTCTTCTGTAGTGCACTCGGGCAGTGCTATCATATTATACTGACCTGCAGACCTGTCTGGCAAGAGATACTGAGACATAATGTCCCTTATAAATCTGATTTAGCTTCAGGCCCAGAAATGCCACAAGGCTAGGAACAGTCAGTCCAATAAGAAGTTTGTTGTTGCCTGCCAGTGCTCCTCATGGGCATTGCCGCTATGCATCATACCTAGTTTCATGTTGTACCTTAAAGGCAAGTCCCAGCGATATGAAACTCTTACTATAATATTAGTATCTTCTTTTCCATTTATCCTCTTCCTCTTCCACTGGACAGCATTTAAAACACTTACCCATATTTTTCTTTTATTTACTATGTGCAATTAAATTTCTTGTTTTCTATGCATTCATTACTGGGCTCCATATTCAATCCACAATACAGCTAATTGTGAAAGTTCTATTTTAGGCCACTTTGCTTTTTGGGTTATTTCTCTACCTTCAGTTCTAGCACAGAAACAGGCTTTTAATGACGGTATCACCATTATTGCTCAGCTATATCCTAAATAGCAAAAGTGACTTTTAATCCTTTCTTTAGTCATTGAGGTAAAAAGTGATAAGCATCTCAAACACTTTCTAGGTAATGCAGTACAAGTTAAGGTATCAGCAGATTTATTTATGAACAATTCTTAAAAACAATGAACTTCAAAACTTCTGGAATAAAATGAACCAGGTTTCAAGTAAAAGTCGACTTTAATGTTTCCAGCCTGCACTGGACAGTTTGGCTCTTTCATTTCCAATTCTGCCTGGACTACACACAGAGCTCCTTGTGCTCTAGAGACATTCCACAAACATGTGCATGTCTTCACTTTAAATAAATAAATAGATCGGTAGATTAGATAGATAGATAGATAGATAGATAAAGGTTCACAATGGCTTAAAATCAAATTAAAAAAAAGAAAAAAAAATGAAAAAAAAAAAAAGAATGTAAAGGAAAATCATTTTATCTGTTTTGTTGTTGTTCTTGTTGTTTTTCGTACTGATTCAGCTGGACTAGTTGAACAACATGGTATGAGGAAGCTAGTCCACAAAGATAGGGATAAGCTGAGAAGATATATCCAGTTAATTTCCTTCATGCATTTCATCAATATGGACTGATGTATTGCAATATTTCCTCATATGTGTGTTTTTATATACTATTTTGAAAGACCTGTTCTGTAGTTTTCAAGAGTAAATACTTGAAATTGTGAAGATCAGTGAGGTTTTTCTTTTACTTTACATTACCTTCAGCTAATCATTATCTCCTTATATTTGATTTGAAAATATTTGAAAATCTAATATTTACCAATTTAGATGTCACTTGGAGAGTTTTTTTTTTCTTATAAAGTAGGATGAAACTAGAATGTACTTACAGTGTGCAAGTGTACAAAAAAAACTTTTTTATGTAGTAACAGAAGATTCTGCAACCTTTTTTTATTCCATTTTTTTTCTTCTTTTTACAAAGAATGTGCAAAGACAAATAGGTTTGCTTCAGAAGTGAACATACATTGTTGTCAGTTTTAGTTGTTCTCAATGACCACTGAACACAGTGTTTTGTCTCATGTGTGTCAGAGGCCCAAAATTAACTTTACAAATTTGAATTACATAATCATGTTGTAACCTGGTGGTCTTCTATGGTAGGCTTACAGTATTAATAGATAGGGGGAGAACAACCAACATCATCTACCTGGTCTTGTGCATTTGACACTATCCCACATTATATCCTTGTCTTTAAATTAGAGAGACATGGATTTGAAGGATGGACCTCTCAGTGGGTAAGAAATTGGGTGGTTGCACTCAAAGAGTTGTGGTCAATGTCCAGGTGCAGATCAGTAATGAATGGTGTTCCTTGGTGGTCAGTATCGGGACCAGAGCTATTTAACTTCCTTGTCAGTGACATGGATAGTGGAACTGAGTGCACCCTCAGCAAGGTTGCCGATGACACCAAGATATGTGGTACAGTCAATGCACTGGAGGGAAGGGATGCCATTCAGAGGGGCCTTAACAGGCTGGAAAGGTGGGCCTGTGCAAATCTCATGAGGTTCAACAAGGCCAAGCGCCTTACACCTGGACTGGGGCAATCCCAAGCACAAATACAGGCTGGATGGATTGAGAGCAGCTCTGAGGAGGGTTATTGGTTGATGAGAAGCTCAACATGAGCCATCAATGTGCACTTGCAGCCCAGAAAGCCAACCATATCCTGTGCTGCACCAAAAGCAGGGTGAGGGAGGGGATTCTCCACATTTATTCTTCTCTTGTGAGACCCCACCTGGAGAACTGTATTCAGCTCTGGGGACCCCAGCACAAGAAAGATGTGCAGCTATTAGAACGAGCCCAAAGGAGGGCCACAAAGATGATCAGAGGGATAGAGCACCTCTCCTATGAAGACAGGCTGAGGGAGTAAGGGTTGTTCAGCCTGGAAAAGAGAAGGCTCTGGGGAGACCTCATAGCAGCCTACCAGTACCTACAGAGGTCCAACAGGAAAGTTGGAGAGGGATACTTTGTCAAGGAGTCCAGTGATAGGAGAAAAAGCAATGGCTTTAAACGAAAAAAGGCTAGATTTAGATTAGATATTGAGAAGAAATTCTTTACTCAAAAGGTTTAGAGGCACTGGAATAGGTTGCCCAGAGAAGCTGTGGACGCCTTATCCATGAAAGTGTTCAATGTCAGGCTGGATGGGGGTTTGGGCAAACTGGTCTAGTCAGACATGTCCCTGCCCACGGCAGAGGAGTTGGAACTAGATGGTCTTTATGGTCCCTTCCAATCATATTCTATGATTTTGTGGTTCTAAATTGTGAAACCAAGGGAAAACAATCATCCATTACAATTACAGCATATGATAGTTACTCCTTGGTGACAGAAAACAATGTAATTTGGCATTCCTTTATATATTCATACACTGTACCTACAAAAATAAAATAGAGCTAAAAATAAAAATTTTATATTAATAGAGATTTATAAATATATTATCATCACAATGACATTTATAAAGAAGATACTACCATCAAAAGGAGACTAACATGAGTTAATAACTCATACATGGCAACACTGAACTGGAAAGGAAATAAACACTTCTATGAAAAGCTCTGTCACTGACTGACTTTATTCTTGCTCTCTCATGATTAAAATGATTCAAGTTTCAGTTTCAAGCAATTGTAATAACCCCACTTAAAGACAAACTTTGGGATTGGTTTAGTCAGAATCATGGAGACAATGCTGAAGAATTTACTTAAACATATTTTCTCAAAGTTCTTTTTTCATATATTTTTTTTCCTTCATATGTAAATGACATTTTTCCTTTTATTGCTTGCAAGACTGTAAAAGAGGTCAGTCAAAAAAATCAGGCAAACAGCATCAAGGGACAGATCTGAGATAAGAAAACTCTTATAAAAATATAATTTCATATTATGAACATAATTTACAGCCAACTGTGAAATAGATTGTGCTCTGTTCCTTCAAGAGTCTTAGCACATAAATATTACAGGATAAAATAAAAAAAATCTCTTTCTCTACAGAGGAGAAGAGACAGCAATTTCTGGAGTCCCTGTACTGCAAGCTCCTCTCATTATTTTCCCAAGTGAAGCAGCAAAATGGGCCTGATCTTGCTCATTGTTTATAACACTGATGTTGACAGGCTGTTGGGTGCAGTTCATGTTGTATTTTTTAGTGGGCCAGACCTGACTTATTTCCACATCTTGCTACCTAAATATATATATTTATATATATACATGCATATAATAAAAAAAAAAAAAAAAAATCACACCACAAAAGATGCATAGTTATGCAAAAGAAAAACAGCCCTGCAAAAAATGAAAGGTTCTAGTTCCACTTGGCCATGCCTGCATATGAGACTCTTGCCTTATAACCTGACATAAAAATGGTCATCTCAGCAGTAAGAAAACTGACTTAAAATTTCCAAAGATGAAACACATAGCAAGCCAGGCACAGCCACGGCTTCACCTTCTTATGCTGCTGGAATAATGCAGCTTAGCTGACAGGCACTGCTACTTCTTAACCAAACCTCCCATGCCACATAGCACCAGGACTTTGCCATTCATGAACAAATGTGAAAACACAGAGATCAGCAGCAGATTTGCAGAGATTGACATGAGCATGGGCCACCCTCCTGCAGCAAGATACATAGTCAAGCCCATTTATCCCAGCTGCACCTGTGTCAACTAATGAGAGCTCTTTGACATCCAATGATGCCAGACATCAAACAATGCCAGATGTCAAATTGTTGATGATCAGGAATGTCAGTAACTTGCACATGTTTCCCAGAGGTATCCCAAGATGGACTACCACACTTTGTCAAAATTACACATGGGGGAAAAACTTGCTCTCCACTTTTGGGCTCCTTTCCACCACAAAACAACCCAGTGAGATAAAAACCCTGCTATTTTTTTTTCCCCATTAAAAGAACAAACAAGCAAACAGAAACTGAACAAAATAAACCATTACCCCACAACTGTTCCCCAGCAAAGACAAGGCTGAACTGCGGCTTGCACGCAGTGCGCTGCTGCAAGCTGAGCCAGCAGCACCAGCACTGCTGCTGCCACTGCAGCTGTGAGCAGCATGGTCTGTGCCAACACAGTCTGAATCGCTAGGATGATTTTACTGTGTGCTATATGCCACACACTGACCTACAATGTACTACACAGAAGGCACCAAGTATTTTTCAGAGCCAAGTGTTCTAAACACTGTGCGTACCACTGCTGACCATTGCACTTCTTCCACTGCATGCCTTTGTGCCTGTCTCACTTTTCCAATCTTACATCATTCTAAACAAGATGATTTTATTACTAGTTTGAAACACAACTGTAAACTTGATCAATGTTTTAGCAGTGGATAAGTATTTTTCATACATACGTACACCCACCCCTTGAAAAAGCGTGGGGTGGGTGTACGTATACACAGCATATACGCAAGAATGCTGCCTCTGTAAATATATGCCCAATACTCAAGGACTAACTTAAGAATACATCAGCAGAGAGAGGTAGCAATCATAGCATGACTTTATCTCCACATGTAAATTCACCATTCGCAGTTTCACTGAAAGGAAAGCCATAATTAGAACATGGAAATATGGAGATATGGGCAGGTCCAGACAGCTTGCACAGCTCCCTCTGGTAATTAATGAATTCACACTATACTCACTTCAAAACTAATAATCAAGTTATCTTTAAGAAGTTAACAAAAGCTGTATTCTACACTACCTACTGCATATAAAATTTTAAATAAAATATTGACATCATCATAAAAAAAGGAGGCTGAAGATTTGAAATCTGCTTCTGTGATCAATGAAAGCTGTGTTGAAAGGAGTAACAACTCAGGAAGACAAGAGAGAAGGAAGAACAGTGATTTTTATGAAGTGATAAAAAGATCAGCAATCTTTTTGAAGAGTCCTACCATAGATCCTTAAGATGGATTGTTACTCAATTTTGCAGTCCTGGTGTTCCTTTCTTACTAAGCACTCATATGCTAGCTGCTTTTTAATCACTGCCATTATTACAAAATAAGACATTTACACTGTTTGTTTCCATCCTCCTAAGCTTGCCACATTCATTAAATTGATAGAAAATACTTTGTCTTTCTATTTACCTCTGAGATGTCCAGATCCGGACAATTCAAACTTTAAAATAATATTGGGGAATCAAAGCTGAGCAGCACTCTGAAATTATGGTAAATATTGCATTAAAGCTCTGAATACTGTTAATGGCCTTTCAGTTCTTCAGTATATAATACATAAAGTTCAGTACAGAAATACAGCATATTAACATCTGTGCAGAACATTAAATACAATCTCAATGAAATTATACTTAAGTTTCAAGGGCACTGCTGTCTGATTCTGGTTAGATTATTGCGTTCTGCTCAGGAGTGAAACATCCTATGTTACAGGTGTTCAGAAATGCTTCACAGAGATTACATTCCTAATTTAAATGTAAAAATCACCGTTGGTTGAATGTAGTATTGCATTCTTTCTTATGCCATTTTAATTAATTTTCTAGACAGTACTGCAAAGCTCAAAGTTAATTGTTTCAAATGCCTTTCAAGCATACCTGTTTTAAACTGGATTTTATTCTGCCATGTTAATACTGTGAAGCTATTCTACTGATAAAACTACCTCCCAGTATGACACACAGGTCACGGAGGTTCTCATTAAAACAGAAGAATTGGTTCATCTCTGGTAGCATGATGAACAGAAAACCTGGAACACTTTGGTTCATTAAAGATAGCCTGGATTAGCAACCTACCTGGAAAAAAAAAAAAAAAAAAAAAAAAAAAAAAAAAAAAAAGCTGTAAAAAGCTTCACACTTCTAAGTTGTTATTTTTGTTTCTTTGTTTTGTTGTTGTTTTGTTTTGTTTATGGCCAAAAGCAGCATTACATTTGAAAAGGTGCATACTTGGCACAGTACTTTTCCACCCATCAAAATGCATAAATCATTTTTTCCACAGTTTGTGAAATGGTATTAAAGTGGCATGGTGAAATAGACAAGAAAACATTCTGAAAGAGGAGAGCAAGTGAGAGATGGAACATGTAGGAGAACAAAACTGAACATGAAATACCTAGGTTTAATTAGCAGAATACAAAAGCCAATCCTGAGTTAGCTGCCACTTTCCAGAGCTGAGAACTATAAACAAAACATTGCAATGAAACTGTAACTTGGATGCATATCAAAGCATATCCACAGAGTACAGTATCTTAATTTGGAGATACTAATACATTCATGAGTTTCCGACAAGCCCAGGACAGAACACAGAGGAGAAATTCTGTGCACTGCTATCACAGATTAGTTTATATTGTAAAACACTGAGCCAAGTGAGGTAAGATACATGCAGCGTACCCTCTCGCTTACAATTATTCACTGTTATTTTCCTAAATTTAAGATGACAGAGAAATATTTTATATTATATATGGAAGGTTTGACTTGCATTATCCAACAATTTCTTGTACACAACAGCTCTTTTAAGAAGGAAAAAAATATTAAACCATTTAAAAGGATTGATATATGTTCCCCGCTGATAAAATCATCATGATGGTCAGTTTTGTCAGATATATGTTCCCATCATGATAAAATCATCATGATGGTCAGTTTTCTCGAAAAACCAAAGCTATACAATACAGATATGTAGATACATCCCCACACTGTTTCAATGAATTTAGAAGAAATTTTCCGTGTAAAAGGCAGGGCATGAGCTTAATCCATGCAACAGAAGCTTAACTCAGGCAGCACAGATCTCGTGCATACATAGAACAACTTACTGCCTTCTCCTACAGGTGCTAAGACTTCACTAGGCAATAACCCCCATAAAATTAAATGTAGTCAAACAATGCAAAACTTGCAGTGCATCATGAAAAGCATGTGGGGAGCACTTAGGGAAAGCATGAATATTTGCACAATATATAATCTTTGCTCACTGTAGAAGTTTTCAAAGGTAATTATCTGTTAAAATTTTTGTTATGATTATTATTATTTTGGTTTAAATACTCTAAATGTGCTACAGTGTGTATATAGGGAAACTGCATGTACAGCTTGATGATTTTTTTTTTTTCCAGTTAAATTCCTATTACTGCATTTAAGTGGAAATTCAGATTTAAAAAATCTGTTTTCTGTCATAATACCCTAGAGAAGCCAACCTGGATCAAACCATAGAGTGTGTTTTACATTTCAACTGAAAATAATATTAATAAATAAATAAAAAAAATAAAAATAAATAAATAAATAAAAAACACTGCTTTTATATAGCATCTGCTGTTGGGCCATTTGAGATCCTAATTAGGCACAACTTTGTAAATAACAGACTCATCATCATATTTTCTTCACTGATTGGATGGGTTTTAACTTTAGGTACCAACAATTCTCTCTGTGAGAATAAAAGAAGGTTCTTTCAAAATATAATTAAAAACACTGAGGACTTTTTTCATCTAGTAAGAATATTAATTGGGTTCACCATCAAAATGTGATAACATGAACAATATCTTGTTTTGCATGTTAATGCTTCATAATTGCACAGAGCTTTTCAACTCCAAAACTCTTTACAAGAATTAAGTGGATGTCCCTGGAGGCCTTAGGCAAAACTTTCTTTGCCTTCAAAAATAGATTTGCACCAGACAAAAAGCTTTGTAAAAAATGCAGGAGTGTGCTGTGTTGCTTTAATCTACAGTGGACATACATGTAAGTGAGATAAAATATTACCACCAGTCTTCATGTGGAAGTAGTGGAAATAGAGGGGAACTGAATGAGACAGTCCCTGCTCCCATAAAAGCTCTGTCCTTGGTTACAGCACATTGAACAAGTGAGAAATAAAATGTGAGATAACTTCCAAAGAAATGTCAACATACCTTTCAATTACTTCTTCACTCCCCTACCAAAGATCAAGCTGCATGTAAGTCTGATGATTGCCTACTATTGCACAGCTCCACACACAATGCCTTTGCTCAAGCGATCAGGTAGAGAGAAATGCTTTTGCTAGAATTCAGTCAAAAGTCATTATCCAGCACTCCACTTTGTTTTATCAAAATAACATTTTAAAACATAGTAGCTAGAAACAGAAAGTTTCCCCAAACCCAGAAGTTATTCCACTTATTTATTCCACTAAGTCCAGTGAAAATCTATCACAAATCACCACTCCGTATTTTCAAACTGAACTTTCTTTTCAGTTTTTTAAACCATGCCACAGATATGAAACTGCAATAGAAGTTTACAACCCATGCACTGAATCCTGTGCATTTTTCAGTACCCTTTGCCATAATGATATTTTACAGTGACTACAAGTAAAATCAAGAAGCACTCCTCTCAGTACTTACCATGTGATTTTTATGCCACTTCACTGGACACAGGGAGTAATACATAGGGTCTTTTTATTGCTCAAGTAGAAAGTGCTCATTACCTATTTATTTTTATATATAGGAAAAAACAAAGTTTTTTCAAGTGGCATACATCACACTGTTGTAGTGGTTGATTTTCTCAAGATGGTCTTCTGGGGTTTTGGCGCAGTTTGTGGAGGCACAGTCGCGGGTCTTGGAGGAGGAAAGCTATTACTGGAACTTATCCCCAACCCTCCATTTTCTAAGGGAAATGGAGGCAGTGGAGGCGGTGGAGGTGGCAGAGGAGGACACTGATGCGGCAGCTTTCCCACAAGATGGGCAGGCTCACTGTGCAAGTGCACCTCCCTGTTTTTAATGTTATACCGAACATCACAGTCTGGGCAATAACCGTGGTACTGCACTTTTTCATTAAATCGCACCCGTTCCCTTGCTCCTGGCTGAGGACACCGCTCTTTCTCAGGTCTATGCATTAGAGGCTGCATTGCAACTTTGTCCAAATTACTGTTCGGTATATAGCATGTATCTCCATTTGGGATGCGGTTGGGCCCATTTCTCAGCAGGGTACCATTAGTCTTGACAGGGTTGGTCGAAGGAGGCAGCCTTGAAGGCTCGTCACACTTGACAGGCGTCAGTCGTGGTGGAGGTGGGGGAGGATTTGGCTTCCGCAGCACGGTGAGGATAGCAGAGGGGTGCGCAGGGGGCTTGATGAGCGGAGCACTGCCCCGCACCTTGACCTTCTCCAAGCTGGAAGCTGTTGTGCTGCTGGAGCTACTGTTAAGTGTGTCTGTTTTGGAGCTGTCCGTCATCTCATCCTCCAGCTGCAGGTCAGATGTCAGCGTGTCGATCTGGTCAACCACCTGCACAATGGCCAGAGAGAACACAGTGAGAAAAGCTTGTCCCTGCAAAGGCACAGAACAGAAGCACCCTCTGCAAACAGTTTTTTCCTTCCCGGATCTGAAGTACACAATTTTTTAAACCACTTTTATTATTATTATTATTACTTTGCCAACTTAACAATGGGATGGGTAGTTGGCTAGCTCAACAAGTGAATACAGAAGAAATGCAACTTGAACCACTCCGGAATGAAATTCCATTTCTTTCCCTCTAGGGTTTACTTGGCAATATCATTGTACATGAACAGTAATCCTTCAGTAATATGTTTTGCCTTCCAGTGCAGGAGGAGACTGAATTATTTAACTTTAGCTTATATGTGACAGTTTCTGAATCTAAATCTGCTGCAGAGTATATTTCAGCTCTGATCTTTCACACAATCTAGATTTGCATACACGTCACTGTATCAGTGGTATTACACACCTACAATCTTAAGTATGGTACACACTTTGCTGGCTATTTTTTAACATAATTAAAGTAATGAGGAGCATCTACCCTCCTGTTTCAGACTGCCTTATCTGCTGTTATGAATTTTCCTTAAGGTTGTTATCCTCTGAAGTAATCATGAAATAGCACTTGCTGCAGAGAAAAGGAAAAATAGCTTTATTTTTGAAGTTATAACCATTCGTTCACTTATGTATTTTACTTAATGATCTCGTCTACCACCTGTAATTCTGTTTTGTTCATTTTTATAAAGCCTCATATCTTCTAGTCTTCCAGATTCCTTTTTTAGTCACTTTTATGTAGGCCATGCAACTGATAGTGTCTACTAGGTGACCAAAACTTGTAATATAAAAGTCATAAGGCCTTCCTGAAAACTGCCTTTCACACTATTTGTAGTTGAATGACTAGTTTTAAACTACAGATAACCACAACACAGGAACTAAGTATTTTCTCACATACATAAACTAATCACTGGAGCTGAAGTGCTACTAGTTAACTTAATTTCACTAACAAAAAGTTCACACCATTGTTTGGGGGACCATGTGTGATGTTCTGGAAGGAGAGCATGAGGCTGGGTGCCTCCAGTTTTGCCACAATCATCCTTACCCCTTTCAGTTTTTCATCTTTACTTTTTTTTTTTTTTTTTTTTTTTTTTTTTCCCCGAGTACAGCCACATGTTAATCACAAAAAAATAAAAATAAAAAAAAAATCTGAAGGCAGCAATTCTATCTGGTCAACTCACTCCTGTGCCCACAGGTAAAAGTAAACAAAAACTCAATAGCATGAAAGAGCTTTCTAGATTCCACTCTTCATACTGTAACTACAAGTTGTGTATTTGTAAAACCATAAAAATTCACATGCAATACTTTAGTTTACTTTATAGAGATCAGTGCCCTCTTTCTTCTTATAAAAAGCAAACATGTAGATAACCATGGTTCAGAAAGAAATCTGACAAAATATCTTTGAAAAAAAAAAAATCTGATTCCTCTCCAAGACCAAAACAACTATTCATTTATTGGTAGTTCAAAGCCAAAGACCTTGTTTCATTTAATTTTCTATTTTAGCATTTTGGTTTCTCTACAAAAATAATAATAATAACATAAAATTATACCCATACAAGACTTACTCCCCCCAAATAATTAGGATTTAAATGTTAGATACAGTTGAATTCTATCAGTATCTTCGGATAGCAGGAAAGCCAGCTTACAGGAGAAAGAATTCATATTTTCACTTCACTTTACATATGTAAGCAAGATGTAGAAAACTTCTCAAAATGAAAGGAACAAGGACAGCACATTTGAGATATGTGCACTAAGCATGAAATTCAAACATATCTCTGCAAGTTTAGTGTGGATTTGTGTCAGTATTAGGGTCTGTATATGGCTAAATATACTATTGGATCCTCTCCTGAAATCCAATATATGTTTGTTTGTTTGTTTTAACTATCAGTTAGAGCTATGGAATAGGTTGGTGCAATCACAAGAAACTCCTTGGAAAGTAACGAAATTAAAAAGAGACATTAAATAGCTGCAGGGAAGACTGGAATGCAAGACATAACTGTAAGGCTGCTCAACACAGAAATGTTTGAAAGCTTGTACAGCAGATTAGCCTATATTACAGTATCTAATAATGCAAAATCTGATATTTTGTTGACTAACATTTGGTTTGTTTCTATTGCAATTGGATTATTTCAGCAAAAACGCTGTTTACTTTCCTTTATTTTCTACCATGGTACTCCCCTCAAAGTATCTATAACCATTTAAGACCATGGAAATCAACACTGCATATGTGAGGAAAAAGCCAATAGATTGCTGATGTTGTTATTGTAATATTATCTATAGGTATATCTCATGGAGATTAGCTGAACAATATACTAAGTGTACATTAGCTTAATAAAATTAATTCACAATTTCCAACACAAAATTTCCAAGAAGAAAAGTATTTAAATGTTATTTTAGCACAAGGACAAAATTCTAATAATTTTGTTTCCTTTATTTATGTAGCACCAGTCACAAATAACAGCCTATTTGCTTAGGCCTCATGTGTGCAACAAAAAGATTGTTTCTGTTCCACACAGTACAATATAAATGTACTCCATGCAATGTAATTCTAGAGAAACAGAAATGAGTATTTATTATTTTGAAATGGAGACATTAAAATTGATATTCCACTCCTGATACGAGGTCATAGCTGTAATTATGCATCCCATGTGTCACGAAATGGCAGATCCTGGTGATGAGAAAATTTGTGTCCATTCAAACTGCCCTTCTGGCAATGCAAAGATCTTCTCAGGAGTAACATGAGTCTGGCCCTATGAACCATGCTTGAATTTAAATCACTGTAGAGTTTATCTCCTGCCCTCTGGGCAACTGTGTAGTGCACAATGGAAATTTTCTGTCACCTGTCCATACCATAGAAATAGTATATAATGGCTCTGACATGACAACAAAGTTTATCTGTCCAAATTAATTGCCAACACAGTTCATGATTCTATTTACTGTTATGTTTTTTTGTTTTGTTTCAATTTCATCCCAGAAAGAAAAATTCAAATGAGATGGAAAAATAACAATTACTGACCAAGACATTAACACTGATGCTGTAAAAAAACTGCAAGTCAAAAGAAAAATAGACTCCATTTCACAACACACTTCCTATGGAGTCGTACAGACAATATTTAGAAACAAAAAAGCTGCTCTAGTTCTGCAGAATCTGTTCAGTGATAAAACAGGATTTGATTCACAAGTGCAAGTACAGAGAGTCATCCTCTTATACCCTGAGGAGCTCCTCAGCCATTAACCAGATTTGATGCCCCCTTCTCCCCTGCTCGCTCTGCGGGATCTTGTGTGACACTCCCGAATAAACAAGGATGTCAGCTCAGTCTGACCCACTTTATGGATTTTATATTACACTACTTAGACTCATAGAAATTCTGCACTGCAACCAGCATTGTATGGAGGATATGTTGGGATATGTTGGTACTATGTATGTAATTTTTACTGGGTGGTCAAAAAGATATAATAACTCCCCAAAACAAAGAGAGAGAGAGAAAGAGAAAGAGAGAGAGAGAAAGAGAAAGAGAGAGAGAGAGAGAAAGAAGAGAGAGAGAGAGAAAGAAGGAGAGAAGGAGAGAAAGAAGGAGAGAAGGAGAGAAAGAGAGAAAGAAAGAGAGAAAGAAAGAGAGAAAGAAAGAGAGAAAGAGAGAACGAGAGAAAGAAGGAAGGAAGGAAGGAAGGAAGGAAGGAAGGAAGGAAGGAAGGAAGGAAGGAAAGGAGGGAGAGAAGGAGGGAGGGAGAAAGGAAGGAATAACATACTAACTTTACAAGCAATATGTAGTGCATCAATATATTATTATTTTTTTTTAATAAATTTCTTAAAATATATAGAGAGAGTATAACATATTGATTTCTCACTGAAGTTAAACTGCAGCCTCTGTTTAATGTAACTGAGAATGTCATCAAATATAATGTCTTGTGATTCTCAAACGCTGCACAGACTGGCGTAACATTTTCATTTTTCAGTTTTAACTTACAAATTTTGTCTGGTTGTTAACTCCGCTAAGTGGTAAGGAACTTTTCTGGGTGAATATCCTAACTTGCCTAGATCAACACTCAAAACTTCCAATTTCTTACTGGGTGCCAGGATATTGTTATAAGAAAATAACTAGTAAAACATGACATTAGAAGTAACAATTTCTTTTATTTTTTAACCCTATCTTTGAAAAGAGTGTCTTCAGTTAGCTACAATCACTTTTTGGAGTACTTGTCTTTGTGTAATTCTGCAATACACATCCAAAAATGTATACTTGATCTACTAGATATAGTAGATTTTATAATCTATTTACATTAAATGTTCCACCAGTTTTTCTTCTGTTTTAAAGGCAGTGGAAGAACTTCTTCACTGAAAGGGTTGTGAGGCATTGGAACAGGCTGCCCAGGGAAGTGGTGGAGTCACCATCCCTGGAAGTCTTAGACGTTAGATGTAGAGCTTAGGGATATGGTTTAGTGGGGACTGTTAGCGTTAGGTCAGAGGTTGGACTCGATGATCTTGAGGTCTCTTCCAACCTAGAAATTCTGTGATTCTGTGTGATTCTGTGAAAACAAGACAGTAAGGTATTGATGTTCAATGAATATATAAACCACCAGCTGCATGCAATTCACCATAAAAAAAAAAAAAAAAAAAGTTTTGTTTTGTTTTCAAATCTTCAAATCTTGAATAAAGAAGTGAATTACTTTTCAGAAAACAAAGTAATATACCCTTAAAAACTCATAAGATTTTAAGTTCACAGAACTCAAAATTATTATTTTTTTTTTCCGAGGCAACCATCCATTTTCACTGCTTTGTATGTTCTTTAATGTTTCATGTGATTTTATGAGTAAGATTTTATTTCTGAAAAGACTTGCAGCTCTACAAGCTAGCACTTCTGAAAAAAGCTGCATACGCAAAATGGAAACGGTACTTAGCTCTGATATTACTTCTGAGATATAATAGTTATAATCCATATATTGCTATTTAATACTACAATTCAGCAGTGTAAAGCTATGAGATTTGATATGACATTTTGGTGGAAGTTTTGAGAAAATTACAGACAGATATGGATCTTGATCTTAAATCAACAAAAGACACATTAGGTCATGAGCCTAGCACAAGTTTTTGTTTTCTTTCTTTGAACTAAACAGTATACCGGCAAAATGAACAAAATGTAGTGATATTTTTTAATGAAAAGAAGTAAAATAAAGAAGTCTTAATTCTGGTATTTTTGTATCAATTCCAAAAACTTGCAAAGTTTGACATGGATAATTTTTCACTGTATGTACAAAAATTAAGTACAAGACAAACTATTAGAACTCATAATTAATAGAACTGCAATCCAGTCCACCAGAAAGAAGACATTCTTGCCTATATGTAAAGAATTGGAAACATGCTATATCAGTAGCTCCTAGTATCTTCTGACTCCCTCTCTAGTCTTCCAAAAAGAAATCAGTCACTTGCTATAATTACTACAGGAATCTCTAAGACAAGTTGTCATACCTAACCTTCCCATCATCTTAGGTCATTATATCTTGCAGAGTAGTTAATCCTTTGTTGACAAAAATCAATGTTCAATGTAACTAAGTACACATACAAAACATTTATTTTTTATTTTTTTTTTTTCCAAAATGAGTCTTTACCTGGAAGTCCTGAACCATCACGGAGCTAAGTGCAAACCAAAAGCAAGTCCCTCATAACACTGAGAGTGCCAGTAGTTCTTTGCTAGCTGCATAACATCACAAGAATACCCTGCTCTCAGGTGCTTATAATTCCATCTTCAGTCGTCCATACGTTTTGCATTTCTCACAACTAACTTCTCACTCATTCCCAGTGATTGCAGCTTCCAGGCCAAGGGGAAATTGAACCAAATTTAGCTTAGAAGTAGGTTTATAAAGTTGTGTTGTGTGAGCCAAATAATTCCAAACAGAAAGAAAAGTAGAGCCATACAAGGAGAGACAAATGATCTACTTAGTACAATAGTTTGAAAAAAATGATAAAAAGCAGATGTCTAGGCAAAACCACAGGAATAGAAAAGTCATACAGAAATATTTCTGTGTAATTTTATCCCAGCCTCAAACAATTTCTATCTCAAGGACGTCTTAACAGATTTTGCATTTAATAGATGCAAATAGAAACCTATTTCTCTACCATCAACATGCCTCTCTCATCTTGAATCCATATATCTTTTTACCATCCACAACATACTGCTGTTTGTCACTGTAATTACAGAGATATACCACCTACTCCCCTTTCTGCTTGAGAAAAATCACAGGAGCTTTTACAGACAAAATGTCTCATGGACCGGCATGATGCTTAAATACATAAACTGTAGCTATTTTGCAAAAGAAAACAAAACAAAAATAGCTATGAAAGGTATCTCAGTGTTGGAAGCTTCTCATCATATAAAAAATATTTGATAAAAATGTATCAAATTCCAAAAACCATGGCAAATGTCTGTAGAACAAAGAGCTCTTAGACATAGAAAAACGAAGAATCAAACAGCTGCCTACACCCAGCAGTCCTTCTTCAACCACTAGTAAGTTATAATATTTTTTTTCCAGTATATCATCCAGCTTCTTCACATCTGAAGCTGTAAAGAATTAAGTAAAGAATTGTGTCTGTTTATACTATGCTATTCTAGCATAGTGCTAGGAATGAGCCTGATATGTTCATTCATATGTTCATGTATGTGTGTGTTAATACACACTTTGGGGAAGATTCTGAGTTCAGGTTTTGGGGGATGACGCTTACAGTAGCATCCCAGGCTGAGTCACCCACAGTGCAGCACCAGATAAGTGCACATCAAACTTGTCAGCATTACAGTATCTGAAAGATCAATACCCTCAAAAACAAGCTTACACACATCTCAACTCTATTAAAATAAGTAAATAAATAAACCAGACATTCAGTTGTTAATTGTCACGAGAAAGGTTTTGCTAAAGAATACATTAGTAACTTCAGCAAAATAGTATTACCCTTTGAAATGCATTACACCCTCATCATTTTCAGTTACAGACCTTACTCAATCATTCCCTGAGATTTGGAAATAGTTTGAGGATCAAATTAGGCTGTGTGTAAATTTACAAATGGAGAATTATGAATATGTTGGAATCTTGGGAACCTAATAGGGCCATGAAAACTCATTATCATCATCCTCACTTAGCATTTCAGGGAAAGCAAACTGGGAAATCCATATTCAAAATCTTAAAAGGAAAAAGCTTCCTTCCCAAGAAAGAATAAGAAGGAAATAATGAGAGCAGTGACCTGCTCCCCAAGTGCCTCTTTAAGATCTTTCATAGCAATCGCAATTTCTCTCTTTAGCCTTTGGGATGGAGTCTACTAAGGAAGCTGCTTGGAAGATCTTGGAAGAGATAAAGGTAGGTTTGTGGCACATACGTGTAGCATGAAGGACAGTACAGCTATAGTTTCTGTCATATACAAATAAACTCTAATAAAATGATGATAAATAAATAAAAACCCTAAGAAAATACAGTAAAAAAAAAAAAAAAAAAAAAAAAAAAAAAGCTTTCAAGAAAATCAACTTCAAAGAATATTTATAGCAACAACAACAAAGTTGTTTTAAAATGTTAGCTGAAACATCAGCAGTCTCTTATCTGTCCTAGGTAACAGAACTTTATGCCTCCAGCAAAATATTCACATCTTCTACTGTTTGCCAATATAGGATGGTAATTAATTTCAAGAAAGTAAAGTTTATTAAATCTGTTTATATGTCACATCTAAAGACACAGAAACAACACTTGTATAAACTTTGGAAAGGGAATGCAATGATTTTGCACATAGCTCATTTCCCAGGCTGAAAGCCAGACCACACCTCAGACAACACTAAAAAACAATTCTCACTCTGCATTATCAGCTACAACCTCCCTTTGCTCCCTTATCTTACCCATGATGAAGCATTTGCCCAGACTGTTTAAGCAAAGCAAATCAGTCCACATATCTGAAACAACAGATAGGATATGCAATCTCTATGGGCAGCAGTGTTTAGCGGTCTTTCAAGAACAGATTCCAAAAGCAGCAAGTTAATCATCAGTTAATCTGGTACAGTTTGCCCTGAACATCTACTAAAAAAAAAAAAAAAAAAAAAAAAAAAAAAAGTATTTTAAGTACCAGAGAAAGGAATGTCAACTACATAACAAAATAAATGTTAAAAAATAATAATAATTCATATGACTCACAATGAAAGCCACAAGTTAATGGGAAATCAGTAATTTTTTCTTTATCATCAAACTGATGTTAAGTTTTTTTATCTGCTCTTCAAATTTCAGTTTTACAGCATAGATACAGTTTCTGTGACTATTTAAGCTCATGCAAGTAATGCAGTAATGCTCACTTTCACTTTGAGAACATAATAATCTACAGCATATCCTATCTCTCAAAATGGCTACAATAAGACTATGATAAGCAGACTGTACAACTACTTTATTATTTGGTTTCAGTCTATTTTATTCTGCATTCATGGAATTATAAATTGTATTTTTAGAAACATAAAGATTGAAGACCATAATTTTTAATATATTGGGTGAGAAAATAAAAGAAAAAAATAAATAAAAAGGATGACTCTGGACATGGCAAATGTACATTTGATCCATGATTTCTGTATACACATTTTTTTAAATTCATCATCACAAAACAGAAAATTTAAAAGACAAATTGCTAATCAGCATTCAATGTTTACATGTGCACATAAGTGCAAAGGCCTCTGTGTAAAAGAGACAAGAGAATTGAAGTGTAACCCCTGAGTACGTGCTTCAGTGAACTTCACTCCTTCACAGTGAACCTCTTTTGTTTAATATACACCATCCACAGAACACCGGAGCTGCGAGACTTTGGTGTGTCCTCTGAATAACACATACATTCTAAAATAACAGTTTAGAAGCTGCTGCTTACTGCTGTTTTTCTCTCTAAAAGCAGAAAATAAAATTGAACAATGGCTGAATACTGACAAAAACTAAGGAATGGCTAATCTGTGCATTCTCATTACTTCCAATGCTTTCTAAATGAAAGTTTTTAAAACAGCTAAAAATGCAGCACCGTATAATATTTGAGATTTTCATCCCTGTGTAACAATCTTTTTCTATAAATATTGATTCATAATGATTACAAATCCAGTAACTTGTCTAATACCTAATGCTAATTTAAATGAATGCTAAATATTTCTCTAAGCTCATAACTGGTAATGTAAGCAGCATGAAGAAGATCCTTAAAGTACAAGCATCCCCAAGCTATTAATGCTCACCATGGAGACTGTATATACCCCTGTAGGATTAGAAAAAAGCATACAACTAAACACATAAACAGTTTCCTAGGTATACTATTCAGATACACTAATAACTACTAAAACCAAACCAAACTAAGACAAACTTGTAATATTACAGCACTGGGAAAATAAATAGATAGATAGATAGATAGATAGATAGATAGATGGATGAATAAATTCAAACCCCTCTAATCAAGAGGAAAAACAAACAAACAAAACCCACTACTACCACCACAATAGGCAGAGAATTAACCACTATTTTTTATTTTCCTCTGGCACTCCCACAGAGGCTTCGGAAACACATGCTGAATATCCTTTTGTTAAAAAAAAAAAAAAAAAAAAAAAAAAAAAAAAAAAAAAAAGATCCCCAAGAACAGCCTGTATATCTTTTTGGAGACCATGTGTTAGACTGTTGTATTTTTTTGGTTAAAAAGATTTTATTAGTAAAAAACCGCTCTGAGCCTATATGGCTTCCATATTTTAAGATTTCACCACCATTTATGTGACAATTTAAACCACATTTAAGCACAAATGCAATGTGTGGTGAATTTGCATTAATCTGGAAGCAGTAATTCTAAGAGTGTTGGACGTTGACTACACAATTCCAACAGATCTGAAGAGAACTGACATATTTAGCTTAATAGACACATTTCCCACTTGTCCGCTGGTTTCAAAACACTACCCACAATCCATTAAGTTTCATTCTAATTCAAAGCCTGGACAAATCCAAAGGTCAAAGCAAAGTTTTGAAAAAGTGACAGTATCCTCCACTTTTTGCAGTGAAAAACAAAACAACCCCCTGAATCAAAATGCTTTTTCTCTTCAGATATTTCTGAAATACTCTTTCTGAAATACTCTTTAACATAATATGGCTACATTAAAAGAAACAACTTTTGCTTAAGCAGGAGGTTGAAGGGCCTGTCTTGATAAAATAATTATATTGATACTGATGGTGATTACTAAGAAGTTGTATAAGTCTTTCAGCTGAGAGTTCCTATGATGTGAGGTGGGTGAGCAGTTTTCTCTCCCCTGCTCCCCCTATGAGCTGTTGGCTACATCAGGAAGTAAATGTGCTGCAGATGCTGCACATGAGAGAACAAAAAAGATGTTGTAATATTGATGGTGGAGGTTTCTTCAGACTCCAATTGACTTTTTCCATCTGGAGGTACAAGACATAATAAATAGCAGGAGATAGCCCTTCGTTAGCTTATACCGCTAATAAATAATAGTGTCACTAATAAATAATAGCAACAAATCAGTTGAACCCTGCTACTAGAGAGAGTAGTTGCTATGAACCTTGTAGGTTAGAAATGAATACTTGATTGCCTTTTAATTATTAGTTGCTCCAAGTTAAATGATTTCTGCTCACATTGCATCACATACTAACTAAAGATTTTAATTAAAATGAAAGGAATATTTTGTCTTAATATTTATGGATAACATTTTCTTCGTATCCTTTTAAGTAAACACTACATTGGCACAAAAGAAATACAAAAATTAGTGTTTTTAGCTCATTCTTGTTTCTGTATATGTCATACAAGTCAAAACATTAAAAGTGATTATTTTTTCTCTGTTTTCCACGGCTTTGGTCTGAACCACATTTTTTATTCAATTTGCTAATTATATAAAGAAAGCCAATAACAATATTATCTTGGCAAAAAAAAAAATCCCTTACACACATACATAAATTTGAATTCTCATTAGTGCTGTTTTGTATGTATTTTAAACAGAGGGTAAAATAAACTGTATCTACTTTTTACAATTAAAAATATACTTAAATGATAAAGTGATGACTACAGTGTTCACAATAGCATATAAGTCTTGCTGAGGCTGTTTAAACTATTCAAAATTACACAGTCTAGTGGTACACATTAATATAGATGGCTGCTTACTTTGTAGTTAAAGCTGAATTTCATCAAAATGTTTTTTTCACAGTTTGAAGAAATGCTTTCTGGTTGCCTTACAGTCAAAAAAAAAATCAACAAAAAACATAACATTTGGTTTTGTGTGGTCTTGTGTGGAGCCAGGTGTTGGACTTGATGATCCTTGTGGGTCCCTTCCCACAAGGATCCACAGAACCATAAAGTTAAGGTTCTGTGGAACTAAAGGCACATGGAGAGCAAAGGTGAAGGTGCAGAGTTTAGAGCTGAAGTTTGCAGTGAGATATACATTTTATTTGCTGGACTTTGCAAATGTTTACATAAACTCCTTAAGATGTCTTCAAGATTTAGGTACTATTGTGTTTTCAGATATAGTATTTGTACTATTAATCATCCCAAGAGAAAGGCAGAGAGAAAGGAAGGCAGGGAGGAAGATTGTCTATGAACTCTGTAACTGAGGTATTTCTAGTACTTTTGAAGAAGGTAATTGTTTCAAAGTGTGCCAAAATGCAATATTCTGTATTTTTATTTATTTATTTTTAAGTAACAGCTGATACATTTTTGTCCTTATAAGACCATTAGCTCATGTTTTTGGCACTATTATCTGCTTTTGAAAATCCATTTCTGGTTAAATGTCAGGTTATCATGTAGCAAAACAGAAACACTGCAATCTGGTAAAATGAACATTGTGACAAAACCAAGGAGTCAAATCCAGACTTACTTGACCTATTTAAATATGCATACACACCAAACAGATTCATTTTCACAAGGATTTTATGTTGTGTTAGTCAATTCAAGTTCACTGAGCAGTTCTGTCTCTTGGGATGCAAGCACAGGCTAAGACACACCCACATTCAAAACACTCAGAAAACAGAGATGCAATTTAACTGCTTGGAATACTTCACGTACAGAAAGACAGGGACCACTAGGTCTGTAATGTGCTTACACTTCTGGAACTGCTGAGCGACTAAATAAGAATTTAGCTTTTAACCATTCTTAGTTGAGGTATCAAAGACTTATTTGTTCATCTGTTGTATCCAGCTGTGGTGGTTTTACTGTGCTAGGCAGCTAAACACCACAACCGCTCTCTCACTCCCCCTCCTTAGATGAGGAGGGAAAGAAGTAAAGTAAAGAACAACTCACAGGTTGGGGTAAGGATAATTTAATTAGAGGAAAAAAAAATAATAACATAAATAATAATAATATAATAATAAATTCTAGCTACAAGTGCAGAGCACAACACTGTATGGGCAGCTGCAGGGAAAGTTAGCATCCCAGCCAGACCCAGTACACCAGCACCATGGTGCTGTATTTTCACTGCTTGTGGTCCTGCCACTCTACTGTGCACTCAGTTCAGATCCCTTTGCATCTGTGGCACACGTTTCTTTTGGGGGTAGTTAGTTACTTTTGCTGTTTTTAATGCAAGAGAAGTGTGACTTATCAGAAGCATTAATTAAAGGCTGAAGGTGAAATTCAAGAGGTCTGTTTACTTCAGTAAATAAATAGTTACATTGTAGGAGGAACCTGCAGTAGTAGACTATACTGATACAGAAAGTAGAAAACAATTTCCAAGCAGATCTGCAAAACACAGTTAGTGGGGTCAGGGGCTGGGGAGAGCAACCCCTATCCCAGCCATGCAGGGCAGCAAACTGCCATTGAGATTCAGTGTAACTGCTGCAAATTTACATCAAAGATAAGGTCAGTGATGAATACCTTGGCATAAGCAGCTGAGACATAGCCTTTGGAGGTTTGTTCTGGTTTTTGGCTTCTCTACTATGCATTGAGTTAGCACACTAATAAGAAAGTTACAGAATACTTAGAGCTATGGATAATAATTGTTTCTGTGGTGACTATGGCAATACGAAGAAAATCTGATCCAAACCTTATGGAGAGGGAAGTAATAAAGCAACTTCTTGTTTGCCAGATCTTCCTTTCACATTATTTTCTGGAATTTACAAGACATGAATACCTCCTCTCTCTCACTTAAAACAACTTCTGCTCAGGTTAATTACAAAATACCACAAGTACTAAATAATTTCTTTGATTGCCACCCACATTACTAATCTGCTTTGAAGAGTCCTCGTGTCCAGTCCTTATAATTCCCAATCCCTTTCTGATAATTGCAGTTCTTGTCACAGCAGGAATGAAATGTTTTGTACCTATTATGCTGAAGTAGTCCTTACATGTAAAGAGTGGGATTTTTCCAGTGCTGCTGACAGGGTGCACAGACAAGCAATAGGAAGATAGATCAAGTGCCTGCTTCTCTCACTACGCTACAAAGGTCATCCTGGTTTGGTTTGATTTCAAATAAAAATGGCAGCCCCATTATTAACAGAACATGGCTGATGAGAAGAAAAGAGGTTATGGACAACAGAACTTTAGTATGTGCATTAATATTTTATCATAAAACTCATCAAAACTCATCTGCTATTGCTGTATATCACATAATCAGATAGCACCAAACAAATGACAAGTAGTTTAATCATTTTCTTGTCTATTAGTGAAAAAAGGAAAAAAAAAAATAAAGAAAAGAAAAAAGAGAGAGAGAAAAAAAAAAAAAACACTATACTGGCAAGCTTTATGGAAGTATGGAAGTATATTAAGTATGTGTCTGATTTCATCATTTGTTTCTGTGTAGCATAATTGTGACATGCCACTACTATCATCTAGACAGAACACATGAGAAAAAAAGAACTTGAATTTACAAAGATTATGATTATTGCTACTTTACTTAATATCAAATACTTAATACAAAAACACTGTAAAAAATCACAAATATTGTTAGGTGTTGTGTTAAATTAAGATGCTTCACCATTATGCAACACCATTTATCTTCTTGCTTTTTATCTTTTCCTTATTTAGATTGTACACTCTGACAGAGGTGTTACGATTCTGTTGTATACAGACACCTCTCCCCCCTTACCCCCTCCCCCCCAAATATGCACTACTTATTACCCTTACTGTTCAACAAATTATGTTACAGCAAAACAACATTGGCTAATCCCATTTGCTGATATTGTTGGGCAATAGGTTCCTTCCGCAGCTAGAAAAATGAAACTCTAAATAGTCAAGTTTCAAGTGCAGATGTTAAAAAATCAAATATCCCTTTCATTATAATTTCCTTGCAATGTATGCTCTACAAATCTATTGGAAAGAAAACAAACAAACAAACAAACAAAACCAACTCAAAATTCACCTAATCTAATTATATTTTGTTGAAAATGTGTTTTAGATAATAGCTATCGCAAGCAGTTCTAGAAATTGGATTTTTTCATGAGTAACACACAATTATATGATATACTAGGGTGAATAACACTAAATGTCCCCAGTGGAAAAGCTGAATATGCCATGCTGTCCCTGACTGCGAAGCCCTTGCCATGTCCTCACAGACACTGATCATCATACCCAAGCACTACTTATATCTTGTATCTTGCTGACATTCAAATACCGCTCATACCTGTCTAATCCCTCAAGAAGTGATTTAAGTCACTAGTCCCAGATACCAAATTTAAAAAAGAAAGCAATACCACTTTCTTTACATAAACAAATAAATCCAAAGTATATATACATATCAAATGCATGAGTTAAGTTCATGCAGGAGTGGAGACCACAGAACCTGTTACACAAAAGACGGATATAGTGGGTGCAGGATGAGGAGAATCACAGAATCACAGAACTGTAGGGGTTGGAAGGGACCTCGAAAGGTCATCGGGTCCAACCCCCCTGCCAAAGCAGGTTCCTTAGAGCAGGCTGCCCAGGTAGGCGTCCAGACAGGCCTTGAATATCTCCAGAGAAGGAGACTCCACAACCTCCCTAGGCAGCCAGTTCCAATGCTCTGTCACCCTCACCGTGAAGAAGTTCTTTTGCATGTCAGTGCGGAACTTCCTGTGCTCTAACTTGCAGCCATTGCCCCTTGTCCTATTCCCACAAACCACTGAGAAGAGGCTGGCTACATCCTTCTGTCCCCCACCCCTTAGATATTTAAATACATTGAGGAGATGCCCTCTCAGTCTTCTCTTCTCCAGGTTGAACAGACCCAGGTCTCTCAGCCTTTCTTCACAGGGAAGAGGCTCCAGGCCCCATATCATCTTTGTGGCCCTCCTCTGGACTCTTTCCAGGAGATCCCCGTCTTTCTTGTACCAGGGAGCCCAGAATTGGACACAGTACTCCAGGTGAGGCCTGACCAGGGCAGAGTAGAGGGGGAGGATCACCTCCCTTGACCTGCTGGCCACGCTCCTTTTAATGCACGCCAGGATCCCATTAGCCCTCTTGGCCACAAGGGCACAGTGCTGGCTCATGGCCAACCTGTCATCCACCAGGACCTTCAGGTCCTTCTCCTCAGAGCTCCTCTCCAGCAGGTCGTCCCCCAGCCTGTATTGATACTTTGGGTTGTTCCTTTCCAGGTGCAGGACTCTACGCTTGCTCTTATTAAATCTCATTTGGTTTCTTCCTGCCCATCTCTCCAGACAGTCTGTAGAGAAGCTACACAAAGCAACAGTAAAACAGCCTTAGCTGCTGAGCAGTGTTATTCTTCAGTACTGAAAGATAAAACTTACTGATCAGGTTCAGAAGAATTTCAGGTTTCAGCTTTCATAGAATTATCCATCTCAAAATCACCATGTTTTGAGGAGGAAAAAAACGTCAGTAAGATACCAGCCTGAAGAAGTCCCCACCAACACACTCATAGTGTTTTCTATTGTTCTCCCAGGCTACATTTGTTCTGTTACTGTCTGGCTTGGTGCCCCAGCTTTCCATGCAAGCAAGTTAATAAAGCAAGTTCTACAGCAAGTTAATAGAAGGATATACAGTGTGTGTCAAATCACTATGACTCTCTGAAGCCATTATCTATCCATCTTTATCCATTTCAATGTACATTTGCAAGGTTACTTAAATCATACACTATGAATTATCTGGTCCTGTCTGTCCTTGTTTGATTTGCCTGTTTGTTCCTAGGTCTCAGAAACCCTAAATCCTCTCTGGTACCCACAGCTGCTTATATACTAGGAGTGAGAACATTAATATCTCTTGACATAAATTTGTTCACAAATTCTCCATCAAGTATACTTTGCCTACAGTTTTTCTTTCCAAACCAACACAATTTCACTCAGATTAGTATACACAGCTCTTTCCAGAACTGAGGTCATTCAGTTTCTGGCACTGAATTTCAATATGCACTGAGACCAATGTGCTCACTGACTACACAACACACTGGAACATGTAGCTTTAACTATCTCTTCTAAGTTATTACAGAAAATACTACTTTCTACCACAACTGACTACAAGAATTTGTGGTAAGCATGAAAATGTATGAAAATAAGGACTAGTATGGTATCTCAGTGACTAGCAAAAACAATAAGCTGCACAAACATGCTTTCATTTAAATGTGGATATTACGCAGAAATAAATTTATAAAAATATACACATGTTGCATCCATGTACATGCACACTCACAGCAGAAAGGTAATGAAGCAAATGCAGCATAAAAATTGTTCAGCTTATTCATAAGCCTGCATTCTGTGGGCTGCCTTATGCAATTCAAAATTTTTAGCATCTCTCACATGCAAAAGATAAACCTCAAAATAATTTAAGTAAAATGCTGGAATGCTACTTACAAATCAAGTAAAACACTTTCTGTTGTATTTTTATGTATTAAAAATCAGTTGATATCTGGGCAGCAAGAAGAATTACCTTTTTCCCAGTGGTTTATAGTAAAGGATAGATATTTAAAAAATAATAATAATAATTGAAATAATTGAAATATTAATATATATATATATATATTTGAAAATATATGTATATATAAATAAAAGCAATAATACAGTTCTTCCATTGTCTCTAACAGTAGTAGAGACCTTTAATCCTTATGGAAACCCTGCCCTTTGAGAAAAGGGAATGCATGAAAATATGAGATAATAGATCCAGGTTGTGGAAATGAATCATTCAAGAAAAAAAAAATCTGCATTTTAGGCAGGATGCCATTGTTAAATTCATAATCTCATAACTTAAATTAATAAATTTCATATCTGGGAGAGTTTACTGATTGTTATATGTAAGACTTTGATTTAAAAATAAACTCACCTTATCTGGACATCCGACTGCATCTAACTTCCAGATTAACGTGTTCACTTACAGAAAGAAACAAGTAGTAATATTTTTACAAGTCCATCTGATGCATCTGATGGCTGGAACAAAGTATGCCAACTTTCAAATACATAGACAAATTCAAAGACATAGCAGTCTTCTATCCATGAGCAATGAAATACTCTGATCAAAAAAGCATCATTCAATGAAATTCAAATTAAATTCTATTTTGTGTTGACTCACAGTGTCTTGTCAGAGCTCCTGAAATCTATTATTTGAAGATATTGAAAGTCTCCTTTACACTGTCCACTTTCATCACACTACTTCTAAAACCCTACATTGTTTTGATTAAATGTGTGAACAAAATTAAACATGCTTTTCATGATCTATATGTCTGACATTTCCCACACCTATTTGCTCTTCAGATCTTTCATGTTATCTTTTGCCAAACGGTCTCTCTGTAGCAATGGGTCTAGTACAAAATATTTAACATTTGAGCCACGCAAAAGTAGGACTGTATTAGTTCAAAGCATGTCTGACATTTACATCGGTCAACTTTTAAAGCAGCTATAGCTAAACTGAATAAAAATTACCTCATGAATATACAATAATCCCAGAAAATTAATTATTTCTCCACTTAGCTCCTGTTCTATTAGCTGACACAAACTACCACGTTCATAAATTTTATACACGGAGATTTGTAATTAGCTACAGTTGCCAAGACATCAGTATTCCAGATTGTACCACTGTGAGGTACCAAAGTAACTGCACTGATAATATTAAACTAGACATTAAAGTTTTCATATTCAATAGCACCATGCATGTGCAGTGTTCACATAGCAAGTAAAAGTGCAAGAGCAATTCACATTTCCCGAAGCTTAGTAACCATTAGTACCAAACTGTAAGAAATGTGCTGACTCCCAATTTCCTGTTTCATGCTCAATATTTCAAAGCTACACAAGTCATGACCTTCAAAGCATTGAGTGTATTACTGAATGGCAGACACTCCTCTTGCTTTCTAATATACAGTAAGACGAATATGCAAGAATGCATCTTTGTACAAAAGACTGTAATGTACCTGCTTCTTTTGGATGTCTGATACTTAGAAACACAGAAGGACTGAAGGGAGAAAATACTCATAGATCTGAAAGGAATGATACTATACATATCAGCAAGTTAACAATATATCCGTATAATCTCTTCCTCACTTTTGCAAGCGTGTTACCAACAAGATGATAGAGGGAAGATTTTGAACAGCCAATCTTCTACAAGACATGCTAATCTTTAAATAAAACTTGAGCAAAATCTCTCCTGAGGATTTTAGGAATCCATTATTGCTAGAAACAGGAAAAAAATGTTCACTGCCTGAATGCAAAGTGACTGTGAAATGTACTGTGCAGTCTTCACAGACCAAAACCTCTTTACCATACTCACTGCACCTGTACATTAGAACATTAGTCAGGTAACACCACAGAGGCAACATTAAGTTTCAGACTAGCTGCATGAACCAATTGCATGATACAGAGTTTTGCTGGCCTAATCACATTATTTAGGCTCCTTCCTGACCTCTTCTGCCATCCAAGCCAGGGAGCAAGCAGCACCATGCCAGTGAAGGCTAACTCTTGCTGGCTTGTCATCTCCACTTTGCTCTATAGCCAGCTCCTCCACTGGGCTATGCTGCCACTGTGATAGAAAAGCCCCTGCTGCCACCAAAACAACAGCCTTAATGAAGGCAAGAGACTTTATTACAGCTTTGAATTTGAAATTCAATAAGTGAACTGACATGTGAACTGACATGTAAGGTGAAACTTCCAGTCTCAGGGTTCATGCTGCATCAGCAAGAGCAACACAATGTCTGCAAACTTTCACCCATAACCCAGGAAACCCCAACTCTGGCCACCATCCTTTGCTTTCCATTAGTTCTGCTGAGATATCCATGAGGTGGAACTGACAATCCTTTCTTAATTGGCACCTCACTACACTTTTCCTTGCATTGTCAGTATATCAAGCCTAAAGACAAAACAGAGTGTTTTACAAACCCACAGCTCAAGCCCAGGCTTTGTTCTGAGGGAGGATTCTCTAAATGTGCTTACTGAGTTTTGAATCTTAACTTGTAGAAAAGAATTCAGATGCCTCAAATGAGAAAACTGTCTTTTTAAGGGTAAGAACATTTCTAAAAATATGGTTTATACTAACAAAGACTAACAAGAAGGACATCTAATTAGTTTTTGTTTTGTTTTGGTTTGGTTTTTTGAAAGCCCTAAAAATTACATTGTTTCAAGATATATATATATATCTTGGTTTGATAAACAATCATCAAAGGATTGTATAAATTACAGGCATTTTTTTACCTGTTTATCATATAAAGTAACTTTCTCCATGAGAAGAGATGTATTTCCATTATCTTGGTTTAATGGGTTCAGGTTCAATATTGCTTTTGATTTCTCTTCATCAGATATATTTGCACCAAATACTATTTAAGATAAGGTGTAATTTTGTTTTGACTGACTACATGAACATCACAAAAAGAAAAACAAAATGTCTTTTCACGCTTGTAATTGTTTGCAATTCTTCCTGCTGCTGCATAACTTTATTTTCAAATTTATATCAACTTATCAGGAGTGATGCTATGTCACAGAAAGCAAGAGAGTAAATACATTTTAGGGATATTTTATGTAGACAGACAGCTCTAGAAAGCTGCAGCTTGGTATGGACTATTTTTATTCACTCCGAAGGACTGAGACCCTGCTTGTAAAGAAGTTCACACATTAGTAAAAATATTTATTTTGTCAATGTAAGTGTTTGCCCTGGTATTTTCTTTAGAGAATGAGAGAAAAATGATCACTGGAACATTATACTTCTGCTCCTAGAAATGATGGTCTGTTGGAAAAGATTATTATCTGGGTTTTTGTCTTTGCTAAGCTTCTTACTGTTCAGAGATTTACAAGAACAAGACTAAAGAGTACTCAGAACAGTGATTACTATTTCCTTTGATAAGGAGAGAGATCCAAACACTAGTTAATTTTTCAATACATCTCAATGGTCAAATGGCATTTGTGACATGAATGAAAATGAAAACGATTATCACATTGTACTGGATCTGGCTGGGATGTTAACTTTCCCTGCAGCAGCCCATACAGCGCTGTGCTCTGCCCTTGTAGTTGGAACAGCAGTGGTATCACAGCAGTATTGTGTCTGCCGCTGAGCAGTGCTGGCACAGCATCGGACTGTCTCTAACCCTCCTAGGGGGTGGGCAAAAAAGTGAGAAAAGAAGGGCAGCTGACCTAAACCAACCAAACGGATATTCCATACTAAATGGTGTCACACTCAGCAATATAAGGTGGAAACAGGAAGGAGGGGTGGGCTCTCATTGTGAAAACGGCAGTCCGCCTCCTGAACACCAGCTACGTGCGCTGAGGCCCTGCTTCAAAGACGTGGTCAAGCATCACTCATTTGTGGGAAGTAGAGAGTAATTTCTTTCCTCTGCACTTCCACATTTTGCCTTTTTTTTTTTTTTTTTTTTTTTTTCTTTCTCCCTCCCTTTTCCCCTTTCCCTTTTTCTCCCTTTAGTTAAATTGTTTAGTTAATAATAATCTTTCCTTAAAAAATATTTTTTTCCCTTTTAATTATCCGTATCTTAACTCATGAGTTGTTCTTTACTTCTTCTCTTCTTCTCCTCCTCATCTAAGGAGGGGAAGTGAGAGAGCAGTTGTGGTGTTTAGCTGCCTAGCACAGTAAAACCACACACATTTAAAGAAAATATTATAAATATGCATTCTCTATTCACGCTCAAATTATCCCAGATGATAAAGGGGAACAGGCACTTTAGAAAAAAACGGGCTTTCTTTTTTTTTTTTTTTTTTTTTTTTAATAAGGCTTTACGCTGAATTCGGAAATGGATGACTGACTTTCCACTGATTCACAGCATATACTATATTCCTGACTTTAACATCCTGGAGCAACACTGTAAAGCCTCAGGGACAAACAGCTCAGGACTGTCTGTATACCACATTCTCCTGACCCGACTCCTGCATCACATAAGGCAACTGCAAATCCAGGAAATTCACAGGAGTATTAGAGTGCTGGCATAAGGCTCAAAACCTGCTTCACCAAATAGACCCCCTGGCTGAGATACTAGTAATGGGCTGGGGCATGTCCAAGGATATGTTTTGTGTTCCTCTGTCAATTCCCAGGAAATTGAACTGCTTTCAGATCAAAAGTTTGAGTAAACCATTTAGAGCATTTCATCCTTACTGAATGCACTACCTCATTTTAAAAACATTAACTTATACCTCATTTCTCCAGTGTATGATAGCTGCACTTTTTCTTAAAACAGATTTTTTTTTTCCATTTATATGCACATTGTACGCACACTTTGTTATGAGCACTCTCATACAGACAAATATATACATAAACACATCATGTGGTCTGTTAATTTTGTGCAAAAAGTTGCAAAATAAAAGTCCACAGAAGAACAATGCATATAACTACACCAATTAGCAATGAATGAAACATGAGAAAAAATGTATGTGTTTGTAATGTTGCAGAACACAGGGTCTCCCAGAAATTATTTCACTGCAGTAATGAAAAATAAAATAAAATAATCCCTTTTGAAGATATCTCATTTTTCTGAGTGAGCCTAGCATAGCACATACATAATCTGCTCGATGAGGCAGCAGATTAAATCATTGGATATCACCTATAGAGAAATAGCTGCTAAATTGTTTTTTTAGAAATGAATAGCTTCAAAAAGAAATCTTCAAATTAGTAAAACTCCAAATATATCTATGTATATGTATATGTATATGTATATGTATATGTATATGTATATGTATATGTATATGTATATGTATATGTATATGTATATGTATATGTATATGCATATGTATAGCCTTACATAAAGCAACCCCACTCTAATTCCCAGATCTGCTCTGTGAGGACCAGGCTACTGAATAAATTCAAGGAAATCATCAGGGAATTTAGAGGGAACAAGCTGATGTGGGGGGATACTGGCAGGGCTGGTGTAGCAGCTGAAGGGTAGAGGAAACCCGTGCTACCTGCACCACCAGCAGTTCTCTGGGCACACACCCAGATAGACTATAAACCTAACTAATTGCCAGAAAACATGAAATCCTATTATGCCTTTTAAATGTTAACAGAAGAGGAGGGAGTATGGTGGGACGAATCATTTACTGTGACAAGGAATTTGTACAGCTCCAGCACAGGAAACAGGGAAAGAGGAAAGGAACAGCCCTGCTGTGTACAAGAGTTAACAAAACTAGAACATTTTCTTGATTTGTCTTTGTGCATCTAATTGTACAGAAAACACTGAAAGTATATGTAATGAGGTCAACCAAGGGGAACGCTTGTAAAAAGACCTGCAGATTGGAGCATTTAAAAAATAAGCTTGATAAAGCACTAACAAAATCTTATGCAGTAAAATGTTATGCAGGAACACCACAAATGACTTAATAAGCTTGATTTTCACAGGCTGAGGTCTGAGTTCAGTGTTGATTATTGCATGACTATTTTTATGGTAACAGCATAAATTATTGCAATTCCATGTTTAGATCAGTACACTGAATTCACAAACAGGCACTTATTCATTCATAAATGCTTGTGATTATAAATGACCTATTTACTCATGAAAGTTCATGAAAAGAAAATTCAATGTATTCAACTTTGGAAATACTAAGAATATTAGAATAGAATTTCCCTTAAACACTCAAATTACAAATGCAGAATAAAATGTATTACTCAGAAGCAATGCTTGATTACTGCCCACCACGGAAAAAAACAACTCAGCCTAATCTTTTATTAATTCTTGGTGTTATTGTCTGTTTCAAACTAGAATGGTAGACTGGAATGGGGAAGGGAGGGAAGGGGAAGGGAGGGTAGGGGAGACTAAGATTCTTCAGCTGGGAAAAGCTGAAGGAAGAGATAATCAAATCAAACTCCTATTCAGCAACACCTTGGTATGAGTGACTAATCTGTTTCCTATTCAGCATCACTAAAGAGTAGTCACATACGTAATGCAAAATGTGAGGAGCAATAAATTAAAGTATCAAGAAGCAATTTCAAGACATGGAATATCTGGTATTTTTGTCTTGGCTAAAAGCAGACATTCTTGAAGATTTCCTGTACTCTTCCTCAGGAAATTCATTCTTCAGAAAAATCAAAGTAGAACTTGAAAGTTTTCAGCATAAACATTTCCAATGTGTTCTTCCTGACTAAATACTTTTCAGGAAAAGAACGAACGAAAGAATGAAAGAACGAAAGAACGAACAAAAGAACGAAAGAAAGAAAGAAGGGAGGGAGGCAGGGAGGGAGGGAGGGAGGGATGGAGGAAGGAAGGAAGGAAGGAAGGAAGGAAGGAAGGAAGGAAGGAAGGAAGGAAGGAAGGAAGGAAGGAAGGAAGGAAGGAAGGAAGGAAGGAAGGAAGGAAGGAAGGAAGGAAGGAAGGAAGGAAGGAAGGAAGGAAGGAAGTGACACACGCAATACTATAGTTTAAGAAACTGCCAGGTTACCCTGTTCATTTCTGACCTCTTATCTTCTTATACCGCCCCCCCAAAAGGAAGAAACTTAAGTTCTAATTGTTGAATAAACTGGGTCTTTGGGTAATTAATGACATAAAATTAAGGAAATATAACTTAATGCTTGACCTGAGAATTCAAGAGTCACACAGTCCTCCTATGTGAATAAATGTGAAAACATGCAACAGGAGGAAATAATAACCAAAATGTGAGAACTGATATGCAGGTAGCTGGGACAAATTTCACACAAGAGTATCATCTCCAGATGACACTCCTTTGGACACTTCAACAGAAAGAAAAACAAGCTGCATTGTCAAGAAATAAGACAATGTGTGACACTTACTGACTCAATTGTCCAGCTGCCCTCATCAGCAACTCTCCTCAAGCACATACACCCTTGAGACAGGTGTCCACTCTAAAGGGAAGAACTTGTCTGGGTATAAATTAAGATGCTAGCATTAAAGAATCAAATATACATGCATGCAATTAAAGATTACCAACTGATACTCTGCTTTTGTTCAGATATAATGTGATAAAAGTAGCTCATCAAGATGAAATATGTGCCATTTCAGTTCATCTACAGCATCAGCATATTCAGAAAAATAAATAAATTAATTAATTAATTAATAGTCCAAAAAATACCATTTGGATACAATAACAGCACTTCTTATAGTACACTTGCTTTATTTATTGTACCCTTCATACATGTAAATTAAGTCACATCTTAGGGGAATACAATTATTCAACGAAGAAGTGAACATACGCTTATATTTTTCACAAACTTGCAATTGGCTGCCTTCAGAATAAGTGACTTCCTAGCACAAAACAAACTACTTTCCCTGCCATTTTTTTTTTCTTTAATAGAAAGGAGAATATGGAAAAAAATAAAATAGGGATTTTTTTATTTTATTTTATTTAAAGAAACCTGCAAGCTTTTCAATACTGAATGCTAAACTTTAGAAGAAAAACTATACATGCTTGTCTCAGAAATATGTGCTAAGTTACTTAAATCACTATGCCCTTTCCTTTCAGGTTTCTAATTTTTCCTCTCTCTCAGGGAAGACTTTTAATGTAAAATTGGGCCTCAAAATAATTGAACACTGGAAATCTAAATCCAAGGCACTGTGCTCATCTCACTCATACAGCCCCTATTTAACTGAGATATTTTAAAATAAAATATCCTTGAATGATGACAAACGAGTATGATTTAAAACACTTTAACACTTCATAGCATACTTTTTGCCTGAAATTCCCAAACACTTCAGGTAACAGCAATCCAGAGATTATTCTATGCAATGCTGTCCACTGTCCCAAGGAAGTGCATACACAGCTCCTTCCACCACTGAAAATTCACATTTTGCCTCATAATCAGGAAAAGCCACCCCAATGTTAGTCTGAAATAAGGAAGTACCACCTATTTACCAAGAAAGAGGTCCCTACTTGTTTCTTTCAAATAAATACAAAATTACTTCTTCTTCTTCCATAAAGAAACTAAAACACCTGTATGTCGTTACTTTTGCTAGGATGTGCAACAGCAGCATGCCATTTTCCCTTGCAGATTCAAGTCCAAAAAACAATTCACTGGTACTCTTTCTTAGTAATAACAGTATTTTTTATGAAGCTCATGCATGTAAAGCAATAATGCAGAGGCCTTGGAAATTTTACCTTATGTTTGGAATAAATGTCAGGGTATAACACTTGAAACAAGGGAGAAAAAAAAAATCAGAAATATCAAAAGATAGTATTATATTAGGGATGATTTTAAAAAGAAAATACAGGAAAGCATCATATAAAAAATCTTTTTTTTTTTTTTTTTTTTTTGAATGTTCACTGTTATTTTGTATTTCTTATACCTAAAAATATACATGGAAATACAGTGTGTACAGTGTGTATAGTCCCAAGGAAGTATTTTAGGACTAAAATTCACATTCAAAGGCGATATTAAAAAAAAAAAAAAAAAAAAAAAAAAAAAAAAAAAAGCCATATAAATCAAGCTCCACAAATGTATACCTTTTTGCAGATATATTGCAAAAAATATTTTCTCCAAATCCACATGGTTTGCCATTTAAGCAATAGCAACTGCAACACAGGGCCAGTTTCAGCTATGTGAGGGAGGGCTGAGAGGTCAGCAGTGCCTTTCTCTGTTATTTCTGGATGTACTGAATTTAAAACCACACCTGCCACATTAGATCTTACAGAATAATTTTAGAAAGGAACAAAATTTTATCATAACTCTTTCATTTTTAGTCTTTGTGACAGAAAGAATGTCAGTGCTCTAATTACCTATTTCCTCATGCAGATAAATGAAAAAGTAAAAATAGCAAAGCTGAATAGTAATGATGAAGTGTCTAGGGAAAAGGAAGGGAGCATTCACTCCAGTTTATTTTAAAATGCTACATATCTACAGATTGAAGATGCAGGGACTGGGGAACAATTTACACAGCTCACTGTTGCCTGGGATCCTATGGTGATACTTTTGAAACATGACCAGAAAAATATTGTTTTATAAAACTTGATGAAACATGAGTTGATGACATGAAGAGATAAAGACACTGGGAGCTTGGAATATGTTTAATTTTCTCTCCCAGGTGTCTTCCACACATTTTTTGAAGCACAATAATTTCCTTGCCTTCATCTTACAGTTGGTGAATTTCATGCTACTCTCAATCAAACATCAGCACTTCTATAAACACAATTTCTGTGTTTCTTTCAGTTCCTTGTTGCACAGCAGAGAGTAAGAAATGTGTTCCTCCTTAAACATTTGCTATGTACCTTTGCTAAAAGGAAAAAAAAGAGAACTAGTGATCTCAACAGTTATTTGCTCTAAGCCTCTTAAGTATTCCCATCTGCGAAGTATAACAATTATTTTTACTATTATGTGTTATTCGTTTTCATGTTGTCCTGTTTTCAGTTAGTAGAGCAAAGCAACTTTTAAGATAAAACTATTCATCTTTATTTTAAATGTCACAATTAATACAATCCTCTGGGCAACTTTTCCATGAAATGAAAAACAGGATACCTTAACCTAATGTACACATAATTCAGATTACAAACCAATCAAATAAAAAAGCATTGAAATTTTAGTATGGAAGCCTCTCTACTCCTGTGGAAGTAGAAACTTTAAAATACTGCTTTTTGATGTTTAACATGTAGTTTCTGTCACTTTTAGGTAACATAAGTATCACTGCTACTTCAACTATTCATGAAAGCAAGTACCACAATAACCTGATGAAAAGAAACACAACATTTAACACACCTGGAGACTGATACTTTGACCACTGTGGTGTGTGGTAGGAAAAGCAAGACATTTTAAATGATATGAAGAGCACTGAAGCATTCAAACAAATCAAACAGATAACTTCAAACAGTACAATCTTTGCTCACATTAACTGACTTGACTGAATAGGTATCTTCATCCTTACTCACATGATACTGGTTGTAAGATAACAAAAGTTGTATCTGCATGGCTGAGACCTCTTAAGAAAGAGCTGGTCTTTACCCGTTGTCCTATTTTGCCTGTAGCATTGCTTTCCTTATACTGTGTGAAAAGGCAAGACTCATTTTTCTCTCATCTCTTAAAAAGAATGTACTTGAACTCAGATTTCTAAAATAATATTGATTGGAAATAACCTCTCAGGAATGCTGCCTACTCTCAGAGGCTGGCTATGCATTCAGAAATGTGAGCATCAGCCTAAAAGACTACCAGACTAAATAGGAATGCAAAAATTGATAGTCGGAACTACATTGAACACTGTAACTACAAAGGAAAGGAATTTTTAGCTTACATTAGAATCTACAATCTTTGTATGCCATTGTAAAATTATCCAACTAATTCTTCATGCATGGAAATAAAATGCCCCATGAATCTCTTTACTGAAAAGGCATTTCTAATTTAAAATTTTCAAGTGATATAAGTGAGCACATATATTTATAAATGGGGGCTGACAGCAATTATCATCCTTGATACAATTTATTATTTGGTATTATGTATTATTTGACCTCTACAGAGAGGTCAGCTATTCCCGTTTCTAGAATTAAAGGCATGAACTTCTCATCAAATAACATTAAACAACTTTAATTTCTCCTCATAGCTGCAGGCACCCTAACAAATGGATTTAGAATAGTAGAATGCAATTTCAGCCAGATGCCAGAGGAAAACAGGCTGTAATATAAATTCAGATTATTTACTATTTGCTTATGTTTAATTTTACATGAATGGGGAAGCTTGTTTTCAAGCCACAGTAGATCTCCCTGCAGCTAAAATCCACTGGGATTTCTATACTGGGACTGAATAATGGATATTTCCTTCAGTTTCAGCTGATGACATGACACAGACACTTAGCTTCCCATCCCTGGCTCTTGGTTTGTTGTCCAGCACCATCCACATGCCAGAGGCTTTTACTGTTTCCTTTCCCCAAATCCAACATACTCCCTCAATGCATAAGTTTTGAGACTTAAGCAGCAGAGTAAATGTATGGATGAGAAAAGCACAAGACCTAGATGTAATTTCTTATCTCTCTTCCTATGTGTACTGAAGTACATTTACAGGTTGAGCCTTGATTCTTCCAAGCAGCCCATTTCTCCCTTTTCTCCTTGTTCTTCTGCAGGACTTCTCTTTTAAAGTCTCTCTTTTCATTCTCTCTCTCCCCTACTTTGTTCCATAGTTCATTTGCTTTTCTTCCCCTTCAAAAACAATGGAACTTCTGTCCTTTTCCTTTTGTCAGATAAGAAAAATCCCTCTCATCTAGTTACATGTTACTTAAGTTACTTCTCTTAGAAAGGAGTCTTTAAAATCAGAAACCTCCTTGGCCTGCACCAATAGTCAATATTGTGACAAATAATGCTTCTAGTTGCACAGAAGACAAATAAAAGATTAGCAGCTTTTTGTGAAAACTGGAAAATTTAGACTGAAGACAGAAAACCAAGAACCAACACCAAGAACCAACTGTGAACCAAAGTTCACAGACTGACAAATGGAGAAAGTCTTGAAAACACACAGTTATCAAATTTTGCAAACATGCATTCATAATTATTACATATGATAAAATAAAAGGTAAAACATGCAATTATAAAGCAGTGATAAGGCAGTGGTAAAAAAATCAGGTGAAAGGTCTTAAACACATTTTTCACTTTTCTTCAAACCAGTATGAAATACCAGAAGAAACCCCAGCTTCCTAGGAGTTTTACCTTAAAACAGGGAAGTTTTACCTTTACAGTGCTTGTTGGAGGTGTGCACTGGTGAACCATCTGTGCTGCAAAGTAAAGGAGCTGTAAGAGGAGGTCAGAAGCCTAAGCAGCATCAGAGGTAACAAGAAAGAAATGTATCATGTCTTCTTCCGAGACTCTGTAGCTTCACAGGTATGAACCCCTGAAGGTACTGAAGCCAAGTCTGACACTGGGTGGGATGAAGAAAGCTTGAAGCGCCTGATTTCTGCCACCAGGTGGCTAACTGGAGGGAAAGGCAGCTTTGCAGAGAAAAGGAATTGGGGACCATAGCAGACACCAAGCTGACCACTAACCAGCAGTCTGCCTTTACAGCAACAAAATCCATCAGCCTTCTGGACTGCATGAGCCAGAGTATTGCCAGCAGGCCATGGGAGGTGATCTTTCCCTGCTGCTCGGTGCTGGTGAGATACATCTCTGGCATCCACAACAAAACAGTGGGTCTTGTGGTTTTTGTTTGTTTGATTGTTTGTTTTGTTTGTTTGTTGTTGTTTTGTTTGTTTGATTGATTATTTGTGTGCATGGTAATTGTTCCTGAGAAGCATTCCCATCAACATGGCAGGAGATGCTGCCTGGTTGAACAGAAACTTGACAGAAGACAAAATTCTAAGTATTTAAACCGTAAGAACAAAACACATACAAACTAGTTCTGCTAAGTGCTTTATTCTTCCAAATATAGTTTTAATACTAGTATTAACACTAGTTTTAATACTAGTTTTACATATAAATATTTTTAATACAAATACTAGTTTTAATACTAGTATTAACACTAAATACTCAAGAAGCAATGCTGATAAATGCAGGGCTCTCCATGTAAGGTACTGTGCTGCGATGCTGTAAGAAGCAATGTGTCCCATACCATTATAGGCACCTTTATATTCACTGCAGTAGGGTGGAAGTCACCTAGATCCAGTGCTCTGTTTCACACAGGATCCTAACAAGCTCTGATAATCACAAGAGGAGAGTTCAACAGAGAGGGCAGGGGACAAGCCTGAGATTAATTTATACTATAGTAAGAAGAGACAGAGTTACCAGTAGAAAGCCTAGTGAAGTTAAGGCTGCAACTCAGTACAGAAATAAAATCAAACTAAATTTTAATTTTGCTGCTCAACTGTGATATTATAGCAGTGTCTTTCTCTCTGAACAGTTGAGATGAAAACACTGACAGAATTTTGTACAAATAGGTAGTATCTAAAAGACCGTTAATCACATAATAAAAATCAATTAATCTCATGCATTTTTCTAGATATTAACTGCTGACCACCGTTGGAAGCAGGTTTTGAGCTGGATATAACCTTACCAACCACAACTCTTTTCATGTATCAATTTAGAATGCATCAAGTTTGAGTTACAGTTTTGGATAAATATACTCAATGTCAGCTATTATAACAAGAAAAGATGCTCTGTACATTCAAAAAGTATTTAATCTGAAAGGCATCTTTGGAGTGTTAATGCATTCTGCGTTTAAAGTCAATCATAAACCTAATCATTCTTTAGCCAACCCAAACTGATAAAACTCATTCTGACTGACTGGAAGAAGCTTTTTTTTGAAGGCTTGCACTGCCTAGAATGTTTTGGATATTGGACTATACATTTATTGGACCTAACCCAGCTCCTGCCTTTGTTTCCTTGTTTCTAAATAATTTCATTTTCATTGAAAAACAAAACAACAACAACAAAACAACAACAAAACACCACTATTTTTATTAAATACTACTTTGCAGAACTCAAGAGACAACCTGTAGTAGGGTCCATAGATGCCAGAAGGGGTCTAAATTCTACCACAGATAAAAAGTTGACTCCCACATTCCCTCTCAGATGATTGAATAAAGTAAAATAAATAAATAAATAAATAAAACAAAAAAAAAAATAAAGCAAGAAGAAATTTCTCTAAAATCAATGTTGTTGCATTTAGCTTAATTATAACTCACTACACACAGCAACTGAGGATCAGACTTGATGTCTCTTTTTAAAAAAATTTACTTGTCTTCTGTGGTCTGGCACAGAATGTAATGGTGCCTCTAAGTATAATAAAGCATTAATATGAAGACCATAATTTATCTCTCAGCCCTGTGGATAGAAACTCCATATATGTGTTAAGACTCAGATGAAAAAAATTTCAAGGAGTCAGGGAGTATTACTGTAGACTCACATTTTAAGATGATTAAGGTATCTTCTACAGTAGTGTGCCTATATTGCTATTCCTCAAAATGATCAAAATCTCTCAGTATTGAAATTTAATTCTTTATCACTTCATTTCAACTGCATAGGAGCTCTCACATGACTGAACTCATATCCATGAGTTCTTAACACACGACCAATACCCCTATTAGCAGATAATATGAAAATATCTTTCATGCATACTCTCTTCCTTTGACTGTAGTCTAATTTTCTCCTTATCAAAGAGCATTCAGTTGTCTTCCAATGTGCTTGTTTTGAAAGACTATCTTAGTAACTGAAAAAAAAAAATCTGCATTTTTGTTTTGGTTGGTTGGTTGTTGGTTTTTTTTTTGAGACAAGAAGGAAAACAGGTTCCATACATTGAATTAAATACCTTCACTGAGGCTATTTGCTCATGAAAATATGAAAAGGACATACAATCACAAAATCTAAAAGCAGTATTGGTTCCTGAGTATAATACCATAGGTACTGCAAGATTTATCTAGAACTATATTTGTTGAAGATCCTCACCAAGGTTTAATTAAAAATAAATTCTAAGTAAATTCTAAGGTTGGTTACAATATTCCTCAGATGTTTATCACTCTAATAAATGAAGGACTTTTAAAAATACGTAAATACTCCCTGATCTCTGGGCCCCTGCTCCAGTTTCACCATCTTGGCCATAACGTTCTGTTTCCTAACACACATTTAGAATTTCTCCCTTGCAATTTGTGGTCTCTTATCCTTGATATTGCTATGCATATCTGAGAAAATCCAGATGCATTTTGTTCAAAGCTCACATTAGGCAGCAGAAGATGCTCAAGAGGGACACCCTGTCTGCCTCTCTGCAGAAGAAAGCAGCATGGCTTCCCAGTGACTCCTCACATCCCATGCACTCCATTACCTGGAGACCTTCGGGGCTCTGGCCAGCCTGTTGATATCCTTCTCACACTGGGAAACCCAAAACTTGGACACAGGAAGCCCAGATGTGCTCTCAAACACACTGCAGCACTACGAGCCACTTCTAGCTTCAATGGTATTTTTTAATACTATTGAAAAATCAGCTTGCCTTCATGTATCTGTCTGTGATTGGAACCCAACCTTAAAGTTTAAAAACAGTTACAACCAATGTGTGCTATCAGGAGTAATTCAACAGAGTGAGAGAGGATACTGGGAGTGGTGCCAGCTGTTGATTCTGAGAAAAATAAGTCACATCTATAAAGAAGTGATAAATACAAAGACGCTTCCTCAAGCATGCCTGCCAAACTGCATTTATTAATGTAGCATTTGTCAAGGAAAAAAGGAGAACAACAGTAAGCAACAAGTGTAGGAGAACGAATGTGATTTACAGAGGCAGTCAGCATCACTCTCCCTCAGGAACAAGAGAGGTGATTGCAAGAGCAATATTCCTACAAATTGCTTTCACGAGCCGAGACCTCAGAGAACGCTCCTGATCACACAAAAGACCTTCAGAGGTATTATGAAGCCAAAGAGCTTTCCAGATGCTCAGCAGCTTTTATGGTTTTACTAGACATTACATGTAACATGTTTTGCCAGCATTTGTTATATATGACTCGAATGCTACATAGCTAAGAAACAATCCCTGTAACTATCAAGTGCTCAGTACCCTTGAGCATGTGACAGTCCTGGTACAACAGGCAGAGTTTAGGTATTGCTTTAAGAAATTCTGCTGCTTGCAAAGACCTGCAAAGAGATCCACTATCCAATAAATAATCTCAAGAAAAATGAACTTCTTCTGTAAAGGTTAAACCCTTAGGTGTGATCCTCCAAGGATGGCAAAGACACAAAAGGTTTTGAAAAAGATAAATTCTTGGGTATCGATGACAAGTGATACAGTGTTAATGGTTTTTAATGATATTGTTTTCCATTTTTTGAAATAGAGTTGTGTTTTGTTTTATTTTTAGTACTATGTTTTCTAGGTTCTGTATATTCTGGAACTGTTCAGAAACTAAACTATTCATATTTTACATCAATAACTTATTGAGTACTTAAAACTATCTTGCTAATATACTGTTTCATGTTCTATAATTTACAGTAAAATTATTTGTATGATAAATTGGCATATTATTGGAACTTCAAAGTGTACTTTTGTACAGTCATGGTCAATGTACTTCTAACAGCATAGCGATATCCATCTATTCTTTTTTCATTTACAAAAAATTCTTGAGGTCAGACATAAATCTTTTATTTCAAGAATACAGAAATTGCTAGGTGCACAGCACTGGAAATTTTCAAACAGTGTTTATCAGCTTTTTAGTAGTTACAATCTTAAGGTGCTGACACTAAAAAAAAAAAAAAAAAAAAAAAAAAAAGAAGGAACATAATAATATTTCTTTACATTTTGAATAGGAATGCATGCAAGTCACAGACAGCTCTTCCATTTGTTAGCATGTGATTTTTCTAAAAGAAAAAAAAAATCATTTCTGCAACTTATTTCATTATCTGCATGTCTCTTGATTTAATACATTTAATATTTGTGGTAAAACAACATATTAATGTTAATGGTTCAAATAATATACTATATTTAATAGACTAGCCTTGATGTGTCTCCTGAGAGTTAGTCTGAATTTCTTTTTCCTCATTGTCAAACACATTTTATAATGTCTCTATCCATTTGTATTCCCATAAAAAAAAATATACATATATATATGAAACACAACATGTTTTTCAGACAAATTCTGTTAATACAGCTTCACAGGATACTGGTATGCAGCACAACATTGGGTAATTTCGGTAAGAAGAACAATGCAGCAAAACAACAACAATTTCTGTGTTTAAAAAAAAAATAATAAAATAAATAAAATAAAATATATATATGTGAGCTCAAACAAATACTGCTACATTAAATGGATGTGAATGGGGTAGGAATAAATATTCTGAGCATTTAATTTGATATTTTTCTCTTATACTTTCCACCAGAAACGTGTTCAATCCTTTCTCTGTTTACTCTGAAGCTATCATAAAGCTCTCATTCTCCAAGGCCAATGTGATCCCTCAGTTCAGCATCTTCTCTCCCGAAAAGCACATGCTTCATTTGCAGCTGAAATAAGCCAAAATGTGAAATGCAAAGCTTTCAAGGTAATTAGACTTCCAAACCTCATTGAACTGTCAAGGCAACTGGAATATTATTCCATTTCAATCTTTGAAAGCCTCCCCTGGAAGATGCCGATTTACAGGGAGAAAGTTCCTAACTGCTTTAACACATTCATGTTTTGGCACTTCGGATTTATCATTTTCTCACATTTACAATTTAATGATACTGAGACATTGAAGGAAAAAGCTTATGTCATGATCATTTAAAATCTGTAGGCCAGACTCCTAAAAATTCATTTAATAGATATTAAATAATCTGGTATTATTACTTAATCCTTTTCTACCTTTAACCCTACAGTTACTGTTTTGGAGAATTCTCACAGTTAACCCTACCACCCAGAGCCATCATCCATCATACACAACTATATCTAAGTTTAAATTACATTTTAGGATCTTTAAGAAACCTGTCACACACTGTCTCAGATCTCACATCATTTAGATAGCTTTATTTTTATTAAATAACTGGTTTCCAAAGTTTTGTAACTACATTTTGTCACATTTTCCACAAACTTTGGATAATAAACAATAGCAAGAAAGGTAACAAACAGAGCAGAGAAGAATTGTTGAGGAAGGCTTAGAACTACCAGTCTTTAATTTCAAAGACAAAATTTAGTGTGAGAGCAAGGCTAGCAAGGCTTTTTATTACCTGAACTTAAACAAGGAAACGTTAAATGCTATTGGTGTCTGCTTTGCCTGAAATAAATTGCATTTTTATAGCCAACATCTCAGAAACCTAAAAAATTATTTATTTAATTATGTCAAAGATGTCAGCTACAGTGCTACTAGGTTTTGCTGTGTTGTGTTTTTTTTTTTTTTTTTTTTTTAAAGGTTCTCCAACATTGTTCCCATATTAATATTTTAAGGAAATGTTTATGAATAAAATAAAACCCTTTAAAGTAAATATATTGCATTCTGATTCTGTTTCCTGCTTTTATTGAAGAAAACTGTGTCACAACAACAAAATCTTTAGCACTGGTGTCTCAAAAGTTACAGTAATTTAGAACAAAGAAGAACAAAGGGAGTAGGAAACCTGTGATGAATCACCTGCACTATCTTCATAATTTTTCCCATTGGTGCAGGTCAAGAGACTTTATGTTCCACCCCTAGAAGATCTACAGCAAACAATGTTCCTGCATTTCATTAATGACATTTTTTCTCTACCTTACCTTCTTCAAACTGATTTCAATTTCAATGTCCTTTTCCCACATAAAGGAATCCATAGATTTGAAAGGCAATTTCATAATTATTTTTCTGTCTAATTGTCTAATTTGTCTGGGGAGACAAACTAAGAGTCAATTCACGTAACATCAGCTAACCTGAAAAATACGGACACATCAAAACTTAGGGTTCTGGGTTAGACCTTTTCAGATATGAGAGGTGTAAGTTTTATTTTTAAGTGTTACCAACTGTCTTGTGCAAGTACGCCTGCCCCATTTACACTTGGGCTAAAATGTGACTCCTTTAGTGCAGTCTGGTTAGCTGTTCCTCATCTGCAGACAAAGAAAAAACACATGGCCTTTTTCCCCCACCCCATGCACTTAAGTTTTTTCCTATACTATGTTAGTGGATCCACTATTACAATGCAAGTTCGGTTTTAAAGTACTGTTGGATGCAAAGCTGTTTTATTATAGTTCAGCTCCTCCCAATTCAGACATGCCTTATTTCACTGAAAGCACTGAGTTTCCTTAAAAGGCTTTCAGAGAATGGTAATTTTAATATTATGCCTTATCTGCTGTAGGACACTATCCTTAAATGGCTGTATTCATTTGAGAAAGAAAATTCTGTTCTTCTTGACATAAGAAAAGCAAAGAACCAAACAAAGGCAAGGCAAAGATACCATGGGAGAAAAACAATTCAGAATTTCTGTATGGTGAGGATGGTCAAATGAGATTAAAGTTTCATCCCATGTAGAAACTCTGGTTATGAAGGACATACGAATAATAATAATAATAATAATAATAATAATAATAATAATAATAATAATAATAATAATAATAATAATAATAATAATAATAATAATAATAATAATAATAATATCTGGGATTTTATAATCAGCACCAAGAAAATAAATGAAATATATTTTTTATGAAGTAAAATCATTAATAAACAATTTTAACAGTACAGATGCATAAAAAAAAAAAAAAAAAAAAAAAAAAAAAAAAAAAACAGTATTCTATTAAGTACTGCTTTTGTTCCCATGATACCATTATCTTCTGTAAAGTTCAAGGATCCTTTTCCAACCCCTTAACAGGGATTACACCAAAATATATTGGTATACAAAGTTACTAGACCAAAGTTATATCAAACTAACTTAGTGAAAGCATACAAAGAAGCATACAAAATCGCTCAGCTACCCAGTACAAATTTTCTGCTCAATCCTCTGACACCTCTAATCTCTTCTTTCCAAGGCCTGGTTCTCCATTTCTCCCTCCCCACAGAGGCATCATAGCATCTATACAACTCAGTATATAATGAGAAATTAAGTCTACAGTTACATAAAACATGCTTAAGATTACTTACACTAGTGACCTTGTAATTTAATTTTGCTCTAATATACTTATGAAAAGACTTCAGCTGAAAATATGTATCAAAAATAACATAAGGAAGATTAAGATGCTGAAAGTCTCCATGAATGAAGACATACGCATAAACTCATCATCAATACTTTTAATCCCTCCAGGGAATTAAAAAGATAGGGTTAGGATTAGTAAATATAGGGCTAGTAAGAGTGTAACACTTGAGGGTTTGCTTATGCCTGTAAGGCTTTCTCTGTGCCATCTACAGAGAGTAAAAGACTCACTGCAAAACAGAAATCTCCTCAGTATCCCAGAAACACCGATCACACTGTCAGCTTTACAATATGGCAAGAAACGTCTGCTCTGGATCCATTTTCTCTGAAGAAGAGTGCCTGTAATGATCATACTCACCTGGACTCATTAGCAGTTTCAGAAAACCTAAAAAGTTAAAACAAAGAAATTCTACCAAGTCATAAACTTAAACTTGCATTATAAGAATAGAAACAGTCTGGCAAACAGAGTAATATATAAACACAGCCTTCATCTGTGTTTTATAGCATTAAGACTTCCAACTTCCTCATATCTAAGGTGCAGCAGAAATGAGCTAGTCACCAGGTGTATAATTTGGTCTGCATAACTACCAGACTTTTTCCAGTCTTGTCCTAATGCTAGCTTGAAAGCTAGTGACTTACTTACTACTCTGCTGTCCTGCCTTCAAGCATTTTTAGTCTCTCTGTGTTCAGTTTTCTATTCTTTTTTTTTGTTGTTTTTATCTCAGTGCCCCACTTTTTTGCCAATATTAATAAGGCTTTATATATCTACTTCATTTTATATCAAATGTGTTTTTCCACTTCCCATTTAATAAAAAAATGTAACTTTGATGATGCACATCTGCTGTGTCTAGTGTCTTTGATGTTGAGTTGCATGCTGGAAACAGCAGAGAGTTTGTGAGACTTTTACTACCCGGCCTCTATCAGCTTTTTCAGTTTCTTCACAGTTGGCTTTCATATTAATTCAGAAGATCTCCTGACAGCTAAGAATTCTTTAAGACTGTTATACAACAAATTATTCATCATATGAAATATGCATTGCATATGCTTTGTATTGTTGCTCTGTAGCCTTGTGACTACAGTATCACCATTGCTAGTCATTGATTTCATACTGATTCTGAAAGGTTTCAGGACTTGTCAAGGTTTGCCTGAGTATGTCTTGGCTTGAGTAGAGATACATTTCAGCTGGTTTGGCTGTAAAAGCAATTTGTTTTCAATGCCTACATGTGTACTATCTATTATGTTTTATTATTAATAACCTTTGCATAAAAATGTGGTATAACCGTGGTTTTTATACAGCTAGTAATAACAAGCTACATATAATTAAATATTTATGACCCTGGCATAATGATGTAATGTATAAGGAGAATAAAAAAAAAAAAAAAAAAGGCATAAAAACAGCACCATGTTAACAACAGCAGCCTCAAGAGTATGTGTGCTGAATGATTAAGAGAGGGGGCACAGCATGGCAGTGGAGATCTCATGGCCATAAACAGCTCCCCAACCATCAGTTAAAGACATTGCAAACCTGGGAACTGAGTAAAACACTTTTTGAGGAACAACAATGGGAACAAAGATCAGCTAACCATCATACATAAAATCCACCACAGACAGCAAATTCAGATGTAAAGTGAAGTTACAGGCCTCAGACTGAGGGAGAAGATACCATCGATACCATGCTTCCCTTGGCAAAGAGGAGGAAGAAACCTTCACCCCTCATGGCACAGGATGAGGGTATTGGCAGTTTGCTGCACCCACACAACCCACCAAAACTGAAGACAATGACCTTAGGGACCACACAACCCCCAGTGTTGGAAGGATGAGCACCAACAAAAGGAGGAGGCCAGAGGAAATGTGTCCATAAGAATTTTAACAGAATTGTAGATTGTGCTGGTCTGCTACAGAGCACAACATTATTTCTCCAACTTCACAGCAGACTCATTTTTCCTGGTGGGCTAACTGCAAAAATAACTGTTTTTGAAGAGTTTGTATGAAGTCATTACCTTGGTATCAGGTTCCAAAATCTTTACACTAGGAAAGAATTTGGTACTGTTTCTGAAAGATGGAAATTATCTACAATTCAGCTTCTCAGTTGCAAAGGTTAGAGCAGACACAGTATAGATCTTATCCAATCTTGCTAAAACTCTCCCCAAATTGTTGAATTCTGTGGGGAAAAAAAAAAAAAAAAAGACAGAAAGAGAGAGAGAAGAGGGTCTTGCTGAAAATGGATTTTGAATCTGTCAATCACAGTAGTAAATGCTAGCTTGTCAATACTGAGTTTAAGGTTATCTTCTTTAAAAGGTTTTCACTAATCATCTGACAGCTGAACAACTGAGGATAAGGCACTTTGACAGCTAAGAGCAACCCTGCAGTTACAATATAAACACAACTCTGATCCCTGGGAAAGGAAAAGATTACACATAAGTGCATGGTCCAGCATACTGTCACCAGTACATTTTCCTATTCAAAATATGCGTAATTGATGGTGTATCAAATACTTGCTGGAAAAGGCATCAAGACAGTTTATTACTATTCGTAACAACATAAGAATTACTTAAAAATAAACACAACGAACAGAAGATTCATCCAGTGTGACTACTACCCAGCCATACTCTATATAGTCCTATCAAATGAGTACTCCCAGGAATGACAAGAAATTCAGTCCCATTCATTGGCAAGAGAATGGAACAACCATCTCAAGGAACTAGATGAGGATACAGACCCTCTAACTGATGGCTCCAAAGCTCTCTGCAAACAGAGCAAAATGCAGCTGAAGGAGGGTTTTGCTCTCTCACCATACAAATCTGGCAGTGATTAGACATTCTGAACACTGGTCTCCAGTTGTACTTTTAAATGCCTCTAAACGGTGGTCAAGAGCTTGCGGGTAATGCCTAACTATGTACAGAACAAGCAAACTTACCTTCAGCATACTACTGTGGGGGGGTCTAAGCCAGCTTTGACTTTAAGAAGGAGAGAATAGGCTGGAAGTATCCTCAAGAGAGTTAAAATAGGTCATTTTTATCCCTACGTACATCTTGATTATAATTCAGGGTGGGCTCCTGCAGCTAGGAACATGCTGTCTGTGAACATTGGCCAGCATGACCACTGCCAGCCATGCAATTGGGTACATGCTATACTGGGTGGGGGCTAAAATATGGTGCAATAAGCATTATTCTTCATCAGCACATCTGCAGGAGACCAGAAAAATGTTTTCCAGTGTGCACAGGAAAGCATGTTACAATGAAGAAACAGAGGGGTGAGCCAGAAGTGACAGCTTGTCACTGAGAGCAGAACAACCTGTTCAGGTGAAATTCCAGAATTTATGGGGGCAGAAATACTGTTACAAAATACTTTCCACCAGCATCAGGGAGAACTGATGCTAAATGATTTTATTATTGTTCATTAAGCGGCTGGACAAAACTGCATTTAAGATTAAGGAAGATTAAAAATCCCATCATCTTTCCTTCAGGGTATTCTTCCCTGCAGTTACTGCTGCAGTTCACATGGATGTACCCAATCCAACTTTAAAGTAAAGTTGCTAACAAGGTCTCCATGGTAACATACAGCTTAGCCTAGTCTTTGCTAACTATCTCTCTTGTTAATAAATCAGTTATGTAAAAGTTGGGTAGGTTTTGCACCTGCATTGCTCTCTGTGCTGGTATGACTATGTTGCTTTGCAGAGTACAAACAAAAGACAGTGCAAGCCCATAAGCTTTTTAGACATTTACTAGGATAAAACCAAGATAATTAAGATGATGTCACATTTTAAACTATAATGAAACAATTCACCAATGTCTTTTTGTACTTTTTTTTTTTTTTTTTTTTTTTTTAATAATGCCATGCAGCTCTGCTGTCCTGTGAAACTGGTGAGGCAGGAGATTCAAGCTATGGGAGATAATGAAATCTTACCCCCTGTGTGTTTTCCCTTTGCATGCAGATTATATCAGAAAACAATCTGAAACTGGTGTATTCAAGTTATTCAAATTGCCATTTCTAGCTAAAACTTCTTTCCTCTCTATTATAAATTCAGTAACCAGATGCTGCAGATGACTCAAAGCTCACTTGCTATCAAACCACATAGTTCTGCTGCAACTCCTATAGCTTGGGCGTCTACAAGGTCTTCCAAACTCCCTTTTACACTCCAAGATCCCATACAACAGAAACCATTGGCTGGCCCCAATACAGAGCTTCAGCTTCATTTGGAGAATAAGGTCACACTAGAAGCAAGAAAATACAATGCTTCATTCTCCTGGAGCTGTGCCACACTTGAAGCAAGTATTTTCCCAGCTGTAGACATACCATAACTGTGGTTCCTCTCCCACTTTGTCATCTGCTTAACACACATGCCTCTCACATAAGCCAATGCATCAGTCTCCTGCAGAAGTTAGAAAAGTGTAAATGATAATCATTCAAGTGTGTTACTCATGCATTGTGTTTTCTGGGATGTTGTATAGGCAAAGGCTCTCTAATATAAAATACTTATTTATTTTGTATGCAATAAGCTGCCTAATGTAAATTCCAAAATCACTTTAAAATATAGCATTTCCAGAGTAAGAATTGCAAAAGTTACACTGGAAACATCACTGGAAAACTACTGGTTTGGTCTCTTTTGGCAGTACATGCTGCAGATCCAGAGAAACCTCTCCTGCTTTAAGGACGGTACATAACTAGATTACTAGGAGGTCACATAAAGCAGATAAAATTTTCTAAGGAGACGCTACTTGTTTTTATTTTTCTTTTGTAGTGGCATACTCCTTGTCTTCTTGTCTAGCAAAACAACCGTTTTTTTCAAGCCACCATGAGATTAATCACTATGAGATTAACTAAGATTTCCACAATGTTTTAAGGAAATTTTAGCTGAGCATTATAACCATTCATGCCTTTTTTACAATTGTGGATATTTTTTTGCTCTTTTTTAAGGTAAAGCAATAGAGACACAGTGAAAGAACTGAATTAGAATTGAAAACAATGGTTATAACCAGAACTTATCAATTAGCTGGTCTTTATGAAATCTTAAATTATTTTTGAAGTTTCAAGTTTCACCCTTACATGGAAAACTATAATACAGAAATTACTTTTTTCATACATGACAAGCTGACTGCACCATAAATAAATACAACTTAAGAATTCAGAAGAGTATCTTTAAAGGCAATTTGGAGAATAAAGATGAGGAAAAAAACAATGTTCAACTTGAACTGTCTACCTAGCTGCATCTATTTATTTATTTATTTATTTATTTATTTTTCCCCCCAATTTCCCTATTTTTAGAAATTAAAAAAAAAAAACTGTGAAAAAGCTTTCAGAGAAAAAAAAAAAAAAAAAAAAAAAAAAAACTTCAATTTTCAATTTCTTATAGTTGCTTAGAAAATAATTTATATTTTTTTTGTAAGGCTATCAGGACATTTTATTTCCACGATTCAAATGTGAGACAGTAAAGGCTCAAAACTGCAAACTGGAGACAGACCTTTTAACTACTTGGCTGAAAGCCTAGAAAATCTTCAGCTTAATCGTAGGCTTTCTGGTTAGACCATATCAGTCCACAGGTCATGAATGCAAATTGTGCTACAGCAGAGGTTATTAGACAGGTCTTACTCAGGTACCACCACCAAAAGCAAGTTTAGAAACACGCTGCTGCCACATTCCATGTTGTGTTAAAATAACTTCTGAAGCACTATGCATCAATTTGGATACAAGCCTACTGGCTACACAGACAAAAACTGTTCCAGAAAACTAACAGTCTACTTTTATGGTTACATATTCATTTCAAGGGTGAAACAGTCATATATAAACTAAGTATTTTAACAATCGACTGAGTCATTACCTTAGAAGATCAATTAACCATAAAACATCAGACTTGAGTTCATAAACCGTAACTGAATATGCGTGTAATATGCAGTTGTATTTACACCTTCTCTGTGGACGTGAGGTCTCTGAGGTGTTTTGTCTGGCCATTAATTTCTTTTTCTTTATTTTTTTCCTTTTTTTGGAGGAGGCTTGGGGGGGATAGGCAAATGGGATTACATCTTTGACATAAAGAAAAGCAATTCCACCTTCAAAAAGTCATCACTATGAACTGAAGTGACAAAATAAAGAATATAATATCTGGCTTGGTAAGTAGTAGTTACTGCCAAAAAATGGTGGACAGCCATATATAACACACAATTTATTTCTGCTGAGAAAAGTCTGACCCCAGTGTCTTGCCTCTCATGAATTATAACTTAATCTCTCTTGACTAGAAATAAATAATATAGCAACATACAGCTGTCTACTGCACTTTGCTGTATTTTCTCTTGTTCTGCTTCTGTAAGGCTGCCACTGCAAACATACCGTTAGCAACAAACAATAGGCAGCACACAGGAAGCTGAGGAACATGAAAGAGTAAAGAACTGTATTTCCTAGAAGGAATATGTGAGTCTCACCTCACTGTAGGTTCTATTTGCTGAGTTGGTTGAAGCTTACAGTATGCTCAGGACCATGCTTTCTAGCACATTAGAAACTTGCTACCTAGCTAACTTAGGTGACCAGACAGAAAGAGGTGAGATTATTGTCATCACTGGAAACCGATACAGAAGGACAGGGAACATTCGAGAAGGGAAGGAGGGAAAAGCAACAAGACACTATTTAAACTACCCACATATCTGGTCAGAAGAGAAGAAACAGAGCATTATCCTAGCAGCAACTTGCAGTCTGTGAAGCATGGAGGAACCATCATAGCAAAGGCTTTTTTTGAGCTGCATGTTTGAGAACCACGATAACTGTGGGTCTTGGTTCTAAATGACATCTTTTTAAAAAGAATATGCCAGTGTGCGATGTTTCTGTGGCATCTTCCTAAAAATTTTTAAACAAAAGACATTAAAAAAAAAAAAAATGGAAAAAATGAAAGGGAGGAGCTGGTCAAAATGTAAAAGGCTACTCACACAATACAGAACACATTACTCTTTGGAACAGAAATAACTTGATCTGAGAAGCCTCATTGAACTCTGAAACCAGTTCTGGTAAAGCAGGAGGTTAGACTCAGTGAACTCCATGGCCTTTCAGACCTTTTTTTTTTTTTTTTTTTTTTTTTTCTTTAAAGATTAAAGGAAAAAATCTTTATTTCTTAGATAATAAAAAGGTCCAACCTCTCTCAATCTATCCCAATGGAAGGAAACAAATTATAAAGGGAAATCAAATTGCATAGAACATGATTCCTTTATTCAGGTGAAACTCAAAAAGAATTTATTAAAAAATGAACAATGGTTCAAATTATTACAGGTATGTATGAATAGAACATCAAAGAGCTGTATATATTAAACCCTAAGGGCCAAAGATGAGAAACAAAATCCTCAATCGCTAGATAGGATATAGTAATTAGTCCAGAGGAAATATTCTTAAGAACACTAGCATATAAAAGACAAGAAAATAGTAGATCTATAGTCAACAGAATATATACTAGTCAACAGAAAAGAAAAAAAATAAAAAATAAAAAATAAATTGAGAAGGCTAACATGCTCTATTTTTAATGAATAAATGTTATTAAACAAACAAAACATACAAAGATTATTAATCCACTTTAGATTAGCTACAGAGTCTGGAATCTTAGCTAAGGTAGAGGTTTTCAAGTTGCCTGAGCCTGATGAAAAATCTCTGTAGAATATTTAAGGAATTGCCTGCCCTATGACCTAGACTTTTAATAACTGTTTTTTAATAACTGTTTTGAAACCCTGTGGTGCATGGGAAAGATCCAAGATGACTAGGACAGGACAAACAGAACACCTACCCTTAAAAATTTACAGAATAGCAAGAATTGCCAGAAAACACTCAATTCCTAAAAAATCTACTGGAAAAACAGTCAAACCAACTGCTTGGGAACACAGAGAAAACAGCAGGGAGGTGAGAAATAGCCAGCAGTGACTTGTCAGGAACAAATAATGTCAAAAAAAATCTAATTTGCTTCTGTGACAGGGCATCAGGTATATTTGATGAGCAAGACACAAGGATGCAATGTCTTGGCTTTTTCCCACATACGTCATGCATGCAGAAGATACAACTAAGTTTTATTACACTTTTTCTCACATTTGCTTATTTGGGACTAGACTAGTAAAGGAACTCAAGTTTCCATTAATCAAGGCAGAGGGGAACTAGGATATCTCAGAAAAAGAAAAAAAATCATACAGAATCTACTGCATGTCACTGCCACATGTCACAACATACCCACTGGTATGTTTATTTACACCCACTGGATACGGACCTCATAAGCTCCTGAGTTAAGTCTGTGCTGCTCTTTACACCCTTCTAGGATGTCTTCAGTACAGGGCTCCCATTTCAGAGGCTGGAAGCTGAAGTAATGTGTTCAGGGTGCCACGGAGGCTTCTCTATGCCAGAAATACCTCCCCGCCCTATCATCTTATAAAACCATTCCCTGTCACCCCTGCTGCCCCTTAGACTGAGGTGTAGGACAGAGTATCAGACAGACCAAAGAAAGAAGAGAATGTTGCAACCTGCTGTCACTCCCAAAGCATGCTGCTGAAGGGAGGCTTGCCTGCAGATACTTACAGACTCCACAGCACTTCGTACAGGGATATTACTGTACCAGCCAGCGAAACTCACAGTAAAACACTGTCAAAATATCATGTGGAAATGGGTTTCTGTCAAACTGGAAAAATTGACCAAGTGACTGTGCAGGTTATTTCTCTTGGGTCTGCTGCCACTCAGCATTTTAACTAATGAATTGCATTAAGAAAGTGAGCATATCCTTTTTAAATCTGCAGACACTGGCAACTTGGGAAGACCTAAGTTATTTTGTAGGAGAGGATTAGAATTCAAAATAATCACAACAAGCTTGAGAAGTGATCTGAAATAGCTAGGATGTGAGCCTGCTATGTGCTGCCTTTAGATAAAACTACAATCAGCTGGACAAATACAAGATGGGGAAGAAACAGCTAAATCTGAGGAAAAGATCTGGCATCCACAGTAAATATAGGAGTCATCAAAGCAGGTTTCTACAAAAAGAAAACAAATCAAGATATCAAAAAGAGGTTACAGCAAAAAATGTCTCCACTAACAATGTAAAAGATTTCTCATCAAACCCATAGCAACTCCGTGGATTCCACCCTTTTAATGCCCTTTCCCAGTTTCAAATGCTAGCCAATAAAATGCCTATAAAAAGCTAGCTGCTATCAGATCCTGAAGAAATGCAGCTCCACCTTCATAGGAATTCTTCCTTTCTTTTTTTTCCTTTTCCCAAAAATTGCTTTAAGCAATTACAATACATTGAAATGGACAGGAGATTTAGTGAAAGGATAAATACTTTTATTAGTATTTCATGGTAGATGTCTTTGGACTGTATTGGTAAATAATATAAGTATATTTACCTTTTTAAATTTCTATTTCCATAATATGATATAGAAGATAAAACTGGTAATCTCTGGATATTTATAGAAACATTAACGTCAGTTACCTCACTGCCAAGTTTTAGAAGACACAAGCTTTCATCAATGCTTGAAGATATTAGAGCATTAAGTAAAGAATACTTTCACTTACAGAGGTGCTATATCAGAGGAAGATTTTTTTCTTTGTATACTCAATATTTGTGATATGTAATGAGTCATACTAAAATAGTTCCCTTGGACACTGTGATAGTCTCAGTCTTTTGCAGATATTACCCTATCCTGGTGCTCAGATTAAAGAATTACAGTAATTTTTATATTAACCCTTGGAAAGCCTCACTTCCTCAGGGACACTTGAATACTGTTACAAATTTTAAGCCAAGAAAAATACTAACATTTTATCTTATCCAACCTGGTTACATGCAGATATTCATTGTTCTGGGTCTCTGGAAGATTCACTGAAAAAAAAAATAATAATTTCAAAACAATACATGAGTTTATTCTGGCTGAACTCAGAGACTACAGGAGATGGAGCAGTAGAAGTGAAGTAGAGCAGATAAAAAGAGCTAACTTAGGGGGTGACAGGATGTACAGGATCACAGCAAGGACAGCTGAAAAAAGTTTGCAAAGAAAAGACTGAAGAGTGTTGCATGGCCTGAAAACAAAACCTCTTTTTTATTTGGCTACTGTTGTTTTAATTTGAAGCAGAAAAGGACAGGAGCCTCCCTTCGAACACAGGAGTGTCATGAGCTGCTGTGCTGCTAACTTATACCCACATGTCAAAAACCCCTGTGTGACTGGTACTATGTCCAGTTCAGTCAGTGGGTTAGCAGGCATAACTAAGGAATTTTTGCTACTGAGTAGCCTCACCCTGCACAGAATCACTGTGCTTCATCCAACACTTCCATAAATACAAAGAAGAAAGGGATTTGATGCCAGAACTGATTTTTATATAAACCAGCAGCAAGACTGCTGTAGATTCTTCCTTCTAGAAAGCAAAGTGAGCTCAGGGGCCACGCCTGAAACTCAGCTTTCTGTTCTTGATGATGACATTGTGTCAGCATATTACTTGCTAATTCTGTAGGAAACAGGGCAAAAAGCTGCTAGTTCTCTCCACCCATGTCCCAGATCCAGAACAGGAAAGGAGATAAGCCAGGATTTTGTACAGAAGAAACTAATTTACTTTGGCATTTGTATCAGCTATAATTTTATTTGAACAAAAGAAGTGAATGGATGGAAAGGCACAGTTCTCTATCAGCGTCTCACAAAGAGAATATTATTTCCTTGCATGCCTGTAAACATAACCTCTGCAATGACATGAGCAGAATATTACATTTTCAAAGCCAGGAAAAAAAATCCCTAAAAAATAAAATAAAATTATATAACTTCCGAGGTTGTTAGAATACGTTATACACAGAAGAGAGACACAGCCACTAGACTTCAAAACAAGACATGCTAGCATTATTGCTATATGACTATTTTTTTCTAACACTGGTGCAATCAATAATGCTATCTTCAAATTATTCTGTTTACTGTGAACCACTATTTTTCATGATTTGTTACTTTTTTAAATTAACAAGATGTCAAAAACAATGGAAAATGAGCTTTCATACTTCAAATTTCAAAACTGGAATGAGTGTCAGAATAGGACCTGATTCAGAAGAGTCTCTCTTGCTTTTCATTACCTCTGAAAGGTGCATGACTGACACATCCAGAAACAATAGTGTCTTTCGGCCCAATGCAAGATTGACACCAACAGACAATGTGCCCTATAAATTTCATTATCAGCGTACTTCAACTCTTACCTATGGAGAACCCAATTCAGTTTTTAATCTGAAATTCTTTGTTTTCTTAATTAAAACTGCCAAAACAGTAACAAATTCTGTCCTCCAAGAATGGACTGAAAGTGCAGATGTCTGCTCACAAGAAATGAGACAAAAAACAAGTTGTTTCATTAAAGCAACAGATAACAATTTCCAATCAGGACTGATCTAGTAGTCATCCAAACTACCTATACTTTATGCTGAATGATCAGTCACTAAACTTAGTAAAATTGTAATCTCTGTCTTACCATCATTTTATGCTTTTCTGCTGCGGTTTTCTTTTTTAAAATTCTCTTTCTGATCAGTCCTTCATACTCCCTAGCGCAGTAACAGCAAAAAAAAGAGATCAGAATATTTGAAAACAGTTTTTCATCTTTCTGCAAGGTGTCCCTGCAAAGACAACTGGAATGAACAGGTTCTTTATACATCAAAGAAGTAGAGAGAGAAACCAGTTTAAATTGCATTAAAGAAGACTCCATTAAACAGGAAAGACAACAAAACATGGTACTGGATCAACTAGGAATTTTGTGTAATCAAAATCATTTGATATCTTCATAGAAGACATGATTTTATCCAGCCTTGGAGCACAGATATGGGAAAAGAACAGATATTAATTTCCCTGTTGATTTTAGGAAATTAAAGCTAAATTATTTAATTACTCGAGCAGAATATACCCGAGAAAATAATTTAGGGTAGCAAAAGGTTGTTTGTTTGTTTGCTTACTTGTTTTTGTTGTTGTTGTCATTGTTGATATAAAAAAAATAAGGTTTCCTGGTTTTGGCTGGAACAGAGTTAATTTTCTTCCTAGTAGCTGGTATGCTGCTGTGTTTTAGATTTAGGATGAGAACAGTGCTGATAACACACCGATGCTTAGGCTGTTGCAGAGCTGTGCTCACACAGGGCCAAGACCTTTCCAGTTCCTTGTGCTGCCCTGCCAGCAAGGAGGCTGGGGGTGCACCAAGAGCTGGGAGGGGACACAGACAGGACAGCTGGCACAAATGGACCAGAGGGAACTCCTGTACCATATGATGTTATGCTCAGCAATAAAACTGGGTGGTTGGCTGGAGCTGCTGCTGTTGCTCAGGGATTGGCTGGGCAGTGGTTGGCTGGTGGTGAGCAATTGCATTGTGCATCACTTGCATTATTCTTTTTGTTGTTATTGTTAATTCCCAACTCCACTTCCCCTTCCCCCCCTTACTAAACTGTTCTTATCTCAGCCAAAGAGTTCTTGCACTTTTCTTTTCAATTCTTTCCTCCATCCCACTGACAGGGGGCTTGAGTGAAGGTTTTAGCTGCCTGCAGGGTTAAACCACATCAAAAGCCTATGTAAAATTAAGTTTTTGAACCATACTACTTGTGCTATTCACTTTAGCATTTGTTGGGTATGTTATGTACTGTAAATGTCGTAACAAGTATATCTCACAAAATTGAGCACAACTAACTTTTATAAACACATCTTGGTATCAATAAACATGTAGACATGCAACATCTTAAAAGGTACTAAGAATGAGGACTACAAAAAAGAAACCCAATAGCATTCTTTAACAATATAAAGCACATGTTTTGCTATTTCAACATCCCTTAACAACAGACCTCCAGCTCACTGGAGCTGCACACATTACTATCACATACTACTGCTTAAGCCAAAATTCTCAAGCATTGTCCAGTTTTATTCTTTCTGATACTAATACATAAAAGATGCAATGATTAGGTAGGTGGATAGGTAGCTGTCACCTTTTCTGTTCCTAGCAATGGAGTAGGTTAGTCTCAATCACAGCCTTTAACCCTTCAGACTAAAACATGGCAAGTAAATCACGTAATCACAGAATCACAGAATCACAGAATTTCTAGGTTGGAAGAGACCTCAAGATCATCGAGTCCAACCTCTGACCTAACACTAACATTCCCCGCTAAACCATATCCCTAAGCTCTACATCTAAACGTCTTTTAAAGACCTCCAGGGATGGTGACTCCACCACTTCCCTGGGCAGCCTGTTCCAGTGTCTAACAACCCTTTCGGTAAAGAGGTTCTTCCTAACATCTAACCTAAAACTCCCCTGGCGCAACTTTAGCCTGTTCCCCCTCGTCCTGTCACCAGGCACGTAGGAGAACAGACCAACCCCCACCTCATTACAGCCTCCTTTAAGGTAGCTGTAGAGAGCAATAAGGTCGCCCCTGAGCCTCCTCTTCTCCAGGCTGAACAAGCCCAGCTCCCTCAGCCGCTCCTCATAGGACTTGTTCTCCAGGCCCCTCACCAGCTTCGTCACCCTTCTCTGGACCCGCTCAAGCACCTCCATGTCCTTCTTGTAGCGAGGGGCCCAAAACTGAACATACTACTCGAGGTGCGGCCTCACCAGAGCTGACTACAGGGGGACGATCACCTCCCTAGACCTGCTGGTCACACTGTTTCTTATGCAAGCCAGGATGCTGTTGGCCTTCTTGGCCACCTGAGCACACCGCTGGCTCATATTCAGCCGACTATCAACCATCACTCCCAGGTCCTTCTCTGCCTGGCAGCTCTCCAACCACTCATCTCCCAGCCTGTAGCTCTGCTTTGGGTTATTGCGCCCCAGGTGCAGGACCCGGCACTTGGCCTTGTGGAACTTCATGCAGTTGACCTCAGCCCATTGGTGCAGCCTATCCAGATCCTCCTGCAGAGCCTTCCTACCCTCGAGCAGATCGATACACGCACCTAACTTGGTGTCATCTGCAAACTTACTGAGGGTGCACTCAATGCCCTCGTCCAGATCATCGATGAAGATATTAAAGAGGACCGGCCCCAGCACCGAGCCCTGGGGGACGCCACTAGTGACTGGCCTCCAACTGGACTTGGCTCCATTTACCATGACTCTTTGGGCCCGGCTATCCAGCCAGTTTCTAACCCAACAAAGCGTGCGCCAGTCCAAGCCAAGAGCAGCCAGTTTCTTGAGGAGAATGCTGTGGGAAATTGTGTCAAAAGCCTTGCTGAAATCAAGGTAGACCACATCCACAGCCTTTCCCTCATCCACCCAGCACGTCACTTTGTCATAGAAGGAGATCAGGTTCGTCAGGCATGACCTGCCTTTCATAAACCCATGCTGACTGGGCCTGATCACCTGCTTGCCCTGCAAGTGCTGCGTGATGACTCTCAGGAGGATCTGCTCCCTGATCTTCCCTGGCACTGAGGTCAAACTGACAGGCCTGTAGTTTCCCAGGTCAGTCCTCCGGCCCTTCTTGTAGATGGGCATTTGCTAGCCGCCATTCAACTGGGACCTCCCCCGATAGCCAGGACTGCTGATAAATGATGGATAGTGGCTTGGCCAGCTCCTCTGCCAGTTCACTCAGTACCCTTGGGTGGATCCCATCTGGCCCCATCGACTTGTGCACATCTAAGTGCCGTAGCAGGTCACCAACCAGTTCTTCGTGGATGGTGAGGGCCACATCCTGCTCCCCATCCCCTTCCACCAGCTCAGGGTACTGGGTATCCAGAGAACAACCGGTATTGCCGCTAAAGACTGAGGCAAAGAAGGCATTGAGCACCTCCGCCTTTTCCTCATCTCTTGTAACTAAGTTTCCCCCCGCATCCAGTAAAGGCTGGAGATTCTCCTTAGTCCTCCTTTTTGTGTTGATGTATTTATAGAAACATTTTTTATTATCTTTAACGGCATTAGCCAAATTGAGCTCCAGATGAGCTTTGGCCTTTCTAATTTTGTCCCTGCACAGCCTCGCTCATCTACCTCGCTCATCTAAATACTCATCTACCACAGTTTCCCATCTATTCCCTTCCAATAAACCTACCCTGAATCCCTGCTGCTGTTTGTTGTTTTTTTTTGTTTGTTTGTTTGCTTTGTTTTGTTTGTTCATTTTGTTTTGTTTTGTTTGTTTGTTTGTTTGAACTGAATGCTGCTCAGCACACAACAGCAAGCTGCTTCCAACAAAACCAGCACTATCTGACCCCCAGATCAGTGGCTGGTAACAGTGGCAATTTCAACAAAGAAAGGCACAAATGTCTCATCAGGTCTGATACCCATGCTAAGGAATTCTACATCAAGGAAGCAGGCAGTCAGCATTAAAAATCACCCCCCAGTAACTCAGAGCGAGTACCACATGGAGGCTAAAGCCTGCTAAGGTTTCCCTTGCCTGCAGCCTTCCCATTCTTTCCTCCTTTTGCTGCGTTCCAAAATAAAGCCTCCCACCAGCAGAAAGCAATTATCACTGTTATTTTTAGATACCACCTCCCATACACTTCCTGACATTTTCTGAAACAAAGTGATGCCTCTGCTGTTTATGAAAGGAAGCACTCACACTAGGAAGGAGTTGGACACCCAACCTGTGATCAGAGGTGGTAATAAAATATATGTGGTATCACAAGCATTTTCTCGACCTGTTCAGTTTCCCTGTCCTGCATGTTGGTTGTTGCCATCTCAACTTAGATGTGCCAAAATCTCCCTCACTGTTACAGTAGTAGCCTATGTGCTCAGGTCTACAGCTCCCTATCTGCATCGTGTAGCAGATAGGCTCCATATGCACATACAAGCCCTGCTCTGTCACATGGCACGACAAAAGCTGAGATAAATTTACACTTCAGGAAGAGTCAGATGAACACAAATAAATTGCTTCCAGACCTCATTGAGCATGCATGGTGCACACGGGTCTCTAAATCCATGATGTCTTTATTGGCTCTATCCCTACTCACAGCAGTTGTATCTATTTCGCATCTGTGAAGGCAGCAGCCAGCAAAAAGAGAGAGAACATCTTGAGAAACAATAAACAAATAATTAAAACAGGGAAAAAAAAAAAAAAAAAAAAAAAAAACTTAAATTTTCATTTAAAATTGCAAACAATGGAATTTGTTTAGATGGGCATATCACCCAGCAGATTACTCGATTTTCTGAAAAAGACTGAGAAGTTAATGGCCAATATCAAATTCATTGTCAAAATTAACTGAGCCAACTTTTCAAACCATAGTCTGTGAAATCATTTTTTCCCGACTTTCATTAGTCAAATGTCACATAATAGCAATGTTCTTTAAACAGAATCCGATTAATCAAAAGCACAAAAGAACAAAAAGAAAAATGAATCATGACTCATGAATACAGAGAGAAATATAGATAAGTGCGCATAAATCACTTCTTCCCTTTCTGTCAAACTAAGAATCTCAAATGATTTATTTTGAAGGTAGAAATCACATATTAAGCAGTATCTTCTATCTAAAAATAAAATAAAATAAAATAATAATAATAATAATAAAGATTCAATTCTAAGTAATGTTTTGCCTTTAAATTTTACTTGTTCTTGACTCATCTTGACCATTTGTGCTAATTTGTGCAAGATAGCAAACATTTTTAATTTCTCATCTTTAAATCTTACTCGGTACAGACACTAGGATGGCAATAGCTGTTTAAGGGACCATTCAGGGACAATTTGCTCAATCAGGTTGAAGTGTGGCAGTGACAGACAGCAGTTTTCCCTCCTGGGCTAAAAATAAAGAGCAGATCGCCTCCACTCACTCCCCAGCCTGAGCAAGCAGCTTTTCTCCTCAGCTCACTTCCCTTCTCGGCCAAGCATCCTTCAACTGTTTCAATCTCCTTTAGCCAGTCTAGCAGGAAGAGTAAATATGTCTGCTGGTATTGAGAACTAACCTGGGAATCCATATAGTTTCAGTTAAAGTTGCTCCTGCAGATGCATGCATTGTGCACTATATGCGCATTTTCCTAGATGATCTAGGAAGGGCTTTAACAAGTACCAGCAAACATCTTGGCACTGACATTCTCCTTTCCCCTTTAGATTTAGATTCCCCTTTAGATTTTAGATTCCTCATGATTTATACTCTTATGCACTCTGCACACGAACACACAGACTGGAAGCTGGCAAGAAGGAATACTAAAAAAAAATAAAATTAAAAATAAAAATGTTTTTGAAAAATGCTGCAAAATGTGGACAGATGACTTATTCAGAAGCTGTGTACGTTGTTACACTCCATCAGAAAACAAAGATTAGAAATTCACTCCTTTCATTATCTTGAAAATTTCTCATTTGGTTTCTGGGATGGGGGAGTAGGGACAGGATTCAATAGTTTGTGTGTGTGTGTGTGTTTTTGTTGTTGTGGTTGGTTGGTTGTTTTTTTGTTTGTTTGTTTGTTTGTTTTTGTTTTTGTTTTTTGTTTGGTTGGTTGGTTGGTTGGTTGGTTTTTTGGTATAAAATGTAGACTTCCCAGCAAAATGCAAAAAGAATAAAAAAAAGATTCTATTTTAACCACCTTGTGTTATAAAGAAAATAAAAGTTTCCATGAGGAAGGGAATGTCTTTCTGTTAAACAAATGATGGAAAGACTTTTACTTCAATAATAACAAAGTTCAAATTCCATATATGAAACAGATGGTTTGAGTTTCCAGCACAGATTTGATTTAACTATAGATATGGGTCATTCACTGGAAAAAGTGACATCTCTAAGAATAAAACCAAAACTAAGTAGGGTATCCTAATTAATAATAATAAAAATAAAAATAATAATAATTAAAAAAAAAAAAAAAGTCCAAGAAAAGAGATTTCTAATTTGCTGATCCAATTTACAATTTATATTAGTATTATGTCCTCTGCTCTGCACCATTATTGCTTCTGATAGTCCTTTGTTGCCCTCCTGTTTTGGTGTGTCTGTTAATAGCCCATGTTTTCTGCCCCGTATCTCCTAAAACCATGCTTGCTGCTGTAACCACCTGATTCAGCTGAGCCTTTACTAGGGATGCAGGTCAGCTTGGCACTGGGTTGGCCAGCAATTCATGTACTGGTCTTGCACCCATTTTGTTCCTGTATGGGAATGAGACCCCAAATAAGTGAGGGCTCTCACAGACTTTGTAAAATCTTTTCAAGATATTACATAGAACTAGCTCTTCTACACAGAACAGTCAGTCTTCATTTTTAACCGTAAACTACATTTTATAACTACATAAATAATATGAGCTTAATCATGTTATCAGATTTCTCTCACATACACTTTGCCAGTTTTATATTAAAACCTTCACAATACCAAATCCTCACTCAATTTCCAGCCAGTTTGCTTTAAAAAATCTAGTCACTACCCTACAAATGTTGTGTGATTTACTATAATTTCAACAAGATTTTTTTTTCACAGGAATAATCTGAAATAGATCAGAAATGATATGAAACAGATAGAGGTACCATATCTTCTCAGGTAGGATTGAAAGATGTATCTATCCTTGAATCTCTAATTAGCTGGAGAATCAGGGCAGATACTCTGATTGCTAATCTCAGTTCAACATTCGTAATTCGTTATTAGAATACATTGCACTCATTTATTTTTAAAAAACACTTAATGTTCTACACAGATATATCTGCACGAGTAGAAGAATATAACATGAAGAATCTACCTGAGTTGCTAACAATGAATACCTTGTCATTGAAGCTGACTCCCAGGTGAATCAGATTTCTTAAAATATAGCAAGCACATGGCCTGGCTGTGATATCAGTGAAAAAATTTTTAAATTCTCAATTATTCTCCACCAGATGCTGTGATAAGCTGCTATTTTATTCCACCATATCCAGTAAATAAATAAATAAATCATTTAACTTGCAGGCTCCTAGGAACAGGAGTAATAGACTGGCAGAATTAACTAAATTGATTGGTTCTACTTTAATGCCATCTGTAGCTGTACTAAAAAACATAATTGCCTTGAGAAAGCAGCAATTAAAAAATCTACATTAAACTCATGGAAATCAGTTAAAGGTGCAAAGATACAACATGGTGACATTTCTTTAAATGTTCATTGCATTTGTTCACTGACAAGTGCAAAATACTCATTCATTTATTCTAAGAAAAAGTATTTCTTGTGCTTACATATTTTTTTCTTCAGACTGCAGTTCATGCTTTAAGCACTTCAAAATAATAATTGTTTGTGTTTTATGAGGATTTATGCCTAAAAAAAATAATAATAAAAGGAGTTTTATTTGTTTGTTTCAGAGCATATACATCATTAGTCTCAAACACTATCAGGAAAGTTAGCCTGCTCTCAAAGTAAAATGTTCTTTCTTCAGTAAATCAAAGTGATAGTTGCACTCGGTGAATTTGTCCTCAAGAAATATATATTTATTTTTTTTACTTTGAGCACTATGGGCTTACATACCTAATACACAAACTTTCTGCTAGCTCTACCTGAAGCTGGAAAGACCTGACTGTCCTTTGTTCACACAATGCTAGTGCAGATGACCTGAGATTGTCATTATCAGCAAGTTCATGGAGTGAAACAACAGACTGAGTCTTTAGTCAACTACAGCAAACTCCTCATGACCTCTCTATTAAACGTAAGTCTATACACAAGGTTAACTTGCACTTACTGGCAGTCCTGTTTTCAGCTTCTTGTCTGCCAGCTGAGAGAATGGAAAATAATGGCCTTCTCCATGTCCTTCTCCTGTTCAAAGAACAGGACTGCCTGGTTCCACTATAGTCTGAGTTGTGTAGGATTTCCAAGTAAGATGACAAGACATTAGTTATCATGTGACAGGGATTCCTTAAGCCTTCCAATCTATTTAATTTATGAAGCAGAAATATCTAGTTTCCCATTTATGAAGAAAATGCTTATTCTGGACTCATTGTGTTTGAGATTAGGTTTCAATCTAGCCAAAAGGAGTCACACCCTAACGTTAGCGGCAACCTTACTTTGTTTCACCATCTTCTAAAGTTTCATTAGGACGACAAGCTGATTATTGGTCTCCAGTCCACTTCTGTAGACTCAAGAGGAGGAAAACCCATTACTTAAAACCTGCACCCCATAAAGTCAATTTCCTCCCTGCCAACCAGTGCTTTGTGTCTGTGTTGTGTAGCCTGTGCTACACCAGAGAGAATAGGTCATCCTTCATGTTGCCTCTTCATCACAAAATAGTACAAAGAGGGGCCTAGCAAAGGAGAAAGGCATTTCAGCCCTACTCATATTGACACTTGCAAACTGAGATTAAGCGCATAATATCAACATAAATAAACTTAAACACTGAAATAAATAAATAAGTAAAAAAAAAAAAAAAAGTTTAAAAAGTTAAAAAAAAAGAAAAAAAAAAAGTATGAGTAAATAAACATAAAACATTGAGAATACTGAATGTTTGCAAACAACTGGTTGCAGAGCTATGAATTTCAGAACCTGGGCCTAATTTCATTTTGGAGATGTTTTGTATCCTACATACATCAAGACTCTTGAAATCAAGAAAAAAAAATGTGTCTCTGTTTAGTGTTCATGAATTTTATTTCTGCTAACTTCCTTCCAATTATGTCCATCACCTATTTGCTGGCAATGACCAATCTGAAAGTGCAATCTAGATGGTTATGAACAGCAATCAGCTAACACAGTACTGCATTACACGCTCTAAATCTTCTGCCAGTGATATTTGCCAGTCAAGAAACCCTTAAATCATCAACTTCCTTGCTTCTGAGAAGTATGACATCTGTTAGAGCATCTGTTCATACTAGGGCTCTATCAGCAAAGCCTGTGGAAGCTGAGAAGATTCTTAAAACAATGTATGTTGCTTTACATCTTCTCCCGTGCATTGAGTCAGTTTTCTTAGTGAAAAAAATAAAAAAATAAAAAAATCTTCAAGGTGAAATGATGAAGTTCTTATCAAGGAAGTAGGGGTTGAGTTAATTTACTGTTGACTTTTAGATCTACTTTCCCAGTCCCTAATATTCAACTCACGCTAACTTTATTACAATTTCACTAGGGTCTGGGTTGAAAAATGGATTTGAATTCCTGACTTCTTGGGATATATTTTTGAGCTCTTGCACTTAGATATCTGGGGGTGTTAATCATTTTGGGGGAGCTCCATAGAAGGGAAAGATTAATAAGCTTCTGCCATTCGGAGCAGAATTTGTGCTGTTCAAAGGAGTTTGACCCAAGCACTCTATTTTGTGAGAAGGACAGAACAGAACTGAGATGTGAAATCTAGATCAATTCCATCTATGGAGTAGAGTCATCTAGTTTCTAGTTTCTAGTAGGTCACTAGAAACCCAAGAACAGTTTCATGACTTAGCTGAGCTTCAGATCAGTTACCTTACATTTATTTCTTCAACACTAAAATGTGGGTTTTTCATACAACACAAGTTGTCATGGAACTAAGTACCTTAGTAAGTACCTTCTTACATATAACACCAGAAATATTACCAAATCACATTGTTTAGACAGGTATGTAAATGAAGATCTGGGTGTTGATACACAGCAAAATCAATGAAATACCAGCTACAGTAACAATGCAGCTCCACATCAGAAAATTCAGATACAGACTGATGCTATCTTTTGAATTTCACACCTGTAAGAGATGATGAGCACAAATGGCAGCATTTACATTTTTTCCCAAACAGCACCTGTAATCAAACATTATTAACATTATAATAATGTAATCAAGCATTATGTAATCAAACACTATAAACAATCAATACATTATCTAACTTAAAAGTGTGAGCTGGTCTGACACAGGAGTATATGCTACAGTTTGCATTCAAACTTTGCATTCAAAGTTTGTGATTTCAACATCTTGCTTCTGTAAAGTTACAAGGATTACAAACACCAACATAAAATAATCTTCCTTACAGCCCTCTCCTCATGTTACTGTGCCTAGCAACTGCAATAGTTTGAGGCTATCTTAATAGTTGTTTGCTAATTATTTTTTTTTTTTAGTCTTTTAATCAATATAAAAGCTTTATTTATTGCAAAATAAAATACTGTAATTACATTTCTTAGAAGATCATATGCAACTATTTAATGGTTATGAAATACCAAGGAGATTATTTATATGTGTTTTTTTTTTTCCAGTTGTTTTCTTTACAGACAAGATTTTTTCAGTCATCCTATAAGACTTTTCCCCACAGACATAAGATTAGCAGAAGTTGACAATATAAATTATATTTGTAGACCACTAACATGATGGTTCAGCTAAAACGTTCCTTTATACCAATGTGAACTCTTTGGGATCCTCAAATCATTACTGATGTAACAGACTATACCTTCTTGTGCCAATTCCTGCTTTGATCAGGACTACCAACAGGAGAAGCATCAGAGCTTCAAAGTGCCCATTATGATCTATTTTTCAAATGAAATATTTTCATAAACAGGTATACAACAATGTGATAATGTGATTAGAAAACACTTCATACATCGTTGTCCCCCCAAAACTGAGTATAAATGGTCTATATGAAATACTGTTGTATACTATAAAGCTTACTTTCTTGGTTTTGAATTTAAAAATTTAAAAATATGGACAAAGTTAGATTAATACTGAAACAAGATTACAAACGTAACTCCGTTGTGCATTATTGCTTTGGAATATATGGCCAGCAGACCTGAAAAAGCAATCTGTGTTTAAATAACATCACATTTTGTACAATATCTTGGAATACTAAAAATGATAAGAAAGATGACTGCGTTCATACAAAATAATATTAAAATACACATATATGTGTACTTAATGTGAATTACACTAAAATTCATGGTAGTGCACCATTTCAGCTACTCTTAACATCCGTAGAAGTTAGTTTGGAGAGGTAGTTCTGGCTGCTTGAATTTATAAGTATCCTCTGCCTATTTATGGGGGAAATGAGAAAGCATTGACATAAAATGGCTGCTAAACACTGACAGGATAAATGTCTGCCAGTCTGGGAATGCAGCCCCTATAGCTGCTTGGGAACCAGAAAGCAACCCTGAAGGGTCCAGGCTATGTCCATGGAGTGTAGCTGGACACCTGAGAACCGGGAACGTCCTGAAAACCATGGATAAAGACAAACAGGAAACTAAGGAACAACTTAATGCCTGAAAAAGTGAAAAATAGTCAGGGGAATGAGGAAATCAGCCCGAGAAAGTGGGATTTTAATTTTATTTTTTTAAATAAAATAAAATAAAATAAAATAAAATAAAATAAAATAAAATAAAATAAAATAAAATAAAATAAAATAAAATAAAATAAAATAAAATAAAATAAAATAATAAAATAAAATAAAATAATAAAATAAAATAAAATAAAATAAAATAAAATAAAATAAAATAAAATAAAATAAATAAAATAAAATAAAATAAAATAAAATAAAATAAAATAAAATAAAATAAAATAAAATAAAATAAAATAAAATAAAATAAAATAAGAAACATCAACATCTGTTGGCTGTCTGAGGAAGAATACAAATTAACAGCATCTACTGGTTACCTGAAGTTCTGGTGTCCTATGCCCTGTTATGACTCAAAGATATAAAAATGTTTTGATTTTTATCCAAATTGGAGCCTCTCTCCCTCCCTGAGAAACTCTCTGTGCTGCACACACTTTTCTCTCTAGTATTTAAAACAGGTCGACCATCACTGGTTGACTCCTAACTCCAGACCATCACCCGATCCCATGATCCTGTGACATGGATGCACTTCTAGGTGACTCTCCATACATTATTTTGGTCCCCTTTGTGGGCCCACTTCTGGAGGCAGTCAATCTTTTGAAACCGGTTTTCTCATTTACACCTTCAGATGTCAAGATGACCTTCACACCTCTTCTGGGATCAGTTTGATACCCTTGGTACAGGTGATTTTTATAAATATGTATTTATGCAAATAATCTGCCATATTGATAAGCATAACGTAATAAATTTGCTAAGTATAACCTATCATAACTATATTTGATGTTACAATATTGATGCGCATAATTCATAATAAGCATATTCACTAAAAGAAAAATGAAACCAGTGTAATTTCCTCATACTACATCCATATTTTTTTTTTTTAATTTATTTTTAAGACTTGCATTTAATTTAGCCTTGGAATCCAACTCCACCAAGTGTTCTGTTATCCATTTAATTAACGACTCTACAGAACTTTGAACACAGAAAAAAAATATATATAAGAAGTGAGTATTACTATTTTCCAAGAGCTAGAAAAAAAAAACAGTCAGCTTCCATCAAAATAAACAACACAAAAATCTAAATACATGAGTATATGATAAGTGGAGGAATGATCTTAATACTTAGTAAGAAGACCACAACAAGCAAAACTTCTTCATGATTCAAATGAAAAGCAAGAACAGCAAAGGCTATCTTAGCATTTTTATTGCTCGCTTTTAAAGCACAGTAGTAAATTCCTAACTACCTCTTATGGCAACCCAGTTTCATAGTTTAATGAGATATTTTATTCAGCCGCTCTTGGCAGGCAGTTTAAAGAAAAGTGATTTTGGCCCCATCAACAGGTCCAGCTCCCTATCAGATCTCCACTACAACAGCAATGCATGTTTCTTCCACTCTTTTAGTCACTAAGCTCTCTGACACTGATATTGCACCTTCCTGATATACCAGCTGTAAATTAGAACACCCAAAGGAGAAATAACAAGTTTTTCTTCTTAAAAAAAAAAAAAAAAAAAAAAAAAAAAAAAACAGCTACAGAGCTACAGAAAGCAGAGGAGCGAGAAGGAAGAAGCAGCACAAATGACTGTCGATTTCTAAATCCTGAGATTCAGACAACAGGAAAAAAAAATGCCCCAATCCGTGACAAACAGAGATTTTTCTTTTTCTTTTTTTTTTCTTAAAGGCAGGCTAGCTGTTTGACTAGGCAACAGTCAATTTCAATAACAAGCCAAATTCATTTGCATTTTCACAGCATCAGAGAAAAAGCAATTTATTTTGAACAAAAGAATGTAAGCTATGAATACTGACAAAAGGTGATATACAATTCTTGACATCCAAGATCTCAGCAGAAGGTATCCATATTATTCACTAGTGTTGAATACAGTTTACTCTAGATGAGAGGCTAGCTCCTGTAGATAAGCACCAGTTTTGTCAGGTGTCAGAACAGGTACACAAGAGAGTTATTCATATGTTGTGGATGCTTCCCAAGTAATTGGCTGAAAAGTTGCAAGACTGCCAAAATGGAGTCACTTATTTTCTCTTGATAATTTCAGTAACTAAGGCTGTGGGGAAGCTTTTTAGTGACACCCTCACAATTACCAAAAGATTTCAGAGGCTTTTACATAAATGCTAAACTTGAGTAAGGGGATTCTATTTAGGATACATGATTTTCACTATGATAATTTCTCTTACCATCTAGAGATAATGCAATGCTGGTAAGTGACGTACAACATCTATTGCTTAAATCCATTGCTCCAAGCAGCTGAAAAGCAAATCTTCAGAACACCTCTAGGAAAGACTATATCTCAGCAACAGCTGTGATATGACACTTGAACCAGTGGAGACAGTGAAGGCCAGCAGCAACTTGAGCTGTACAAACAGGAGGTCAGCCAGTACCTCAGCTTCTGTGGATGTATGCTTCTACTCTACAGACTATGTGCCCAGTTTGGGGATTCCTAATGTGAAACATACAATTAGCAGGCTCAGCAGAAGGCCCTGAGGTGCCTAGGGCTGGAGCCCTGTTTGTGGAGGCCAGGGGATGAGGCCCAGATGCACCTGGAGAAGGGACAGGGCCAGAAGCATCCAAAAGCACCCCTGTGCCCACACAAGGTTACCAGGGAGCCGGAACCAGGCTCTTCTCTTTGGGGTACGGTGGGAGGGCAAGGGCCTGGCACTGGGAAACCTCTCCCCAGGAGCAGAGATGAGGAGGGGCATGGGCTACCCAGGGCTGTATAGGCTCCCTGCCTGCCTGAGTGGACTAGCCTGATCCCAGGGCTGGCCTGCTGGCAGCAGCTGTAGGCACCGTGAATTTCCCCAGCTCTCTCCTCACAGGAGAATTCCTGTGATTCCACAAGAGGCAGACAGACTGGTCTCCAGTTGAGAGGCACAGGGCCTTGGGCACAACCATAGGCTGCAGCAGGAGAGTCAGCATCCAGAATTGCTCCAGACTTCGCAGGTCTTAAAAACATCAAAGAGCCCAGGAAGCGGGTCCGGACAGGTCTAGCAAGTGGCCAACATGAGACGTTTGGCTTAATGATTTTTTACCAGTTAACACCTACATTCGCGTTTCCTCTTTTACAGAAAGTTTTAATGCTTATAACACTACCCTTCTGAAGTGCCTCACACTTGCCACACTTGATTGTATTATTTTATCTGATATTCTGCTCTCAGATACAGGCTTTGAAGAACTTCAGACATACAGAAGAGGAAAATCGTATCATTAAAGCACCTCATTTTTTCAGATTTCCCCAGAATCCTCGACACATATGACAAAAATTGAAAAACCTAGTTGTTTTAAACTTCAGCAGCTAGTCACACAGGTTAACAATAGTAATAGTAATATAACCACACTAAAAAACACTGCTCAGTGACGAGTTGCAGCAGAGGGTGCTAAGACCAGGAGTGCAGACAAATAAGTGCAGACTGTATCCTATAATAATTTCAGTTCCTTAGACAACAGAAAAAAAAAAGAAAAAAGAAAAAAAAAAAAAAAAAAGAAAAAAAAGAGCCATTCACTTTCATAAGTGTGTATAATTTGAATGTTTGATCCTGATCCTATTTTTTCACTTACTTGTAATCTTCAATTGCATATGCAGTAAATCACACCATGCACTAACCACTCTAATCTAACTTACCCAATCCTATTAACTCTGTTATTTTTTCGCCTTTGAAAAGCAGCCTAAAATTGGACACAGTGTTCCACATGAATCATTTCTAACATATCCCTTCCACATTTTTAGTTTCAAATCACCTTTTAACACATCTAAGAATCCTACTTGCATTGTCAGCTCCTCTTGCTAGATGTAGTTAATGTTGTGATGTTTTCTCTGCAGGAAACAGTGACCCTGTGAGTATTGCAATTATATCATCAGTATCATCACAGAAAATGATCCCTGCATGGAATTGGAAAGAAATGCATTTGCTGAATACTTTTAATACAAGACCATTTTTATTTTCCTCATTCAATAAAAACTTGTCATTGCAGCAATGAAGTGCAACTCCACTTTACCAAATAGTATGCCACCTCTGAAAGTATGTTCCCACAGTTCCACAGTTTTAATAGATAGGTGTTAGTTTTAATTGATAGGTGAGCATAAAACACTTTCAGAATTTATACCTATATTACATGATTACATGAAGAGATTTGTCTGAGCTGAAGATTTCTCCTCTGCAGAAGAGAAGGCCTGACTGAGTCTTTAGTCTTTTTCCTACTTCAGAAATCTCTGCACTGCACTCCATTTTGCAATATAACAATATGCTGGCATCAAGAAAGACCTGACTATCCCACTTCTATATTAAAATCAGCTCTGCTTACATACACTTCAGAGTACATCCAGTTTGTCACAGTGCTCCACTCCCCTCCCCCCCCCCGCTGTTGACTACAGTGCTCAAGTCATATTACATTTGCTTTGAGATAATTTATAGAAAGCGTTTGTAGAACTGTGGAAAAAAAAAAAATATGTATAAAGAAGGCTTCTAGGAAAAAAAATACCATTTTAGTCAAGTATCCCACCAAAAATATCCTCAGGAAGGCTGTTGGCTACATGAAAGTCATGAAGTATTAAAAAGAACAGAATACAGCAATTACAAAGGAAGCATACAAGTCATCTGAATTGTGATTACCCTTGGCAAGATGTTAATTAATTATCAAATAAACATTGGCATAACATTTTTTTCCTTTATTGTTAACATCATCTTTCAAAGTGTATGCCTTTTTTCCTGTTACTTGCAGCAAACTTCTACTTTGAACACCACCTTTCATCATGCTTGAACTCAGGTTTTCTGAAGGTCATGACTTCCTACTATCAAATATTAATAGAACTATATTATAACTATATTACATTATGCAGTGCAAAAAATATGAGTTAGTATTAGTTTGCTGTTAATTCTCAAAATATTTGAGATACTTTCTTTTATTGTTATCGTAAGCACAGACAGGTTGACAACAACCTCCTGCCTTTCACCTAAATGGAAATCAATATTTTACAAATTCTGTCACTCTTCTTAATTTTTTTAAAGAAGTGCAAAGCAGATGACAGAGCAAGCACTTTATTCACTATTCAGAGACATTTGCATGAACCTGCATGACAGAAATTCCCTGACTGATCCAACTCTGAGACACTAAAGGTTTTAAATCAAGCAGTATGTTCTAATACACCTACTCATTGGTATCTCTTTTCTATCATAAATTTTGGTGTAAGTACTTTGAACCTCACATGCTGTGTGATATGCTTTCCTTTTCATGGTGAGTTTTAGGTGCTTAGGTAGTTCACAGTAAACTCAGTTTCTTGTCTCAATATAATTATTAATAAAGTATTTGCACAAACTTCGTTCTGACAAAAATCTGAAAGCTCTGGAACTACAGTGACTCCTGGCAGAACACTGTAAGAACACATGTGTGTAAGATTATTTGGCATGTCAAATATTTTACATTAATTAATTTTATATAGGTGACTTTATGCAAATATAAAATTTACCAATTAATTTGATAAAAGGACTTATGCCGGCCAAGCATTCATCTAACCATTTTGTTGGTGTGCCATCTCTGAGACAGTCAAATAAATCTGTAGTAATTCATTTATAAGTCAATATCATGCCTACCTAGGTGGAGTAGTGATATAAACTGCATATTCCAAACACATTACATGGGAAACTCTTTTCATTGAGGCTTAGTTTATAATTATTTGGGGGGTAAAACGTGCAATCCATTCTTTGTGGCATTCAAAGTAAATACGGAAAAACAATCAATGACAGAACTTAGGAATTCTACTGTTGCTTAATGAGGCATGTCTGCTCTGCAGTCTACTGCTGTAAGCACACCTGCTGTGCTTGGTTGTGTAACTGCTGTGCTACCATAAGTACCACCAGTGCTGTCCTGGATATGAACAGATATATTTGCAAATGCACAGGCTCCTTCTCTGTTGATAGCTCACCCATTAACTGAACATATTGAACATGAGCCATTAAAGGAAGAGAAATATGCTAAAATGTGAAAAGATATTACTTCATTTTTTTAATAAATAAGGAGGTGTGATGAAATATATATTGAGTCCTCTAAATTGACACTTATCTTGACAAAGGTATAACTTAGAGAAAAGATGAAATTGATTAGTATCTGTTTTAAGAATTATTTTACTAAACGACAATCAAAGCAAAATACTGGGTAAAGCAGGCCATCTAAATCCTGACTGTATTTTTTCAGGCTAGCCTGACATGACCCACTTTCTGTCCCTAAATCCATCTCATGATCAAGCTCTGACATGAGTAATCCATTCAGATATCTGCTTCAGCATACCAAAAAGCTATAAAGGAAACCACTTTGGAAAAGACGAGCTGTCAAATGCAAATTTAAACTAAAATAACTGATGTAAAGCTTAAAAAAATCAAACTATAAACAAGAAGGACATTAGCAAAAAGAGCATCTGCTGAAAACAGAGAATAAGTAAGGAACTTGAAATATACTATGCAAATTCATTTTCAGCCTTTGTCTTCTTCCACTGCTACGTGTAATAATGCTAACAATACACATCTTCATGAAACAGCTAACTAACTCCTGAGAAGATGAATCAACAGGAAGGAACTGCATCATGGAGGAGTTTAAAAAGATGGTACGGGTAGGTGTGAAATCACCCACGCACGTTTGTATTTCTTTTTTTTTTTTTTTTTTTTCCACAAAGAGCAAGCCTGGAACAAGCATTGTACAGCTGTATGAAGTAGGGCATACTCCCACCAGATGCATCATTTTTGATAGCCTTCAATCTCAATAAGATATAATTTAGTGCAGTACAGAGAATGTAAGGCATGGTTCTTTCATACCAAACACTGCAACATCATGCTTAAATCAGTAGTGAAGTGATTCATCCCACACAGCTGCTGTATCTTGTTTGGAAAACTTCCAGAAGTCTCAAAAGTAAGCCAGCAAGTCCACGCTAAGTGGTGCAGTATTATTTAACTATACCTACTTGGGCCTGGACTTGGAGCTTGTTCCTACAGCACCGGTATCACAGATAACATGTCCAAAGAGACCCTTTTCTGGGCCCCAAGTTACACAAGCCAACCTGAAGTAAAAGTAAAGGTGAAAATAAAATAAAATTATCAGGCAAACTTTTGCATGTAGTTTGGCACTGAGCAGATTCATTGTAGAAAAGCCTGGTTTAGACAGGAAGCTCTGCTCTCCTTAATTTTTCTGATCCATTGCTGGGTATGAATAAGGGTCATGGGAAAACTGTCTCAAGAATCCAAAAATTTCTACATACTGGAATGTGCATCAAGTATTCCAGTTGCTTCCACCCTTCCCTTCCATTTTATTTCATTTAAGACAAAGAAATACATAAATCTGTCAAAGAACGGGACTCCAAGGTCTGATGGCATTCAACTGCAGCTTAGAAGTAAACAAAACAAAACAGAAACAAACAAACAAAAAAAAAAACCAGATAAAAAGTGGTTAAAAATAAGTTTCATATAAACAAAATGATACTCATCATGAAGCAATTTTAGCTAGTCAGCTTTGAATGCATTTATATGTAATCTAATTTTAGATTTGCAACAGATCCAGTCTTTTCAATTCAGAGGCATTCACATTTTGGAAAGCAAATTAAAGTTATGCTTATTTTGCCAAGCTTCTCACTGTCTTCCTTAAAAAAAAAAAAAAAAAAAAAAAAAAAAAAGGCTAAATATTTAATCTTTTAAGAGAAACAATCCCCAAAATGCCTTTCCTTACAAGATTTTTCTAAAGAATGTAAAATGGCAACCAAGAAATAAGAAATTAAAACAAAATTAATTTGGAAGTATATCTGCTCAGTAATAGGGGTGATAAGTACTGAAATCTGCTACATTGCTTCAGAATTATGGATGAAACAAACCCTGAACTGAAATCATTTAAATATTTTGTAAATGGAATTTTGGTTTTCCCACTTTCATTGCCAAATCTCTAAACTAAAATCACACTGTCTTTCCAGAAGAAAGAAATAGTACTTTATTTATTTACAGATCTTACCCTCTATTATAATAAAAAAGTCTATATTCCTTCTAGAGCTAGGATATAAAAATGCTAGCCAAAGAAGCAAAGTAGAACACGAGGTAAGCAGCCTTCCACACTGAATGCTACTTATGCTCTAATGAGGATATGCAGAAAAATAAAATAAAATAAAATAAAATAAAATAAAATAAAATAAAATAAAATAAAATAAAATAAAATAAAATAAAATAAAATAAAATAAAATAATAAAATAAAATAAAATAAAATAAAATAAAATAAAATAAAATAAAATAAAATAAAATAAAATAAAATAAAATAAAATAAAATAAAATAAAAAGGTCCAGTCACTTACTAAAAATACTTTTTAATAACCTGCAGGTTTGAATACCAACTTCCTTTCTCCCCTTCTTCCTAACATTGCATTGTTTGGTGGTGCTGAATGAATGACACTGTCACCACAGAGTTGTCCCACGGTTCCACACACACACATGCACAAGAAAAAAAAAAAAAAGAAAAAGTAGTTTCCTCTTTTCTCCCGGGACATTTTACTCTTCTTCCACCTTAAAAGTTCACTTTAACCTTTTCCACCCACACTTGCACTAACTTTCCTTTAATTTTCCTTTGTTCAACACAGCCATATCTTGATGTTGTTAGATCGTACTGAAATATGAAAATGGCTGGAAACTCTGTATCATTTTTTTGCATGACAAGAGAAACAGCAGTCAGCCACCAAATGGTTATCATTAGTTAAACTAAACTACAAGAGAAGTGCTTTACTTTTGAAAGTGAACAGTGTACAAGTGTACTAGTGAACAGCAGGGACACCCCAAGAAGTGTACTACTGCAAAGCAGAGACACCCCAAGAAAAAGCTGAGTATGGAAGATATATCAGTCTCTCACACAGACTCTTCTGTATTACAATTCACATGGATTTTCATTGATTTTCACTTACATTAACATCTGTGTTGACAGTTTATTAGTCTGCAGCAGAGTTTTTCTGCACCAAAATGTTAATTATCCAGTGCTGTTATGAATAATGACGTAATAAGCTCCCAGGTCTGACAGCCAGAGTACCCTTCTCTCCAAATGATTAAAATCCACCAAAATTCACCTTATTTATTTCATCTGCAAGACAAAAAAAAATAAAAATGAAACTGTTCTTTACTGTGCTTTTTTTCTTTCTTTCTTTCTTTTCTTTTTTCTTTTTTTTTTTTTTCTCGTATATCAGTCTTTCAGAAGAAACTTTTAAAATAAGACACAAAGAACAGCAAAGGAAAGCTGTATTTTCCTCTCATGCCATGAAAAAAAAAAATAAAAGTCTCTAATAATTGGTACTGTAACAGATGCTCTAAACAACTGTCTTGCTACCAAAAAGAGATCTTTGTTACTTTGGTGATGCGTTTTGTCAGGAATTAAAAATATTCTTTCTATTCAGGAAGCCTCTCTGGGGAGGTGCTTTTTGCTTCACCTTCAACATGCAGCAGAAGAGGTCACTGTTCTTACTCTAGGTTATACCCAACAGCCAGGTCCGCTGAGGCAACCAGGGACCAAAAGAGCCCACCACTGCATCTGTTTGCCATGGACTCCATTTGCAATGGAAGAAGGATTCACCCATAGACTTCAGAACATTTCTGAACTCTTAAGTATTTTTAGACTGTATTGACTATATTGACACATATTTCAACTGATTAGGTATTCAGTGCACCAAGTAAATTACAAGTTTAAATTAAATTAGTCTTTTTACTTCTTCTAGACAGAGGGGGAAAAAAAAAAAAAAAAAAAAAAAAAAAAAAAAAAAAGAGAGAGAGGGAAGAGAGGGAATAAAATAATACGGTATGGAAGGGAGTAAATAGTGGTTACTTTACCCAGGTCCCCTAGTTTTTTATATGTTTTGAAGTCTAACTTAGTTAAAGGTCATTATCCTCTGAAGTGAGATAAGAAAGTTTACTTTGTTTTACAAAAAAATGCATTTTTTTAATCACATTTTCCAAAAAAAAAAATAAAAAAATTGCAGAATGAAGATGATATGACGAGATGAAAATGAATGAAAAACATCTCAAATTTCCCAAACCTTACAAAAATAAATAAATAACCCAATGAAAACCACTCCTGCATTCTGGCTTTAAAATGTCTTTTCTTTTTCAATACCTTTACTAAAACAGGACAGGTCATCAGCCCTAAAAGATTTATTTTCCTAAGGACATAAATTTCTTCTCCAAAATGACTGTTAATATTTCTACCTCAGAAACTACCATCATGATATATGCTTCAAAAAAATAAAGCCAAATCACATTTGGCTTGCTTTGAGAAATACTGAGCATCCGCAAAACACCTCCCTTTTGCTGAACAGGAAGCTGGAGGTATTCTGCATCCCTGACAAAGGTTCAAGGGTAGGAAATGAGGAAATAAAAACAATGCTCAGAAAATAAATACATTGGAATTATTCTTTCTATCCTTCTTTTCCTCTCTTTCTAAATCAAGCACTGAACATCTGCAATAGTCTGAAAAGAGATTAAAGAGTAAGACATGTTCAGGAACACATGGCTAGCACAGACAGATGTCCTTCACTTTTTATCTGCTAACCTGCCACTAGTAATATTTCTTGAGGAGAAATATGTGTGTAAGCATATTTTCCTTCACCAGCATCCCACCCATATAGTATATTAATTAGAGAATTGATGATATCACCTGGGATCTTTGTCATTTTCATTCTACTTCATTTGCTACCAAAGAAAAAAAAAAAAAAAAAAAAGAAAAGAAAAAGAAAGAAAAAACAGTAAGGAAGAAACTAGCACTCCAATATGCTAACACAACATCCTACTACTTGATTTATAGCAATTCATTAGAGCTGTGCAGGAAGTGGTTTTCAGCCAGTTAAAACAAAATTGTCATCATCACCCTCCAATCCCTTTCTGCACTGGAGAGAACCATGACCTTTTGAAATTTTTAATGAAATACGATCAAAGTATTCAAGAGTGCAGGTCTCTCAGCTGGGAACAAAGTGCTTCCTTTAAGACCCTTTTTAAGTCTGTTTGCTTACTAATTCAAACTAGTGATTAAAAATTTCATTCTCCTGTGCTGTAAGCAAGTACCATAGTCACTAACTTATTGTGTATTTTGCATAACTGCAAGATATTCCACCATAGATACAACAAAACTTTTTGAAGGAATGTTGAAATTGGTATGTTACTCTAAAATGTCTTTTAAGAAAGAAGTTTCGGAGAAAACAAACTACCGGCCTCACCTCAAGCACTGTGGTGTGGTTTTGGGTGCCACAATATAAGAAGCTTATAAAAGTACGAGAGAACATTGAAAGGGAGGCTCTGAAGATGGTGAAGGGTCTGGAAGGGAAGACATATGAGGAGCATCTGAGGTCCCTTGATTTGTTCAGCCCAGAGCAGAGCAGGCTGAGGGGAGGCCTCATGGCAGCCCACGGCTCCCTCACGAGGGGAGCGGAGGGACAGGTGCTGAGCTCTGCTCTCTGGGGACAGTGACAGGACCCGAGGGAACGGCATGGAGCTGGGACAGGGGAGGGTCAGGCTGGGGGTTAGGGAAAGGTTCTGCACCCAGAGGGTGGTCAAGCACTGGGACATGCTCCCCAGGGCAGTGGTCATGGCACTGAGCTTGATGGAGTTCAAGAAGCATTTGGAAAATGCTTTCAGCATTATGGGTCTGATTTGTCGGTGGTCCTGTGTGGACTCAGGAGTTGGACATGATGATCCTTGTGGATCCCTTCCAACTTGGAATATTCTGCAATGCTATGATTCTACATATTCAAATTTATGTAGCTCCAAGGTGTTACTACTTCACTAAAATTATTTGACCATTCAATTGCATTAATGTCTCAGTTGGCTGAGACAATCTATTTCTAGTTTCACACAAAACAAAACAAAACAAAACAAAACAAAAAGCCGACTGAAGAAAGAAATAAAATTTCCAACCCTTCCTTTTCATTCAACAATGATCTAAAACCCTGCAACTCATGCAACTTCTCAGCCAGAAATAGGGTCACTTTACCTCCCTGAACCAGGTAACGGTTGTTTCCCTGATTTAAAAATAGCAGAGTGATGCATTTTCAAAAATGCTGATTCTTTTTCCTAGGTAGTATCAGAAAACAAAGAATCCAATCAAATAAAAAAAAAAAAAAAAAGTCTCTTTTACTTACTAATTAGGACATGTTTTAGGACCACTGTGAAATCTCCAGAAAACATTCCTGGTAAGCTTTTGGACAATGGTGTAAACACTGAAGTCTATCTTCTCTCTAATCCTTTTCTTCCTCAGCCAGAGAAGACTTATTTCAGGACTCTAACACATTGATAACAGAGCAACTATTGAAAATTAGTATGAAAATTGGTAGAAACTATTTAAAATATGTATAAATAAATATATATATGTATTTATTTATTTATACATATATATCTCCAGAACAGGATCACAGAATCACACATAATCACAGAATGACAGAACTGTAAGGGTTGGAATTTACCTCAAGAGATCATCTAGTCCAAACCCCCTGCCAAAACAGGTTGCCTAGAGCAGATTGCCCGGGTAGGTGTCTAGACGGGCCTTGAATATCTCCAGAGAAGGAGACTCCACAACCTCCCTGGGCAGCCTGTTCCAGTGCTCCGTCACCCTCACCATGAAGAAGTTCTTTTGTATGTTGGTGCAGAACCTCCTGTGATGCATTTTTTGGCCACTGCCCCTTGTCCTGTCCCCACAAACCACCTGCCCAGAATGACAGTGGTAAAAGGAAATCAATTTATGATGCAGGACAATACCATCCATTGCCAAGACTTCCAGGCACACCAGGAGCTCTTGCAACAGCAGCAGTTTGGAATCAATCCCATCAAAGAGCTCTGGCTGAAACTGGGAACAAGGTGAAAGCTAAGCAGAACCTACTTATTTGCATGTTTGGTACCATTTGGAGTATTTCTTCCAAATCAAATTACACTGTAAAGATGCAAAAAAATGTATTATGTTTACATTCCTTTTCAAGAAAAATGTAGGCAAAAGGGGTCCTGGGAATCAGGATGTAACTTCTGCAAGGTCTGTCTGCTCACTTCTTTGATTTGCAAGTGAAAAGTTCCACATAGGAAGCCCTCTATGAAACTCTCTATGGACTAGTGTCATCACACCCTTTCCAAACTAGTAAAAAACACTAGGGCTGTTGAAGGACACTGCCAAGCCAGACATGTGAGAGGCAGAGGACAGCATAAGAAATACTAGCCTGACCCAATACTTCCTTCCCCTACTGTCCTTTGGCAGTTCTCTACAAAGAGTACACCTTAATGCCTGGAAGAACTTAATACTGTCTTTATGAACGTCAGGTCATGCTGTCATCAGTTAAGCCCAGACAACATACATGGAACACAGTAGAAATGCTTTGTCCTAATGCCTTTAGTAATTAGGACATTAGTAATTTAGTAATTAGCTGGGCTTGTTCAGCCTGGAGAAGAGGAGGCTCAGGGGTGACCTTATCGCTCTTTTTAGGTACCTCAAGGGAGGCTGTAGCGAGGTGGGGGTTGGTCTGTTCTCCCACGTGCCTGGTGACAGGACGAGGGGGAATGGGCTTAAGTTGAGCCAGGGGAGTTTTAGGTTAGATGTTAGGAAGAACTTCTTCACTGAAAGGGTTGTGAGGCATTGGAACAGGCTGCCCAGGGAAGTGGTGGAGTCACCATCCCTGGAAGTCTTCAAAAGACGCTTAGATGTAGAGCTTAGGGATATGGTTTAGTGGAGGGCTGTTAGCGTTAGGTTGGAGGTTGGACTCGATGACCTTGAGGTCTCTTCCAACCTAGAAATTCTGTGAAATCCATCTGAGCAAGTCCCACACGGAGACCAAGAAACTCTGTCGGGATTCATTTCCAGTGCTCTCTGGAAGATGACAGCTGTTTTTGTGGATTACACAAAGATTTCCAAATTGATTCCTTTTTCTCTTTCTCTCAAACAATACCCTCCTTTGTTTAGCCTGTTTACCTACCTTGTATATCACAAATTTGGAAATCTTTCTCCTGTTTCTTCTTAATTGGGACATTTGCATAAGGATCTGTGCCTCAAGATAAATGCTTTTAACTGTAGCAATAATTTTGCTTTTTTGAGTAATATAAAAGTAGAATGGTTTTTAGCCTTCCAATTTCTAATATATTTAAATAAAATTTAGAGAAAAAAAAATAGTGCATTCAAGAAATTGGTTAAGTGCTCCCAAGAGATCTAAATTGCCTCAAATTGATACGCAGATGAAAAAGAAAACAAGGATGGAAATGAGGAAGTGACAAGCTTAAGACAGTAGCTTAAATGAGTACGAATAGTAGCTTCTGAGAATATTTAGCCTAATTGTCTGAAAACAAATTATATACGTGCAGATGGCACCTAAATGTGCTTTCAAACACTACTTATTACAATATTAAAATTGTCAAACCACTCTGGAAACCTGAAAAATATTTTCTGAGTTACTGTTTCTTCTCCGATTGCAAGCAAGACAGAAAATAGGGAAGGAAAGGTAATGTAGGGAAGAAATGCAAGTCATGTGCAAACACGTATTAACTCTAGACAAGGAATGGGAGTCTTACCTCTCCAAAACAACTTGGACTTAAGTTACAAGAGATGAGGAAAAGGTGGAGGTGCTCAATGCCTTCTTCGCCTCAGTCTTTAGTGGCAATACCGGTTGTTCTCTGGATACCCAGTACCCTGGGCTGGTGGAAGGGGATGGGGAGCAGGATGTGGCCCTCACTATCCACGAAGAACTGGTTGGTGACCTGGTATGGCACTTGGATGTGCACAAGCTCATGGGGCCGGATGGGATCCACCCAAGGGTACTGAGAGAACTGGCAAAGGAGCTGGCAAAGCCACTTACCATCATTTATCAACAGTCCTGGCTATCGGGGGAGGTCCCAGTTGACTGGCGGCTAGCACACATGACACCCATCTACAAGAAAGGCCAGAGGACTGACCTGGGAAACTACAGGCCTGTCAGTTTGACCTCAGTGCCAGGGAAGCTCATGGAGCAGATTATCTTGAGAGTCATCATGTGGCACTTGCAGGGCAAGCAGGCGATCAGGCCCAGGCAGCATGGGTTTATGAAAGGCAGGTCATGCCTGACGAACCTGATCTCCTTCTATGACAAAGTGACGTGCTGGGTGGATGAGGGAAAGGCTGTGGATGTGGTCTACCTTGACTTCAGCAAGGCTTTTGACACAATTTCCCACAGCATTCTCCTCAAGAAACTGGCTGCTCTTGGCTTGGACTGGCGCACCCTTCGTTGGGTTAGAAACTGGCTGGATAGCCGGGCCCAAAGAGTCATGGTAAATGGAGTCAAATCCAGTTGAAGGCCGGTTACTAGTGGCGTTCCCCAGGGCTCAGTGCTGGGGCCGGTCCTCTTTAATATCTTCATCGATGATCTGGACAAGGGCATTGAGTGCACCCTCAGTAAGTTTGCAGATGACACCAAGTTAGGTGCGTGTGTCGATCTGCTCAAGGGTAGGAAGGCTCTGCAGGAGGATCTGGATAGGCTGCACCAATGGGCTGAGGTCAACTGCATGAAGTTCCACAAGGCCAAGTGCCGGGTCCTGCACCTGGGGTGCAATAACCCAAAGCAGAGCTACAGGCTGGGAGATGAGTGGTTGGAGAGCTGCCAGGCAGAGAAGGACCTGGGAGTGATGGTTGATAGTCGGCTGAATATGATCCAGCAGTGTGCTCAGGTGGCCAAGAAGGCCAACAGCATCCTGGCTTGCATAAGAAACAGTATGGCCAGCAGGTCTAGGGAGGTGATCGTCCCCCTTTACTCGGCTCTGGTGAGGCCGCACCTCAAGTACTGTGTTCAGTTTTGGGCCCCTCGCTACAAGAAGGACATCGAGGTGCTTGAGCGGGTCCAGAGAAGGGTGACGAAGCTGGTGAGGGGCCTGGAGAACAAGTCCTATGAGGAGCAGCTGAGGGAGCTGGGCTTGTTCAGCCTGGAGAAAAGGAGGCTCAGGGGCGACCTTATTGCTCTCTACAGCTACCTTAAAGGAGTCTGTAGCGAGGTGGGGGTTGGTCTGTTCTCCCACGTGCCTGGTGATAGGATGAGGGGGAACAGGCTAAAGTTGCGCCAGGGGCGTTTTAGGTTGGATCTTAGGAAGAACTTCTTTACCGAAAGGGTTGTTAGGCATTGGAACGGGCTGCCCAGGGAAGTGGTGGAGTCACCATCCCTGGAAGTCTTTAAAAGATGTTTAGATGTTGAACTTAGCAATATGGTTTAGTGGAGGACTTGTTAGTGTTAGGTCAGAGGTTGGACTCGATGATCTTGAGGTCTCTTCCAACCTAGAAATTCTGTGATTCTGTGATTCTGTGAAACACTAAAGTTGTTTCCAAAGCTGTGTTTGCATTTTTCATTTACCTTTTCTTTTTATATGCCCACCTCAAGCTAGATGAAACCTTCAGGAAAATGAAATAAAATAAAATAAAATAAAATAAAATAAAATAAAATAAAATAAAATAAAATAAAATAAAATAAAATAAAATAAAATAAAATAAAATAAAATAAAATAAAATAAAATAAAATAAAATAAAATAAAATAAAATAAAATAAAATAAAATAAAATAAAATAAAAAATAAATAAAAAGAACATTTTCCACACATATATTCTGCACAGAGCCAAAATACAAATTTGAAAAAGAACAATTGCACTTCAAAGTACTTGAAAAATAAATATTTCTAGATGACACATTTTTATAGGTTTATGCTTTTTAATAGGGTTCTTAAAGATATTTTTCTTCAGGAGTCACTGACTTGACATGTTGCTGATACTTATTTCACAGAAACAAATTAAACTGGCTGCAACCACGCTGAGAAGTCAGAGAGAGCTCAGAAAGAAACATATTCATAAGGGTAAAGAGTAACTGCCTGAACTTTCTGAACTGCCAACTACAAAAGAAGCAGCAACCCAGCCAGAATGAAACATATCTTCCAGCTTCTAACATGACATGACATAATATAATTCCAGCTTCTAACATAACATAATATTGGAAGTCAAACAAATCAGTTTTTTTGTTTCTTTGTTTTGAGTTTGTGTTTGTTTGATTGTTGCACGCTCTGAAATACATACACTAGGAGACTCCCTTCCAAGCTTCTAATAAACAATGAGAAAATCCACCCATATGATATCTTGACATCAGCATGCTATTTGTTTCACTTTCTTGTTTCACTTTCCCAACTCAGTAACACTATCATACATAAATATGTGTTAGGATAATTTTCCATGCCATTTATACATGATTGGCTAAGTGTTAGCCCAAATGCTTCCTGTTCTATCTACACAGTTCAGTAAGATTTCTGGAGCTGATGTGCAGCACCCTCAGTTCTTAAGTCAAAGAACTAGTCTGTAACAGCAGCCTGAGATTTATCCTTAGTATCTATTTAAATCTATTTAAAGCTTATTCAAGGCGATTCTTAGCCAATAATATACTAGAGCTCTTTAAAAATGGCAAGAAGCTAGAAGTTTTCACTAACAACACACAAAACAAGAATTTCTTCCACAGAAAGAAGTGACTCTTAATTTTTCCTTATGAGTCACAGGCTTTTATTCAATGCTCACTTCAAATTATTTTAGAAAGGACTATAAAATACTATTAGGCCAACTTGTTTTAATTCCCTTAACTAGTAAATGTTGTATTTAAATTACAGCACAGAAGGGAAACTGAACTGAAAAATACTTCTAGTATAGCCTCTTTTGGTCAGCTGTCATAGGTTTCCTGCTCTTCTGCCTCTCTAATCAAAAGACAACTAATAAATACCATAAGAATTTTATACTTTATAGTTAAGTGTATAATTAGAAAACATTGATGAGTGACATGTAATAAAAACCATTTCATTTTCAATTCATGGTGTTAAAGAGTTAAAACATGATTAAAAAAAAAAAAATCATTTGACATATTCAGCACTCTCAAGATCCTGTGACACCAAATTTTCATGGAATCACAGAATCACAGAATGGTTGGCATTGACAGAGACATCTGGACGGAACTCATCTGGTCTAGGACCAACTAGAGCTGCTTTGCCCAGGAACATGTCCAAGCTTTTGCCAACAAACACGTCCAAGCTTTTGAACATCTCCAAGGATGGAGATCTCCACAACTTCTCCGGGCAACTTGTGCCAGGGTTCAGTCATCCTCACGGTAATGAAGTGCTTCCTGATGTTCAGTTGGAACCTCCTATGTTCCAGTTCATGCCCATTGCCTCTTGAAAGAGAAGAGAAATCTTATATGCTCAGTGTACGATACACAAAGAAAACTCCTATGCCAGATGCAAATGTTTTTTACTGAATTTATGCTATATCACTTCATGTCTCTTTTCCATGTTTGTCTTGTCATGACAGTAGACCTGCAAACTCATTCTGATTTTCCTTATATCTTCTTCTTGAACTGACAGTAGCTTGCTAAAATAATGGTATTCACTTTAAAGATCATCTCTTTCACTTTAAAGATCAGCCTCCTATTAGCTATCTCTTATACAAGAATCCCACTGCTGTTCTCTATTTTGATTGTGAAGTTAAAAGTAGGACACCAACAAAATAATATTGAACACTAAAGATTAAAGCACAAGCTATGTTCAGAAACATGAAAACAGGTGCTATAGGTTGTAACTGCATTAAAATTTCTCCCCCTAAACACTTTAAGACCTTGAAATAACTTCAAAAAGTGTTTCAACTATAATAGATAAACTCACTCTTACCAAGTTAAATAAGGAATTTTACTCATTATAGACAATAGTCAGCATTCCTTTTATCACTGTCTTCTTATCTTCCCACGTAAAGGCTTAAGCAGTACAATCTCAGTAAATTAATTATGCTTCTCAATGTATTTATGTACTTAAATATGTATAAAATGATCAAATACTACTATTTGACTATGGAGAACATTCTGATTTATTCTTTGTTTTTGACTTTCACAAGTTTATTAGTTGGAGGAGAAAAGCCATAAGAGCAGAAACACAGAAAATAAATTAATAAAATAAAAAGGAAAAAAAAAAAAAAAAGAATGCTGACAACACAGTCTTGAAAGACTCAACTAATGAAAATGAATTCTTCCAAACTTGAAATTACTATAAGTGACCACTGAGACTATGAAAGCATTTTAAATCTATAATTTTCAGTTAGTTTACTAATTATTTATCTTCCTGTCCCATTAAGAGATTAGTAACAACAACAACAACAACAACAAAGAGCCAATGTGACGTGCTTTATTTTATTTCTTTGCCTGATCACTAGAAAACAACCCCCAGCTTCCGGATCTTACTATAATTTACTACTTGCCAAGTTTCTATTAGACAGCTTCTTTAAGTGTAAAGGGTGTATGGGGAGAAAAAAAAAAAAAAAAAGTCATTCTTAAAAGCATGCATTTTTCTTTCTCTGCCCTTAACACTGGTTTTCTCAACATTAGCTTCCAGAAACTTGCTTTTGTTTTCTCAGCTTTTTTCTGATGACCAGTCATGTTGTGATAAGTCACATCTGGCTGCATTAGTCATGCAGCAAATGCACTGAAAGTCTGAAAAACGCTTTTGACCTCAAAGACATACTTAGAGTGGTAAAGAACTTAAAACAGGCTTCACAGAAATAAATAAATAAATAAATAAATAAATAAATAAATAAATAAATAAATAAATAAAATAGAATCATGCCTGCATGGTCTGGAAAAAAATATGTTCAGCATTCATGGCCAATGTAATCCCTCAGTTAACCCTGATCATTCACTGGAGCATAATTCATTCCTGATATTTGTCCAAGAAAGAATTTTCAGACTTTCTTCTTTTTAGTCTTCTGATGAGGACAACATGCCTCAAAATCAATCTGCAAAAGGCAAAAGCAATAGATTTGAGCAAAACATCTGTGCATACACATAAAAGAACCCAGAATACACACTGTTCTGTATACGACATACTTTAAAACATCCTTCCTGCTGGCTGACTAGTAATACCTCAATGCAGCCTGCACTGAAAATAGTGTTTTCAAGTTTAAGTAGTAAGTCTCCTCAAAAAAAAATCAAGAGTGTAATTAACACATACAATACCTTTCAACTTGGAGAACCATGATCAAACAATAACAGTCTTCATATAAGCAGGACTGTAAAAACATATTAGAATAGTTTTATAAAATTACTATCGGTAAAATAGTCACCCTGAAACAGATACTGCATACAACCAAATATATAGCTGGAAAGGGAGAACTCAGGACAGTTATGGGGGACTTCTTCTCCAGAAACACTAGATGCTATAATACTTATTCCCTTTACGCATGACATGATAAGAAGTGCATATTCTCCTCTTGGCCCATCTGCTCAGGTCCACTCTGACAACTTCATCCAAATGACACCACTTTAAAACTTCAAATGAGCCTGACAGAAGCTGTTTAGTCTCCTTTCCTCTAGGAAAACACTTTACAAGCTGTTGCAATTACTGATTTTTAAGGCAGAGGGGTCCTAAGATCATTTCTCATAAAACCTAGCATTTGTACATTAAGAGATGAACTGACAAGGTCAGCACAAAAACACACTAGCTGTCCTAACATACGGAGTTAGTGGTGTTAGTGGAGCTGTCGCAGTGGAGTTTTGGTAAGCCTTTACCAAACAAGGAGCTCAGAAAATAAAAACTCCAAACAAACCAAGAAATCAGGCTCCCAAAAGTCACAATAGCTTAAATATTGGGGGGAGGGTCTACTTGTTTGCTTTAGCAGTACATTTGAACTTGGTTGCATTTAGCAGTACTCAGTAAATACACCCTTGCAATGATGATGGTCAGAAATCTTTGAATCTTTGACATTCCCTTATTATGAAAGGGGTGACACAAATGCCAGCATTTGACTTTGGGTTTAGGTTTTACATTTTTTTTAAGAAAAACAAACACATCACAAAACATGGTATAACAATGACAGCTAGTAAACGGGGAATATGACAGTGCTGCTATGTTGAAAGGAAACTGGCTTGCGTGGGCTTGACACTGACTTGAAAAAACAGAGTAGGATTAGCTATGAGAGTGTAGAGAGACTACTGTTCTGGTTTAACCTACAGTCACTTGTTCCTTCCCTCCAGATTCAAACTGTCAGTAGGACAGGAGAGAACTGAAAATTGCAAAAACTCTTTGGTCAGGGACAGTCCAAAAAGAAAACAAGGAGAAAAAAGTAGGCTAAAAACCAGCAACAAAAAGAATATACAAAATATGATATAAAAATATATATTTTTTTAATATAATATATATAAATTTTAAATATATATAAATTTTTAATATAATAAAAATATATAAAAAATACAGAATATGCAACTGCTCACTCACCACTAGCCAACCGGTGCCCACCCACTCTCTGAGCGACAGCATCTCCCACTGCCAACTCCCCGTTTTATTGCTGACCATGTCGCCACATGGTACAGGACACCCCTTTGGTCCATTTGCTCTAGTTGTCCTGGCTGTGTCCCTCTCAGCTCCTGGTGCACCTCCAGGCTCTTCACTGGTGGGGCAGCACCAGAAGCTGGAAGGGCCTTGGCCCTGTGTGAATGACTGAAGCACTGGTGTGTTATCAGCACTATTCATATCCCAAATCTGAAACACAGCACTAGGAAGAAAATGAACTCTATTCCAGCCAAAGCCAGGACAACCACTTACAAGAAGTTTCTTTAGTTGATAGTCATGTGGTGGGTGAGTAATGGAGAAAAGAAAGATCCAGTGATGTCATCGGTCCGCTAGGATTTCTGGCTTTGCTGAAATTAACTGGGAGGAGGTGAGCCATCAATACTACTTCCGGCATTGAGTTCTTGCCATGTTGCAACCCCTTAGAGGAGTGTTCTGTTGCCATTGACAACAGAATATTGTCTTCCATTTCTCAAGACAGAGTGATTACTGGTGGAGAAAGGGCAGTAGCAGAAGAATGTAATTATTCCATGATCTATTACATTTGTTGGTTATGCTGGGCACTCTTAGTCACACATCCTGCTGAACAGTTTTTGTAATTGTTACAGGCCAAATACGACTGTTTGCTCTGTATGTAGAAAGCTTACGAAAAATATCACTGACTGCCAGACAGTCACTGACAACTGTAGGTTATTGCAACAACCTTCTCCCAGGCACTGGAGAGCAAAAACTTGCCTCCACCAGAACTTTCCAAAGTAGAGTTGCAATGAATACTTACCTGCCATGAACTTTTAAAAGAGGTTCCTCTCTGTATGCTTTTTTTGGAACTCCTTTTCAAGCATCACCTGTTTTGTTTTCCCTTCTCAGTTTTATGCTGTATGCTCTCACACAGGCTTGCAGGGGGAATGGCAATAACAGAGTTTCCATCATTAGCTCATAACATTAAATTTACAAGTCAGAATTCATAGACTTTCTCCAATGATATCCCACAGAGGTAGGTTTCTGTGAAAAAACACTACCTTCCTCCTACAAAAATATGTGAAAGGTTGTAGCTGAACTAATACTGAATAATACTGTTTTCTTCTGCTTCCAATTAATACTCATCCACTGATTTCTGTCTTAACCTGACAGCACAAGCCATTGGGGAATTTTCTTCTATGTTATCTGGTATAATATGGTACTGAGAAATGACTGAATAACATGAATAATTTTGAATCACAAAATACTTGTGGAAGCAGCCTGTGGATTCCCTTCTCTTCACCACTCAGTTACTGACAGTCTATTCCACTTTCCAGCCTGAGGTATTTTGTTTTAAGCAGCAGTACAAATACTTACATAAAACCTCAGAAGCCTGGTGGCAGACTATGGTTGTCCCTGTTCCAAAATTAGGCAGCTGTGTACAGACTCCCTCAGCTGTTGTTTTCAGTTTTTCTTTTCCTCCTGAACTAAAATATTTCACATAAAGAACTTTCAGAGGTCAAGTCACTCCTTTCCCCTCATACCACCCAGTCCCCACAATCCTTTAGATCTGCATTTCCCCTAAGAACATGCTGAAGCATTCACCTGTTCACAAGATAAGGACTTTCAATGAATACAAGAGCAGCATAGTTGCTCAAAATATTTTGTGTATATCTCTCAAGTGAATGAGGCTCAAAGTGTCTCATATTAAGGCTTGTAATTGTTATTTCTCATCTATTTCTAATGTCTCTATTGTATTACTTTGACTTTACCTTAGTTGTAGGTTCTCCCCTCCTCTACTGCCCTAGATATTTGTTCCCTACAATGCTGATTTTAGGGTTTCTTTAAAGTCAGTCAATTATCAAATTCACAAGAGGTCACAGAAATTTAAAAAAATTTTAAAATCACACCCATACAAACATGTATGACACTACTGGTTTAATGTATTCCTTTTCTTTTATTGTCATCTCTTTTCTTATTAAGACGTTGAATATAATATTGTTTAGTAATAAGCTCTTAATATGAACATCCTATCAAACCTATTAAAATAGTCATTTTCTACTAATTACCACAATCTTCCAACTCTGGAGATTGGATTACATCTCATGAAAGCCAGAATAAAATTCATGCCCTAACAAAGTCTCTTGGTTTCCAGGGTAAAGGCCATCACAATATATTGACAATTCAGTGTTCTTGCTGAGCATAAGAACATGAAGTTGGTGTTGCTGGAAAGCTTGATATGTCCCTCTGAAGCTGCATCAAAGCACTCAATGAAATTTACCCCTTATGTATGGCAACCTAAAGTCCAATGCCCGCTTGGACTTGAACCGGGCATAGCACTCAAAAAAAACCACTAGTGCACTCTGAATGAAACGTTTATTAACCTTTTTATTAAGCAATCATTTGATTACTATGTCAAACATCAAGATAAAAAAATATTTATGAAAAAATGTTTGCTATGGCTGCGCAATCTAATGGAAAGCTGGCAGGAAAAAAACACCTTTGAACCTCACAAAAAAGAAACCTTCCAGGTATCAACCTGGAAGTAGGCTGATCACACATCAAACTTGTGCTATCCAGTTTATAGCAGTGTATAGCACAGTGTCCAGTACTACCCAGTACCAAAGCAAAGCAAAGCCCATGGTTTTCATACTGCTTTGGACTAGGTCCAAAAAAAACTCTAATAATGCTAACAAATAAGTATCTCATTCATATGACATGATTCCATTTTTTTGCTTGTAAATGGAGAATAAATTAAAAAAAAAAAAAAAAAAATTAAACTATTTTATAGTCATCCACAGAGCCTAAAGACTACAATTTTGTTATGTGTTTCCTCATAACATACCAACATACACTCCTTTTTTTTTTTTTTTTTACACTCCTTATACACTTATACACAAGAAAAGACCTTTACGTTGTGTACAGGTATCTGGGTGTTAGCAACATGGCTCTATGGTGGCCTCTGTGAGGAGAGGCCAAGGCTCCCCCATGCTGGACACAGCAGTTGCCAACAGCCCCATCACAAAGCACAGATGAGCCCATCAACCAGGTGTGTGGTACCTCTGGGAAAGCGTATTTTACAATGGGTAAATATGCTGGAACAGCTCATGAGAGGAGCGAGGAAATGTGAGAGAAGCAATCCTGCAGACCCTAAGGTTAGTGAAGAAGGAGAGGGAAGAGGTGTTCCTGTAACTGGAACAGAGATTCCCCTGCCCATGGAGAGGTCCACGGTGAGTAGGTTGTCTCCTTACTGCCCATGGAAGACCATGTGAGGACACTTACTCCATGCCGCAGCCCATGGAGTGAAGCCCATACAGGAGCAGGCTGCATGGTGGGGAGTGCAGCCTACAAGGGATCCATGGTAGAGCACTCTGTTCCTGATAGACTGTACCCAATGGAGAAGACACATGCTGGTCAGTTCTTGAAAGACAGCAGTCCATGGAAGAACCCACATTGGAGCTGTTTGTGAAGGACTGTATCCCATGGGAAGAACTCACGCTGGAGCAGGGGAGGAGGGTGAGGAAGCCAGAGAGGCACAGAATAACTATTAAGGACTGGCCAAAACCCCCGTTCTCCATCTACTTGCACCACTCTTGTTAAGAGGACTCAGGAATGAAGGAGAAAAGTAGAAGGGCAAAATGGGGGGAAAGGTGTTTTATTTTTGCCATTTACTCTTACCATCCTATTCTATTTTTAATACATCAAATTGATTTTCCATTAGTCAAGTCTGTTTTGCCCATGAAGTGATCTCCCTATCCTTATCTAGACCTGTGAGCTTTCTCTTCTTATTTATCTCCCCTGCCCTGTTGAGGCATGGACTAAGAGGGCAGTCAGGTGAGAGTTTTGTAGCCAAAGACAACCCGCTGTAACTTTTAATTTTTCTTGCTATGAAGAAATCACACAGAAAAACATGCTAATAGCCTTCTTAGCATTTTAAGGTTTATAGAAAAAGGTATTCTGTTTTTAAATGTATCCATGTTTAACAAAACATGGACTCAAGTAATTTCAATATTTCTTTAAAACTGAACTGGATGAACTACCATAAAAAATAAACCACCTGATGCAATTACAAAAAAAAAAAAAAAAAAAAAAAAAAAAAAAAATTAAATCATCCAGGTAGTTAAACAGTCAGTAGAGAGAAACCTATTCAGCACCTAATGAGACAAAATTAGCAGGATTAAATCTATTCAAGAATATTTTAAAGAATAGTCCACAAGTAAACACATTTATAAAAAACTTTCTGCTTATCCTTAAAACTGGAGAAACACAGATTTTGAATAATCAAATATTGCTTCTGACTGTAAAATGAAAAAAAAAAAAAAAAAAAAAAAATTCTCCCCCAATTACTTGAAATTAAAATGAAAGATTACAATTTATTAGGTATAAATCTACTTTTATAATAATAATAATAAGTTTAAAAAAAAAAAAAAAGATAGCAGAAACTGATCCAATCCTAGCAGCACAATTAGACTCCTTTTTACCCATTCCTGTGCTGGTGGGATCTAGTCAGCTTCTACAGACGTAAATTTAGGAAACCACCAATTACTGAAATATACTCAGTGTCCTTACTTGGATTTTGCCTGTAAGTTTAAAATTCCATGTGGCAAACTGCAGCATTTTATCCCTGAAAGGAATAATTTTTCCTCAAAACCATAAGCTGTTTCATATCTTTGTTTGAATTATGAATTATCTGCTTTTGAACCCAGCTATAAATGAATGTCAAACTCATTTCAAATACCATGCAGGCTATGGTGCAGAATTAAGACCCTTCTGTACATACACTGTTCCTTATCTTAGAGCAGAATCCTGCTTTCCAAGAATCCAACACATCATCTTTTGTATCCTAATGGCAAATAACATCTGAAACCTTAAATAAGGAATTGCGCATAGCAAAATTTCCTGGTACACTCCTGTCCCCAACATTGAAGGGGCAGTGGCATCAGCAGATCTGATAACATACAGGGGCAGGTCTAACATTCAACAAGGGCTATTAACTGAGATTCGGAAACTGAACAAAGCACCTTGGACTGCATCACACATTCAACAATCATCACACACTTAGGATTTTGTTCTGATGAATGAACTACAGGCATCAGCTTTCTGCAATATTCTGCTAATAAATAGGAGTTATAAGAATAGAAGACTGCTAAGGACAATCACATTATTGCTGTCTGTGCTAGCCATTTAACCCACATGCTAGAAATTAATGGAAGTGTTGGACTGAACTTTTAGAATATGTGTAGTGACATAAGGAGACACGCCTTGTCACAGAATTGCAGAATCACAGAATGGGTGAGGTTAGAAAAGACCTCTGAGCGTCATCTAGTTCAATCCCCCTGCTAAAACAGGATCACCTAGAGCACATTGTGCATCCAGGTGGGTTTTGAATATCTCCAGAGAAGGAGATTCCAAAACCTCCCTGGGCATCCTGTCCCAGTGCTCTGTCACCCTCACAGTACAGAAGTGCCCTCTCATATTCAGCCAGAACCTCCGGTGCTTCAGTTTGTGTCCATCGCCTCTCATCCTGTCTCTGGGCACAACTGAAAAGAGACTGGCTCCACCCTCTCAACACCCTTCCCTCAGATATTTATTGATGAAGTCTCCTCTCAGCAGTCTCTTTTCCAAGCTAAACTGGCCCAGTTCCCTCAGCCTGTCCTTGTACAACAGGTGCTGCAGTCCTCTCATCATCTTAGTAGCCTTCTGCTGGACTCGCTCCAGTAGCTCTATGCCTCTCTTGTACCAGAGAGCCCAGAATTGGACACAAGACTCCAGGTGTGCCCTCACCAGGGCTAAGGAGAGGGGGAGGATAACCTCCTTTGTTCTGCTGGCAACACTCTTCCAAACACCCTCATTGTTACTCAGATTTCTTGCATCTACCCCTTCTGGTATCTGTTTGCTTCCTGCTCCATGTTTCACCCACCCTCAGAAAATGGCACTTTTTAGATCTGATCATCTTCCCAACACTTTTGTATAGCTTATTCACCTGGTTTGAACCATCTGTAGCAGTTTCTGTAAGTAGGAGAGGGAGAAACCAGTCAATTAGGTTACACCCAAAGCTGAGGATAACTCCACAGAGATACGTTTCTGCCAAGCTCTATCCACTCCAACTGTTAAGAGAGTCCTCCTTTTTTGAGACTTCTCTTCTCCCAACACTGCTCCTGCTTTTTCTCATCTGCTCATCTGTCTGTACATGCATAAATTACTAGCTTACAATAAACAATAGAATATTTTAGTACAAGCTAATTAAAATATCAGCATTCTAGAAAAGAGCCCAGAAAGAGCAGCAGATCATGAAACTTTAAGTTTTATTTGTTTGAAATTCAGGGGAACAAAAAGATTTTCTCATCATGATTAAAACAGTTATGGAGCTGCCATTTTAAACCACTTGAAATGTGTGAATCAAAGTCATATGAAGTACTGCCTGCTACACTAACTATCCAATCAACAAGTCTCAAAGACAGTGGAAAAGACTTTGAGAGGTAAAGAAGATTGAGGGGAGGGGAGGGAGGTGTACCTCAATGGCAAGCATAGGGAGAAAGAAGTAGTGAGCAATTAAAGCAAGTCAACTGTATGGCTCTAGAGAATAAGCATACACTACATTATAAACACATTATCCTTATGCACACAAACACTAAAAAGAGTGATTTCTAAGTTCTCTAAGTGACAATTGCTTCAACCATGTTTAGCAATTGCTAATGTTTGAAATAAGTTTAAAATTAAAACACAGGTTTCTTACTCTGTAATCATCACTTCATATAATGATGTAATTTATAACTTCAGTTATACAGGTTGAAATTATTACCTGGGACACAACATTAATAACAAAATTCTTGCACATAATACATAAAACACCAACATTCTCACTGCCCAAATCTATACAATGGTTAGTTATTCCAGTAAACACTTTAAGGAAAAAAAAAAATATATATATATATGAAAAAATTTTGTCCAAATCCCAGTTATCTTTCAAACAGGACCAGACGACTTGCCAGAGGATGATTTTATAGTAATATGCTGGACAAGAGTGACAGTAGGACTCATATGCCTGATTGATCCAGAGATCAATCTTCTCCACAAAAGGGACTGCCTGTGGCAGATCGCTCCTACTGGCCCATAGCCCACCAAAACATCCATGCTTTTGCATCTGTCATCCTAAGGACAATCTGATACACTACTAGAATCTAATCATCATGATCACTCACCCCCTTTTGAATCTGTAGGTCATGTACTTCAAGGAATCCCCTACAATTCACATAAAGTAGAAGAGCTGTTATTTTACAGTATGGCTGATGGGGAGTACTAAAGCCTGAAGCCACAGTGGGATATACAGCCAAAACCACCAGTGTTTGGCCTAACTCTGCAGCACAGAAGACATGGCATATTAGTTTATGGAATATTACTAAAGATGAGTTTTACATTAAAATGCCAATGAACTGTAACAACCTCTTGACAGAAGGGTGATATAAGATGATGTCAGTCCTGCTTCAGTCCAATGTCAGTAACACGCTCACCTTTTTTAATAATTTAATTTCTATCATCATACTTGGATCTTATCCTTATTGATACTGTTCATACAGTAATTTCTTCTTTTTATTTTTGAGCACATGACAACAAAATGACAGAATGAGCCATAGAAAAAGTAAAACCTGAAAGCCTTTTGCAATAAACATTGGCAAGATTAGTGCATTACATCCTAGAACTCCTGTATATTTATTCAGCATAGTCACAAGGCTTCACTTCAAAAGCTCTGAGTACAGTGGACAGTCCCTGCAGATGTCTGTTATGTAACACAGTGTAAAAGCAAGACATACTTGAACAAGACAAAGCAACATGTAAATGTATTATCTGTATAAACTATCTGCTCAGTGAGGGAGCATATTCTAAATGGTATCATTTAAAAAGCAGACAGGGATTGTATTCAGTAGCTTTATACCATCTTGCATGTGTTGTAATGCTACCATTTATTTGGAAGACGGATCTGATGGACACTCTAAGAGCAAACTTTCAAGCTCCTGAAAGGAAAAAAAATTGCAATAATTACCCATAAAAGCTTAGTGGAAAATTTTCTTCCATTGGTTCTATTAAAAAGTAATTAGCGCCTGTACAACTGCCAAAAATTGGCAATTAACATTGCTGCATAAGAGAACACTGGTACTTAATCTGGTTAGTGTTCTCAAGAAACCCTCTAATGCACTAATGATATCTGTCTATCCACCTATCTGAGGTACTTATATGGCTGCCATTACCATAATATATAGGCGTTTTACAATCTTCAGTGCAGTTATTTTTACAACACCCTGGTGAGGTCAGAGAAATATAGTTAAACCAAGTACAAAAATGTGAAGCTGAGTTTAGGCTATAATGTTACACAGCATTTCATTTTCAAAATTCTTAGTCAGGTGTTTCGGCATGCGCTACATTTTTAATAAAACCTACAACTAGGTCAAGCAAGGAAAAATAATTAATTTCAGTGTTTCATTTGATATATAAAAGTCATTTTAGAAGTTAAAATAGTTTTCAAACAGCCCAAGTGTAAAGACTGAACCAAGACTTGTTTTGGATGTTTCCTATAATAATAATCCCCAATTCCCACTGACTTTAATCTACACATTCTCCTTCATCTATTACAACTGAAGAGACTTTTTTTTTTTTACCATCTGAACATATGCACATTCAAAGGAAAGAATAGCAACAGTTGAGCAAGAAAGCTCAAAAACGAACCATGAAAAAGCCAGATCTTCAACACTGCCACGATTACCTAGAAACGTAACTAAAAGTTCAGAAAGAAACCAGATTTAAAAAGAAAACAAGTACAACGAAGCAGCTGTGTTTGTGTATGACTGTACGTAATGGAAGAAAAAACTTTTAGATTTAGTAAAATCAACTAAAGACCAGAATCTTTTTTTTTTTTTTTTTTTTTTCTTCAGTTTCAATTTCTGACGAAGGCATAATCAGCACCAACCAGAGAGTGGTGATCAGAGGAGAACAGTCTAGCTGGAGGCCAGCCATTTGCATCTGCCCCACACAGGATCAATACGGTGTCTGATCCTGTTTATCATCTTAATGTTCTAGATGATGGGGCAGGGTGTACCTTCTCCAACTTTACAGATGACACTAAAGTGGGAGTAGTGGCTGATACATCCAGAGAGACCTGGATAGGGTGGAGAAATGGCCTGAGAGGAACCTCACGAGTTTAGCAAGGGGAAGAGAAGTGACCTGCATATGGGGAGGAACAGCCCCAGGCACCCAATACAGGTTGGGAAAGCTGCTTGGCAGAAGAAGACCTGGGGGTCCTGATAGCTGCCATGATGAATACAGCCTTGTGCCCTTGTTCATTGGTTTTGGCCAAAGATTATTTTCTTCCTAGTTAATGTCTTTCTGTCTTCTCCCCACCCTGTGCTGCCCTGACTACAGCACCCCTCCAGTGCTGTCTCTGTACTGGAGGAAAGCTGGGGCAATCACCCCTAAGGCCTGGCCTCTCCCTACAGCCATTTCTCCAGGGCCTGGGCCTGGCGCTGGGCTGCCTGTCCACCCATAAACAAGCCCAGTGGGAGGAGTTTGGCACTGTCTTCCATCTTGCCTCATGTCCCCTTACTGCACTGGCAGTAGGAGCTGTTCTCCAGGAGCTCCCAGAGCAGAAGGAGATTTGAGAGGGAGCAGCCTGGGCTCCACCACCTTCCCAAACCCCACTCTCATTACTCCAGCAGCACAGACCTTGGGTCTGACCAACACTGTACAGCATCGGTGCCCAGAGAACACCGGACAGAGACACTGGGCCTAGGTCAACCCCACAATGGATCTGGGGCTTAGCGCCAGGAGGGCTTGCAGGGACAGACAGCCTGTGGTGGCATAACCTGACATCTTGGGGCAGCAGCAGAGCCTGGCCCAGCACGCCCACGAGGCCTGCAGGTGGAGCAAAGTTTGGCTGGGTGCTTGTACTTTGGCTCTGCTGGCAGCAGCTCTCAGTGCCCATGCCCACAACAGTCTGCTGTGCTTCCCCAGCCCTAAGGCTGCCGGGGCCCCATGGGGCATGCTTGCAACAGTGCAGGTGAGCTGCGTGGGGACATATGGCCTGGTGCAGCCATGGGGTGGGCACTGGGGTTTGGGGAGCACAGGATAAACCAGCTACAGGGCTGGGAGGGTTTTCTGGTGAGGTACTGGTGCATTTCTTCCATCCACTGTCATTGCAGCAAATAACTGTGGCTGCTTTCTCTCTTCCAGCATGTGACACCCTTTCCCAGATGCAGCTCCAGCACACAGAAGGAGCTCCTTATTCTCAGCTCTCCCGAGCCTGCTGAACTGCACACTGGCCCTGGTCATGCCATCGCACTGGACCTGTGCCATTTGCCACAACACCAGTGACAACCTGGCAATTGTCCTGCCACATCTGTACCCATTCTGCTTTGGATGTCTGATGAAGAGGGTCAAGCAGAAAGTAGACTGCCACTGTGCACAGGGCAAATCAAGGCCATCAAGTTCTCTGTGTCGGTGCACAACTTCTTCACATTATGCACCCCAGAGAGCCATTGTTTGCCACCAGCAGTGCAGAAAAAGCTCCTGGACACGCGGATGATGGCAGTCTCCATGGTTGCTGGGCATCCCAAATGTCCTTTCTGCAACTGATGCCTTTCTGAGCCAAGAAGGGGGCTGTCGGGATGGTGCTTAATGTTCCCCTAGGCAGCTTTCACCCTAACATATGGGCAGCCCTTTTCCAGAAGCAACACATCACCTTCAAGCTCATTCTGCCCTGACTGTGACGGGAACTGAGAGAACTCTAAGGGGCAGAGTGCAGATGGCTGTAATGGAGAGTCTCATCATCTCCACCCTCTACCTCTGTGGACTGGGTGAGCAGGCTGTGGGTGAGGCACTGGAGCACACCCTGCAGCACCATACCATGACCTTTGTGCACTGGCTCATGGAGGTGATTAGGCATAGCTGAAGTGAAGAGGCCCACAGACTGCTGGGCCAGCAGGACTCCTGTGCTGCCAGGGAGCAGGAAGACAGCGCCATGGACAAAACAGGCACCCAGCACCTCCAGCAGCCATCCCAGACACCAGCTTGCCAAGCTCCTCAGCACACTGGATGCTGTTCCTCATGGATGTCCTGGATGCATCCTCACTGCCCCCATCCCTGCAGAGCAGGAGGAGCTGCACAAGGAGCCAAGGAAGGAGGTGGCAGGTCCCTTTGGCCAGGGCTGCAGCCACAGCCCCTCCGCTCCCAGACAGGACATAGAGCACTCACCCAAGGAGTACTGCCATGCCCCAAAGAGAAGGGCCAGCACAACCCAGGACTCTCCCCAGCCCCACAGGAGGACACCCTGCTAGTGGTGTCAGCAAGGTTGATACTCTTAATTTAAGAAAAAAGAAATAAAGCAATGACTACAGCACAGACAAAGTCTTGCTCTTACAACACAGCTGATGCTGCCAAGCACACAGGGCTGCTTTCACCCCCTAACTTCGCTGGTGCGTTTCCCTTCCTCACCATTGTCCAGTCTCATTTGGACAGCCAGATGTGGGGCATGGCAACCTTGTGCCGCCTCAGTGGCATCACTTCCCACAGGAAAGCCTGCTGCAACCATGCATCTGCAACGTAGCGATGCTGATGACAGCACAGGTGGGAGGGGAAGCAGCTTTCCCTCCAGCTCTGAAGGAGGCCCTTCTGTGCAGCATTACTGGCCTCTGCTGCTGGCTCCAGGGGTGCCCATACCCCAGGTGAAGCTACTGCCACTGGGACAGCCAGGACCTGTACAATGCCAGAGCGGACATACCGTGCCTGCTGTCCCATGTTGGTGGAGGCTCCTGCCCAGGCAGGTTTTGCCTCCAGTTGCCCTTTGGGAGCCAGCAGCACCCAGTGGCCCCATGTATTTGCCCTAGCACCTTGTCCCCAGGCAAGTACAGGAAGATGGCACTTTTGTCCCATGGATCTGCAGATCTGGGAGCCATTCACTGTCTCCCAGTGCTAGCCTTTTCCCTGCTTTCCATCCCTTCCTTTGATGGATGTGCCTGGCGACAGGACAATGGGGAACAGGCTAAAGTTGCGCCAGGGGTGTTTTAGGTTGGATATTGGGAAGAACTTCTTTACTGAGAGGGTTGTTAGGCATTGGAATGCGCTGCCCAGGGAAGTGGGGGAGTCACCATCCCTGGAGGTCTTTAAATGACATTTAGATGTTGAACTTAGTGATATGGTTTAGTGGAGGACTTGTTAGTGTTAGGTCAGAGGTTGGACTCGATGATCTTGAGGTCTCCTCCAACCTAGACAATTCTGTGATTCTGTGATTCAGCACTGCTTACAAGGATGCTTATCTGCCCCGACTGAGGTATACAACTTTCTTCTGTTTTTGAGGTGGATATCTGCATCCAATCCCCTCTTCTTTCTTGTACTGACACTTCTGCTGTGTCTTCTGTCTGTTGCCTGACTTCACCCAGGGCAACCCAGCTACAGAAAGGGCTGCTAAGGGGACATGGACAACAGGTGGAAACACTCAAAACAGAGGCAAGCCTTAGGACAAGTGTCTGTGTGGCATGCAATGGGATTCAAAGAGGATTGAGTCCTTAAAATCCTGGAAGACAGGCTGGCATTTCACTTCTCATTCCTCCAACAGAGAAGTGATGAAGGTGGGTTCATCCCAGATCAGAAAATAATCCCATACTACAGATGACACTGATACCAAAATTTCCTAGCTCCACATCCTGTGTGTCTTGTAAGAACACCCGAATATGGAAGAAAAAGATTCATTTTGCATCCAGAGGCATCTAGAGGCCCCTTCCAACCTCAACCATACTATCATCCTGTGATTACATGATTTTTAGCTATAAGTAGCTAAAATATGACACCTCTAAATATGACAGTTGTGGTTTAACCCGGCAGACAGCTAAACATCACACAATTCTTCATTCATTCATCCTCTGACCTGCCCTCAGCTCTATGCCACTGAGGAAAAAAGAAATTATGAGTTGAAATAAGAGCAGTTAAAGAATAATAATAAAAATTAAAACAAAACAAAGGGAAAATAACAAAAAATAACAACAACGACAAAAAAAAAGATAAAAAGATTAAACACCAGAAGGGATGCACAATGCAATTGCTCCCACCAGCCAACTGATGCCCAGCTAGTTCCTGAGCAACAGTGGACGTCCCAGTCAACTCCCCCCAGTTTTATTGCTGAGCATGACACCACATGGTATGGGACATCTTTTCGGTCCACTTGGGCCAGCTGTCCTGGCTGTCTCCCCTCCCAGCTCTTTGTGCATCCCCAGCCTCCTTGCTGGCAAAGCAGTACAGGAAGCAGGAAAGTCCTTGTCTCTGTAAGCAGTGCTCTGCAACAACTGAAGCATCAGTGTGTTATCAGCATTATTTTCATCCAAATCTACAATACAGCACCATAACTACGACTAGGAAGAAACTTAGCTCTATCCCTGCCAAAACTAGGACAGACAAAAATATCAAGTTTCCCCTTTCCTGTCCACATTCCACATTCTGATGAGCTTTTCAATACATGTAAAACAAGGTATATTATTGACTTCAGGTTTATGTTGCAACCCAATGCAGGAACACAAAATATTTTTGAGTCATCAGTAAACAGCATCATCCCTAATGGTGTATTATGCTTCAGACTGTATTGTTTTTATAATAAGAAAGATCATGCTGACAACTTCCATAAAAAGAAGTAAAGGAACATCAGAGCAAGAGTATTTAAAGAGATTCATATCTTCATTTTAATATATATAATTAGTAGCTTCATTTATATATTTATTTATTTATTTTTAAGGTGTATGATGAGTCCAATAAAAGAAAGTTGAATGTGCCCTGGAAAAGAAAAAAAAAAAAAAAAAAAAAAAAAAGTAGAAAGCATTGTGTAGTTAGTTCACCTTTGGGAAGAAATTCATTTTTGCAATACACTTAGTTTTTTATGTATTTCAATTTACAGTTTTAAAAAGCATCTACCCTGGATGGCTTTGCTTAATTAAAATTCTGCTGAAAAAAAATCTAACCAACCTGTTTTCAGAGTGTTTTAGTAACACTTTCTTCTGAAATTTATATACTATAACAAGGATCACCCACAATATTAGGGAATAAAAGATTCTTTTTGAGTGTCAGAGTAATTTTAAATGTGATTATTGATCAAAGTCAACATGGAAAAAAAGAGTGTGCATTTCTTCAAGAGCATGACTAATTTTATAATGAAAAGAATTTAGATTATCTTTGAGCAATGAGATAAAACAAGACTGAAATTCAAACCAGGAAACATATAAATTTAGACTGTAGGAGAGAAAATAATATCTCAACAGTACAAATCAGTTGATTTAATACCACTATGCAATTCAGATCATTTAAAATTAATGTTTACAGTTATTTTAATCAATCATAAGTGAAAATATTTCCATAAACTGATTAGACTCCACAGATCCTGAAATACCTTTTAAATAACTAGCTGCATATATCTGATGCCTTTGTGATCAGTGAGCATTATGTAAAACACTAGAAGATCCTGCTGCAAAAGGCTGTGCACAAGGAATTATGAGAACATAGAATAATGAAAATACAGGCTGAAATCTCTTCCTGAAAATCCAGTAAGCTTTTTGGAGCTACTTTCTCCGTTAAGGCACGTAGATTATGACAGCACTTCAGCTGAAAACAGTTTACAGATAGACACACTATTCCACTTCTCCATAATTCAGTTAGTTAATTTTAGCTAGCTGTTGATTCATTTTACATAAACTATCTCATAACTTATAATTTTAGTGCCCTCATTTTAGTCAGGGATTCATTTTAAGATGTTAGTTTCAGTACAAATGATGCAGTTTTCTTAGACCACTTAAATCAGTATAAACATCATAGTTATTTGGTGTCCTTTTTAAAGTCTAATGCTTAAAAATCAGAAACTGACAAGTTGAAACTGCCCCTCCAATTTTAGTAGGAGCCCCTAGCATATATACTTTTTAGTCCAGACCTGGATGCACAATATTTTGAATTTATTCCACAGCCTACGAGAGAGGGGAGATAATCCAGTGGCTAATGTAATAAACGAGTTTCAAAAATGCCCTTACACTACCTATGCCATATCACACAGCCTCATGATGCTGCATGAAATCAGTGGTATCAAAACTGTATCTGCCTTGTGGTTGTATATTCCTTATTTCCTGGTATGTGACTTGAAATACTCATATCTTATTTGCCAAAGAAAAACCAATTGCAGATGAAGTCAGTGCAGCTATGAAGTACATAGTACACTGAAAAACAATGTCTGTAGTGTTTTATATTTGGCACTCTTCAGTGTTACATCTGTGAATGGGAGATATTACCCCCTCACCTCACAGATGTATTGTGAAAATAAATTCATTAAACATGTATGAGACTTTCTAGGATCATAATGATGCTTATCACCCAACAGGAAAATAACCCTTCATTCAAAAAATCTCTGAACATCATGCTTTGTATAAGGCATGGGCTACCACACCAAGTAATTATAATAACAGTATCACACAGCTACTTACACAGCAAGCATAGACCATCATCAAATTCTGTAAGTAAGGCAGTGTCTCAAGGTAAACAGTTAAGGGAATGCAACTGAAAACTGCATCAAAATCAATAAAGAAACCATTCTGAAGATAAACACCCTAATTTTCTTTATGTTTCATCTCCTGGTCTAAAAGAAAACCAACAAAGGGAAAAAATAAATTTCATTTGCCATCATGCTGATAGCTGAGTCATGTGGATCATGTTAAGACCACTGGTACACAAGTGAACAATAAAATTGACAGCCATACCATGCAGGACCTGACACAGCAGCTGGACCTTTCAGTAGGTGGTTTTGCACATTTATAGAAGGAAGTGTCACTTGACTCTAGGACTGTGAGAGCCTAGGAGCCTTTTCACTCAGTGCTCTGAAGAAAATGGGCATAGTATATGGATACTACCCAAAACTCTCAAACATGACATCTTCTTTCCAGACCCCTCATTCACCTGGCTGGTCATAGCCATATCAGGATCTCATTTTTTCATTTATGGTCATTTTCCCATTCCCCTATGCCAAGCTTTCCTTTATACACTAAAAGAAACTCTGCGTAGAGTTTACGTGTGTTGTATCATCCTCACCTCAGTTTACTCTTAACCTGCTGCCCAGCCTTCTCCTTCCATTTCAGGTGTGTGCATCTCCACCAACTTAACTTAGCAGAGTGTCCTGGCTTACCCCAAGGGAGGGGAAAAGAGAAATCCTCTTCGACTTGCAAGTTGGAGTCCTGGACTCAGACTTGTTAGTGCAAATCACAGTGTGCATTTACACCCCTGGTTACATCATACAGCCTTCCTCAATTAAAAAAAAAAAAAAAAAAAAAAAAAAAGCATATTCTCCTATGATAGCACAGAGAAAGGAAAGGTCAAAACAACTTTCAAGCACCATAAAAACAATTATTTTTTTTCCGATGCTTATTGCTCTGAACTAGATCAACCATTTAAATCTAAAATAAAGTTTGGAAAAACAAACAAACAAACAACAACAACAAAAAAAAAAAGCATGATGCAGAACTTACTATAGAACTCTCCAATCTCCTTAGCCTTAACACAAAAAGTTACAAATAATAAAGGATGATATTTTCTAATGGGAAGAACATGGCAATCTAGCAATGCATTACACTATCTGTAACTGACCATATTTGTCTGTAAGGGAAGACAAAGGAAAATTAGCACATCCAAGAAAACTCTTCAAAATGGTATTTAATGCCCTTTAGAATGTACTGAGCTATTTTGGACAGTGCTCTTTGACATGACTATACAACATGCTACAGCAAATCTGTCCCTCAGACATTATTTTACCTCACAAATACATATAGAGTGTGTTTGTTAACAGCATGCAGAGACAAACAGTTAATTTTACTCCTTCATAAAAGAACACCACTTAAATTGCTATCTTCAGCTGCTATCACTCTTGCTTTTCATTCGGTATCTTGATATAACATTTCCCAGAGCTTGAAAAACTTTACCATAGGTCAGCCAACAGTAGAGAGGGGAGAAAAAAAAAATCTGCTGGAGAATACATTCCAAGTCCACCAAGGTCATATGCCGTGGCCATACTTTCATAACAGATGAAACCTAACCCTCAAGAAAGATGGGAAGCATTAAGAAAAATTCACTCCCATGCTGAGAGAATTAAGGGGTTGCCACAAGATGAACTAGGCCAGGCTATTACTAACAGCAGTTAATTAGAAGCATCACTTTGTCTTAGAACAAGGATAGAACTTAAGTTATACAAATAGCTTTTGTTTCCTGTAAAATGTAGTAATACAGAAAAAGATCTTTTGAAATATGTTTCTGGAAAATAATCAGGGTCTGAGAAAACAGGCAAAGAAAAAGTAGAGCTAAAATGTGTGCTTTCTTAATCAAGCACATCACAGAAATACTACAGTGTTCTAATTTATAAAGAACAAAATATTAACAAAAATCTCAAAAGAAACACATATAAATCTGTTAATAGCAACATGAGACTACCACCATATAAAAAAAAAAAAAAATCACAGAGGACATACTGTTTCATATAAAAAAAAAAAAAAAAAGACTGCAATTTAAAGGGAATAGGAAGAAGATCATACAAGGGGAAAAAAATAGGAACAGCAAGGAGTAATTTCAGAGAAAGCCTGTCCTAAAGTTGTATTCCTAACATTTTAAATTTCTTTGCCAGACTGCACAGACATTACTCAGAATCTGAAGACCAACATCAGTTTCTGTCATTTCGTGAACTCTTTTACAGCTCATCTCTTTACAGGCTTAATATCTGCCATTCAAGTTACTGTAACAATCATTTAGTAATACTACTGTGGTGCAACCATTGTCTTATAAAGGTCTTTGGTAACTATTAGTCTTTGAACCTACGTTCCAAACTAAACCTGCAGAATCTGCTTCACTGTCCAGTATGCTGTTCATTGCCTGGCACTTGCAATTCCCATCTCCTCCTAATTCATGTACATCCAGTAACATACGCAAATTTGCATGCATTAATGGTAATATAGAAGTATTACTAAAGATGAATATCCTTCCCACCTAGTTACTGCTTCCATAAAAAATTATACTGTTTCCAGACCTTGTTTCAGGCCCTGCAGAAAGAGCAATCATAGCAGTAGCCCTGCATAAAACAATAGCAGTTTGACACATTTAGTTTAAAAATGAAAGAGCAAAGAGAAATAGGTCTTTACTTTAAAAAAAAAAAAAAAATAGACATTGGCAGAATATAGAGAACTGATTAACAAGGTTAATTGAAGAGCTCATGAATGTGGATAAGGAGGAGGATGGCAAATTATTCAAGTAAAAGTGCAAAAACCATCAGCATCATAGTCCTAAACTTCCACAGCTAACTTGGTAACTACCTCAAAGAGCACACAGAAATGAATAGTCTATCAAGACTTCATTAAAACAAAACCAAACAGTAAAGAAGATCTTTCTAATGATACATTCATTAACAACCTGAATTTGACTTTACAACTGATATCAAGACGTGAAAGATCCTTCAGATTTGCTTAAGATAATGAATGTAATATGGTTGTCACAGTAATATGGTTGTCAGTATAATTTAAAGACAGATGGCCCTCAAATTTAAATCTGTATTAGCTTTCAAGAGTGGTGGTTGAACTACTTGGCTTTTATGCCTATCAGTTATGAATATGCAAGCACGAAGAGAGATTAAAGCTTAGAAACAATGTGTCAAGGTGAGCAGCATGCAATGAGCTCAGATCTGCTGCTCGGGAAATGCTAACAGAGTTATCTCTAGGGCCAGCAGAAAGAATTACTAATCTTGCCAGTCAAATGAGATAGCTGGTGACAGAGAAGAATGTATTATATTACATTTATATTTAACTTAACTTCAGAAACCCTTTAACTTTGGGGAACATGAAAAAGAGATAAAGGCAGTAAGTAAAATTGGCTAAACTATGATAAACTACCTAAGTATGGCCACACTGGATGAGACAAAAGCTTGTCATGTCATCTCCAGCAATGATCAGAAACAGATGCTAAAGGGCAGGAGCACAGCAAGTACCCTCCTTAAGCACTCTCCCATGTTATAGCCAGCTGAGGCCCAGGGCATGTGCTTTGTTCCATATATTTAGTTAGCTTCTAGGCATTTCTATGCATTTAATGACTGTTCTCTTGATAATTTTGTCTACTGTTGATTTAAAAGTATTAAGAAAAACAAAACAAAACAAAACAAAACAAAAAAATACACCACCATATGCACTGTACTACACAGAGACAAGATATCCCACAGCATAATTGCAGAGTGTTTGAGTGTTTGAAAAGCCACCTCTAAGGTAGATTGCGGCTTGCTTTATATGCTAACTGATTTTCTAGATATGTGAAAAGCAGTGTATTTGGCTCCAGAGGAAACAGCATTGAAACTCCTTAACCATTCTTTGCCTAATCTCATACAATCTTTTTATTAATCACCCTGTCACAAAGGTGGCAAATGCTTTGAGGAAAACTGCCGATTCAGCAGAGCTAGAAGGCAATGCACACAGGATGAAGTAAATCTTACATGTCTGAAAGAGGAATAAAATTTCCAATGTGCAATATGCAAGATCACAACTAGGACAAACTAAACAGCTTTGTGCTACAAACTCGAAGTTCACTTATGTATAGACCTGTGTGGACAAGGTGATCACTGAATGGCTATTCATGCCAACCCAATGCCAAAATGGAAATGTAACTTCAGGATGTATGAAAAGAATTAATTTTTTGATCATTATCAAAAATTAGTAGAGATAAGAAACACTGTACAAAGCTCTGGACAGACCTCCCCACAGTACTGTATACAGTTCTAGAAGGACTAACCTCAATCAATAAAGGGACAGAAAGGCTCCATTTCCTCAAAAGAAGGGAGAGTCTGAATTAATAAAGGAGTCTAACTGCTTTTATCATTGTACCTAAGTAGAAGTACAGGCAGAGGAAGAGATACTCAAGAACTACTTGTTCTGCTGAGTAGGAACACCAGAAAAAAAGTAACTAACTAACTAAATAACTAACTAACTAAAAGATTCCCAGCTATTACACTAACTGTTAGCAATAAACTTACAAACTTTGAATGGGAAGAGTAGGAAGAAAAGAAAAAAGGAAAAAAAAATTAAAAAAAAAAAAAAAGCTAGATATACTTAAAATGGAGTTGGATAAACTTTAAGAAACATTACATGATCTGCCTGCAACAGAAAGGTCCTGGATTCACAGACAGCTTGTTCGTTTCTTCCCATTCATCTTTTCTTATATAAAACATAGACCACCACACTGAAAAGTCATGGCATTTTAGATAATATCATAAATTGGGTTTGTGACTGGAAAGTTTTTTGCTCTAATTTCATCTTTCTTTTCTAACTGGAAAAAATAGTCAAGAAATGCCTGCCTCCTTGGCCATCAACATCTCTCTCTTTCCTTTCTTTTGTCCTGTATTTTATGAGTCTTTCATTCTATCTCAGAAGTCCTGGTGCCTGAGATATCCTGAGGTTTTTCCAGGAAGGAACAAAATTCACCAGTAATTCTTATTCCTAAGGTTATGATTCCTTTATGTCTCTACTGAAATGAATGATCTTGTTACATAAGGCAAGGACAAGATGCAGAGTTCCAAAAGCATTCTGCAAATCAAGCTGGTAACACTGCACCAACATTCATCCAGATAAATTATTTGCAGAATAACACCACAGACCCTTATAAGAGAACCGTTAAAATTTTGCTGAATTTAGTGTAACATTTGCCTTCTCATTTAGGAAAGTGGACCACTTTCCAGATTTCTTTCCCAATAATGCACATACTGCAATTTCTTCCCTGATAATGCACATAGTACAACGATTCAGACGACCACACTACCCATCTTGCAAACACTGAACTTAGGCTGTGAATCTCTCCGGAATTTTTACAGTTTCACTGTTCCTCAGAAATGGTACAGAAAACACTAAGATAATTTATTCCCCTTTGATGTCCTTAAATACAACTATTCTTTCAAAGAAATCTCATTCTATGGAGCTATTTTTTCCTACAGAGCTTTTTTTCCTTAAAAAAAAAAAAAAAAAAAAAAAAAAAAAAAAAAAGGAGAATGCCTACTGGTGTATTATCTGCAACCATTTCCACTAGAGGACATACATGCATGAACAGAGACAATTACCTACAGCACATATTAACTCATAGGATAAAAGTTTTGTAAGTAGTCTATAGACACAATAACACAGTGCTCTTTGTATGTTAATTTATCGTACACATTATTTGCATCTCAAATACCATATGAAAATCAGAAGCAGAAGGAAATTAAAGATAAAGGATACTGCTAAAAAGAAAAGGCTTTGTTATGAATCACCTTATAATCTCTACTACTACTGAAATTGTAACAAAATTTTATTATCACTGTTTGTTTGCATATTTAAGGAATTTTACCCAGATTAAACAGTTTACATGGACAAAAACATTTTACTGTGCTTTCTAAATCTGTATTGCATGGCAGTCCATATTAGGAAGTGCATGAGAACTACAAAAACATCTTCTTCACTGGAAGAAAACCTTAAATGTACATATATTTGCTACTGCTCTGTGTTAGAAAAATCAAGATGATAACGTCTTTTCCTCTAAGCACACAGGCTCACAAAAGTATAAAACAAAGTTCTTCAAAGAACAATTACTCTGTAGTGTTGCAAGACTATGGTTACTCTACAAAAAGCCAGGTAACAATTGAATCTGTTCAAAACAGATATTTAATTAGCATAAAATCTAATAGTTCTTCCAACTTGATCAAGATGTAATTTTAGTGAATTAGCATTCATGCAACAGATGACTTTGTTTCATTATGTCCATGAAACCATGCATAGAACGAAGACATATCATCTCTGTAATTCACAATGATAACAATGATGCCTCATTTTTTCATCAATAAACTAACTAAGCTGAGAAGTAATAGATGAACTTGGGAGAAGTATTTTGCCTGTACAAACCATTTATTAAAACAAGAACTTTAGAACAAGATTCTCAGAAAATTAAGGTTTGGTAACATTCTCAATTCCCTCTGAGGCTTGCCACTTTCTCAAAAGATAGCTATAAAAGAAACAAAAATCATTTGAGAAGCTGTCACATAGTACTAGGACATTAATGCTGTATTATGAGATGTCACTGTCAGAAGTGATGAAAACTAAACAGAAGTATGCTTCATATTTAGCAAATGAAGAACAAAATCTTCAAAAATATAGATCCTGCATCCTTTTTACAAGTTTATTATTAATAACACCTGACTTAAAATTACAAAGCATCGAGTAAGGGTTGTTTACATGTTTGCCAAAGAAAGAATTCATCTAGAGAGCTATTTATTAGCTTTTGCATTTGGTACTCTATTTTATGTCCTTGATTGATTAATGTCTTTTAAACAGTCAATCTCTGAAATAATTTATATTCAAAGCCAGAAGTAGCTTTGCAGCAGACTACCAAATTAGGGAGAAAATATTAAATATTCTGTTGAGGAACTAGAAAAGTGGGATCTTCTTTCCTTTTTTCTTTTTTACTTTTTAAGAAACTTCAAGTGTAACTTGAAGATGCCAGCCAAATATTCATCTCCTAGAAACGATAGACTGCAGTCATTCTTAAGATGCAGGTTTACCACAAATATGGCTACATACAACACTTACCATCTTGCAACTGATATTCAGAAAAGATTCGCTAGTGAATAGAAGACTTCAAAAGGATTTTTGATGACTTTTATGATTTTAAAGGACTTTTTTTTTCTCCTGAAGATTTTGAAAGACATTTCCGTCAGCTACCCTGCATCTAAATGTAAAATTGCTATGTGTGTCTAACTTTAATCAACCTTAGACTATGATTCCTTAGTAAACAATGAAATTAAGCCTCAGATACTCATCACTGTGATTCCTACACATTATTAATTCCACAAGCACTAGGGTTCTAATTTCTCCTGACACAAAGAACAGGAATCCCATGAATCAGACACCAGCCTCTCACAGACACATGGAAACCTCCAGAATGACTGGCATTGCTTAATGACAAAAGGCCAGTGTCTTAGCTAATGTAAGCTGGAACAGCTTTATTAAAGTCAAATCAAATTTATTCAGTGTAGACCACCATGGAAGTAGGGAAAAAAAAGTCACTCAAGCCAACCTGAAGAATGAAACGGCCTATGTAAAGCCTGTATTAAATAAAAAGTTCTCCTGCACAGTATGTTGTTGTTGTTTGTGTTTTTTTTTTGTTGTTGTTGTTTGTTTGTTTGTTTGTTTGTTTCTAACTCAACATCCTCAGCATCTGCAGTACTATGACTTTTTGCTGCACAACTTATTCATCCATCCATCCATCCATCCGTCCATCCCTACTTTAAAGATAGCTCTGTCTAGCAATATAATGTTTTGAGGCTTGTTTTGCATTTCTTTTGGTTTTGTTGTTGTGTTTTCTTTTTGGTTTTGTTTTTGCTTGTTTTCCATGCAGCTGTTTTGTCTCATATCTTTCTACTACACTATGTTTTCCAGGATACTAATCAAGCTACTTTTAACCTCTCAGTTCAGTCAAAAAACCTTGGTGGTTACACAGTGTCACAACAGTAAAGACTCTGTTTGCTAAGATTTAAGTCAGTGAATGAAAATAATTATTAACTGAAGTATTCTCATATGATTTAGTGTTTATAATCCAAACACTCACATTCTATGACATTTGTTCATTTGTTAATAGTTGGAATCAAATAACCACTGCCTGAAAAATAAGCGCATCCAAATTACCTGGTAACAAGAAACTACAAAAACTAGCAATCCCAGCCTCCTCATTCTCTTGCTTCAATGTAAACAACCCAGTCTGGTCAAATAACAATTTATCAAAAGCCTTACAGGTCCACTGTACCATCTGCATTTTGATTTCAAGAAACAGAAGTTATTAGCTTAGCCGAGATAAATAGTTTTGACTAGCTTGTATAGTTTCCTAGTCTCAATTAAAGGTGCAAGATACCAGAAACAATGTCCATACACAGGCCATTTTTTATCCAAATACAACAGCTTTACTGAGCGTTAAAACCATCTCGTAAAAAAAGCCCTACCCTATAAGCAATGAAAGTCAAATAAGGCTAGACTACTCACCATCCAAGTGGTAATCCAGGTAAAATTCAGTAGAACTAGTGGAAACCACACACTGTTGTAAACTTAGCTCAGTCAAATTGCATCTGAAATTGACAGTAAAAGCACCTGAAGTGCGCTGTAGCTGGACATTTGAAACACTTTTGTTAAGGACAGTAGCACTGCAGTATTTTGAGAAAAGATGCAATGAATTTTAAATATTCTGGATGCTGAACTGGAAAGGTGGAAAACAGTGTTAGCTAAACCTATAATGAACTTTAAATTAGAAGTTTTGCTTGTAGTAACAGCCCAGGTAACTGGAATCCAGATAGTACAGTTTTCTGTTGCTATACCACATTGGAAATTAAGAAAGAAGCAATACCAATGCTTCCAGATCCTACATGGTACAATCTCCTACTAGGATGAAAAAAACACATGAAGAGAAAAATTTTGTTACTAAGATAAATGCCAGAGTCACCTGAAATTCTAAAGACAAACCTAAGAAATTTGATGTTGACCTTCCTAAGTCAGCATTCAAGAATGGTCAGAAAAACATGCACGTTTAACAGCCCCAAACATTGTTCTGATAGCTGCCGACAGTGACATGAATAAGGGTCAAAAGCTGCATAAGCACCAGAAACTGTTACGGTGGAAAAGAGGACAGGGGTTAGGAAAAGAAAATGAAAGGTCTGTAAAAAAGTAGGGACTAGTAGGATTATAGCATCATAAAACGATTTTGCCTGGAACAGACCTTAAAGACCAACTAGTTCCAACCCCCCTGCCATGGGCAGTGAGTGATGCCACCCACAAGATCAGGTTGCTCAAAGCCCCATCCAACCTCACCTTGAACACCTCCAGGGATGGAGCATCCACAACTTCTCTGGGTAATCTGATCCATTGCCTCACCACCCTCATAGGAAAATATCTTATTTCAGTTTAAAACTGTCACCTATTTTCCTACACCCCCTGACAAAGAGTCCCTCCCCAGTTTTCCCGAAGGACCGACCCCTGTAGGTACTGGAAGGCCACTATAAGGTCTCCCCAGAGCCTTCTCTTCCTCAGGCTGAACAACCCCAACTTCCTCTGGCTGTCTTCATAGGAGAGGTGCTCCAGCCCTCCAATCATCTTCATGGCCCTCCTCTGGACTCATTCTAATAGGTCCACATCCTTCTTGTGCTGGGGCCCCAGAGCTGAACGCAGTGCTGCAGGTGGGGTATCAAAAGAGCAGAGAAGAGGGGGACAATCACCTCCCTCAACCTGCTGGCCACGTGGCTTTTGATGCAGTCCAGGACACAGTTGGCTTTCTGGGCTGCAAGTGCACATTACCAACTCATATTGAGCTTCTCGTCAACCAACACCCACAGGTCCTTCTCCTCAGAGCTGCTCTCAATCCATTCTCCACCCAGCCTGTATTTGTGCTTGGGGTTGCCCTGACCCAGGTGCAGGGCCTTGCACTTGGCTTTATTGAACTTCATGAGGTTCACCCAGGCCCACTTCTCAAGCCTGTCCATGTCCCTCTGGATGGTATCTCTTCCCTCCAGTGTGTCCACTGCACCACTCAGCTTAGTGTCATCAGCGAACTCTCTGAGGGTGAACTCAATGCCATTGTTCATGTTGCCGACAAAGATGTTGAACAGCATTGGTCCCAGCTCCGACATCTGAGGAACACCACTTGTCACTGATTTCCACCTGAACATGAAACCATTGACCACAACTGTTTGAGAGCAGCCATCCACCCATTTCCTTACTCACAGGGTGGTCCATCTGTCAAATCCATGTCTCTCCAATTTAGAGTCAAAGATATTGTGCAGGATGGTGATAAACACTTTGCACAAGTCCAGATAGATGTCAGTTGCTCTTTCATTATCCACCAATGCTGTAACCCCATAATTGAAAGTCACCAAATTTCTCAGGCATGATTTGCCCTCAGTGAAACCATACAGGCTGGCACCAAATTTGACCTGAATGGTTCACAAAGTTTAATGGTTCACAAAGAAATGTTTATCAAGGGAAGCTGATGTTCCTAACACAGCATTTTTACCTAATATACACCTGATTATTTGACACCAGATCTTAAGTACTGTGCAAAGTTCTAGGCTCCATAGCACAAGAGTGGTATGAACACATTGAAGCAAGTTTCTAAGATGTCCAAGGGACTGGCACATCTGGAGGCACATCACATGAGGAGAGACTGAGAGAACTATGATTCTCTCAGAATCACAGAGAAGAAGACTCAGGGAATCTCAATGTGTATATGTATCTGATTGGAAGGAATAAGATGACAATGTCAGACTCTTGTCAGTGGTGCTAAATGAAAGGACAACAGGCAAAAATTGAAATACAGGATATTCTACTTAAAAAGAAGGAAAAAAGAATTACTGTGAGGGTGATTCAACACTGGCACAAGTTGCTGAGAGAGGCTGTATTCTCCATATCCTTGGAGATATTCAAGACTGAATTGTAAAAGATCCCAAGCAACCTGCTCTAGGTGTTTCTAGAATGGTTTGGGTGATTTCCAGAAATACCCTTTCAGCCTCAACCAGTCTGTGATTCTATGATATTTAAAAATATATACATATGTTCCATTTATTTCTCTAATAACTACTGAACTGTAAGTAGTAATTTTAGCTGACAATTACTCTCACATTAGCACACGCACTTACAAGAATTCAGAAAATTAATACTATGAACATATTCTTTTTACCCATTTCTAACAAAGTGGAAGAAAAAGTAGAAGGCATATAACAGCAACAACAGAAACAAACAAACATAAAAAAAAGGAACCTCAATGACAAAGCATGCAAGAAAAGAATTATACCTGTTTTTGTTAAGATAAACAACAAGAAACAACATGCTGACCTTGATTTCCCACAATAATTTTATACAGGGAGGTTACTGAGTTACATGGGTACAAATCAATCCATTATTATAGTGATGCAAGCCCAAACTGTTTATTTGTTAATGTTTTCAGTTTGGGTTTATTTCCTTAAACTGCATCTTTCAGGTTACATAAGCTGCCTGTTTTAACAAATGTCTTTTCCATCAAAATACAAATGTTATTAGATATCAAAACAAGATGGTTTTGAATAAACACTTCAAGCACTTAGCTCACTTTCTGCAGTTCAATGAGAAGACCAAAGTTCCGGAACCCCATGCAGATGGCCTTACTTTAATCAAACATTAAAATTCCCCCATTATTTTCAGATGTACAAAAACTGTCCCCTTCTCTTACAACATAAACCACTACAGTGCAAGTAAGGATGCTGTACTCTGCTTCTACCTTGAAGCAATTGTGAAGCTATTCTATCACTGAAAGAACCGTGAACACACCACACTAAAGGGAAGAACATAATACCATCATAGATGACAGACTGAAATAATTACCGCAGTTATCCAAAAAGATTTAACGGAGGAAAAAAAAAAAAAAAGAAAGGTGTTTTAACATTGGAGGATTTTTCACATTACTGAGAAATAATTTACAATGAAATCTGGAAGTGATTCAACACCAGTGCTCTCAGTCTTCGTAATGTAATGTGGCACATGCTGCATGAAACAACGGATTAGTTTGTTAACCTTTAAAGACATATGAACACACCATTATTTTTGCAAAAGCAACAACTGGCAGTACTACTCCTCCTGTATGGAGGCAATTTCTCTTCATGACTGCAATCAGCTGTAGTACAGTAATCTTAAACTAAACCAGAATGCCAACAGCTCAGCCACCAAGCCCTCCCACCCCCAGTAATTCAACACACACATGCAACTGACCAAGGAAAGCTGCAGTCAGAGATCTTCTAGGGGATTTTCTCAGCTCTTCCACTGTGGAAGCAGCCTCTGTCTTCATTCCTCTCATAGGTACAGAAAAAATGGCATTTTGGAGCATTCCAGATAGCTATGACCAAAGTCAGTGATGTACAGAGCCAGACACAAGCTGAGAGAGAAAGGCAGAGTATAGGCTGCACTGCTTAACACATTCACAGCTAACACGAAAAAAAATCAGCAGTATGGTAACATGCACCATGCATTGACATTTGAGTGAAATTCTACCTCAAGACCTTTACATTAAGGCAACAAAGCACATTATCTGCTACTTATTGTGGAGATAAAAAAGCCCAGCTAATAGCAAAATAAAACGAAGACCCATATATATAAAGGCAACAAAGCTGATGTAACCTGCATGACTGAATATCTGCTGCAGGACAGCAGCCTATATGCAAAACAGACCCCTTCACTGTGTCTGCCTCTCAACAATAACCCTTACTGAAAATTTCAGGATGGGTATGGGGACATCTGAACAGGATACACATGAGTTAGCTGTGAGGTTGCTGACCATTCAGTTCACTTGCCTAGAATAGGACTAACATACGGAGAAGACTCTAAGCCACCAACATTTTGCAACTCTAAACAAAATGAAAACTAGATGATGATAGTGATGCTGTTTACAAAGATATTGTGAAGTAGGTACTAAGAGATAGTACTTTTTCAACTCAAAAAGAGTATGTGCACCTCACCCCACCTCCACCAAACAGCATTAATTAATTGGGTATAAATCAATTGTGAGCAGCAATTTGGCTGCAAGATTATGAATGGAAGTGGGAGGGCTGTTCAAGAACTTCATAAGGTATATGAGTAATGGGAAGGGAGATATTGTTTCATTTTCAGAGGGAACCAGAAAAGATCTGCAAAACTTAAATAACGGTACTCAACCAAGTCATTTATTTTTTATGATACATTCATATACATACATGGCAGAAACTGATTCCTCTGAATTTTGAACTTTTACCAAAAATGAAGCAGACCCAAAATAACTTCTGCCTCCATGACGTTGTTGTTGTTACTGCTGAAGTCAGCGTCAAATGTCTGAGTGCTACAGAGTGAAGTTCTTGCCTCACTACTCCTGTTTTCTGTATCACGGTCAGTAGTGCACGGATTGTGTGAAGTTCATACTTTAGCACAAAGATACATGTTTTCAGTGTGGTACTGTTTTTATTTGAAAACTGAATTTATATATGCTCTATTTAGCTCATGGTTGCACAATGCACATTACTATCAGGAGCTTAGTATTGCATAAAGGGAATGAAGTAGCTGACATGAGTGTTTAGAAAAACAAAATAGCTAGCACAAATTGACAGTGTGCTTCCCTCCATCAAGTCTCTTGATTTTAATAAGCAGTGCTCTATATTTATGCTAGTTATTCCTTTCATTGTGTTACGCAATAGGTTATTGATAGTTTTGATTAAAAATCAGATACAGAGCAACTTTACTTAGTACTAAATCAGCTTTTAAATTGGTCCTGACAACCTCAAAACATTCTTTAATGTTCATAGCTACCTTTTAGCCCTATTAACATTGTTGATACTATTTGAAAAAGTTTTATGTAATTACATCTGTGCTTTTCTATTGTGTGTAACTGTATATATGCTTCATAGGCCACAAGAAATAAAGGGAAAGGAAAACTATGATTCATTTACCTGCAGTGACTATTTATGGCCCCATTTGGACCCTGGGCAGATCACAACAAAGCTGTGTGCAGTGCTTCTCTTACATAATGAATCATACTCTGCACTTACAATAAACATCCAGTTATGGTTCGTAGTTGCATCTGTCACTAAGGACGGCAATGAGAAAACAGAAAAGTCTGCTGCTGGTGAGAGAAGCAAGTTTTGGAATGGACAATGCCACCTGGCATACGACACTTGGTGCTGCTCTCTGACCTGGATCACGAGCTCAGCTACAGCCACAAAAATACCAAGAAAGCTTCATTCCCCTCCTCATCTTATACTCCCCCCTCACACGTTACTGACCACATGTACAAAACCCATATGCACTGAAGCGAGACCCACTCCAAAAGGAATGCTCAAGAGTGCCAGCATCCAGAATCCATATGTAAGGAAGGGCATCTGCATCTGTGGGATTTCTAACAGCAAGAAGAAACATGCTTGAAAAATTCTTCCTTCAGTTGCCACCACCTAGCAGAAGGAGCTGCAGCTCCTTGATAGCAGGAATGAGCAGGAGAAGGAAGGGATTAAAACATTTTGCTTTGCTTTGCCTAGCCCCAGGACTCTATGCAGTATATTCCATACTTATACTATAACCCCGCACACTTCATGCTACAATATGAACCACAATGTTTTTCGTACAGCTGTTTGTTTCTGCATGTACAACAGAGATACTAATAGATGATTGATTGTCACCACTCTAATCCTCTTGTTGGATATAATCTGCAGCTTCCTAGATTCTGGATGAACACAGAACAACCTGAAGAGCCTTACTGCCATCTGGATCACCAGCTGAACACAGAAACCAGAAAGGAATCGAAAACACTGGTGTTGAAATTCTAATATGCTCAATGCAGGCCAGACATAAAAAATGCAGATCAGGGAATACATTACCCCCACACACACCTAAAAAAATATAACTGGCCTGATTGTAGAAACAGGTCATCAACCCCTGCAAAAATCTGTGTGTTCTTTTAATTTTGTTTCTTTTTGTTTTGTTGTTTGTTGTTGTTTGTTTTTGCATCTAATAGTTCCATCATCACTCAGAAAACAATATTTAAGTCATAACCAAGTTATATATATCACATATTTATGAAAAATAAAAGTGGCTGTTAGGTGAGGGGTGATCATTCATTCATTCTTTCAGCAAAACATTTTAGAAGAATTTAGAGCAGAGGAGGTAGACTAAGAGAGACTGGAAATTTACTGATGCAAGTGCAATGCCTCTTAGGGCTACTGTTTCTCCTGCACCTCCATTTTGGATTATCCTAAATATTGGCAACAGCTCCACAGCTGCTTCCTTTTGATAAAAGGTTGAAGCTTATTTAGCCAATTAAAAGCCATGCAAATGTTTCACACATAACTTCCAGGAATTTGTTTTGCATGATGAGCTTTTATTACAATAAGAAGTATTTATCAAATGATTTGGTGAAGTATTTCCTTAATATAAACAAGAGCAAGGCTCCAGAAATGTCTAACATCATAAAATGTGAAAGCAGTGAAGTCTTAAAAATGTGATCTCCTTTCCCTGGCATCCTCAGGTGCACAAGCACACCCCCTACCTACAACGCCTTCTGAAGTCAGTAAGAGAATTAGGGCCACGTTGTGCATTTTACACTCAAAATAGTTTAACTAGCACATCTTCTGGTCTCCTGTAGTGCTCATCACCTCATTTCTTAGGTACTTGACAAATAAATTCACAAAGCAACATTTAATAATAACCATCTTTCTAAACCAACTATAGAAGAAAGAAAAAAGAAAAAAGAAAAGGGAAAAAAAAAAAAAAAAAAGGTCTTTTATCCAATACTCCAGAGTAGGCTTCACTAACGTAACGTTGAAACAGCCTGGACTAAAGAAACATTCAATGTTACTCAATTATCTGGCACTCCTTTGATTTTTCTTTGGAATATTCATCAAATAATGGCTACTCAAATCCATTTTGAACAGTAATTTCTTCCAGCACAAAAGCACATCCCACTGTTGGTATACCTTGTGTTTCTTTTTAGCAAGGAGACAGAAGTGGCTGAGTCCCTCCGTAGTTAACAGCACCCTAGAGAGTACAGTTATGGACTAGCCATACATAAACTCAAGCTCTGCACTTAGCCCCCCTACATCTAACATGGCCCTTGGTCACCACTTCTCCACCTCCAGTCTTTGTGGGCACCTCAGATTAAGAAGACCAATAAAAATAAGAAGAGGCAGATGTTCCATTTCTCAGACATGAGAACTCTTAGCATGTATTTGTTTAATCCATATGTTTCTGTTGTTATGTTTTTACAGAAAATTTCTAAACTTCAGGCATCTGGATTTAACAGTCTGTCCTCCCCCTAGTTCCCCTGCCCAGCCTCTATTAAACACAAAAGCTGGTTGCAGCAGCCATCAGAAAAAAAGCTCTGGAACAAAGGGCAGATGCAAAAACATTAACATAAGTAAACAATAACAAGCTAAATGTAATGACATACAAGTCTTGTAAGCCATATTCTTTACTGTTATAAAACTGTTCACTCTAAAGACAATAAAACTATCTTACAATTTGATGGTACTTTGAGTATAAAACATAAAAAATGAAGGCTAAAAGATACTAGGAGAGGACATCCAGTTTATCCCAATGCCTGAACTGATATATTAAGTGTTGCATAATAAATAATTGGTAATTAAGAGTAAAAAACAGGTAAACATAATCAGAAAAAAAGTTCTATAAATGATGTATTTTCAATATCACAACTAAGTATTAATGCAACGACATCCAATAATAATAATAATAATAATAATAATAATAATAATAATAATAATAATAATAATAATAATAATAATAACCCTACCTCATATAATAATAATAATAACCCTACCTCATAACCTACCACTAAAACAGAATGTAAGTCTTTTTAACATAATGGCAATTTAAAAAGAAGGGAAGGCCATTTTCAGAATACTGTATTCCTAATAGTGAAAAGAAAAAAAAAAAAAGAAAAAAAAAAAAAAAAAGAACAACTGAAGAGGTAGTACAAAAGTCTGACTGCAGCAAACATACCATGAAGAAAAAGTATAGCCTAAACATTTTGAGAAGTAGACAATTTGGGTGAGTTTACCATCTTGCCTGGTCCTACAGTACAGAACCACAGAAATAGGACAGATTTACTTCTGTTTTATAATACACCGAACGATAAACCAACTCTTTCTACATGTTTTGATGAAACATCTGCAAATGCATTTGAAAGCATGATTAGTAATTTATAGTATCATCAATTGCCTCACTTCCACATTAAAGGGTACACATTTCAGATGCATCAAGAAGCCCTGTACAGGATTAGTCCATACTACAAAAGGCAGACAACTGGGGGTACTCATATGGCAAACTCCAGTGGACCATAAATGCCATACAAAGTGTATGTAATACATAATGATAATGTTGCAAACAAGCCGATAACATGCAACCCTCAGAGGTCACGATATCACAGGTATCACCTTTGTATAATATATAAAGAAATTGTTACTCAGAAACTCATGTGTGATTACAAACAGGAATTAAGTCCCCTTTTGATAGAAATATTTCTATTTGCTCTCAAAACAGATGCTCTTGGCAATCCTACTACCCTTCAACACATACATAGGACTTCATAGAGTCACAGCACAGTTGTTCTACAACTTTCTTTTTACATTTCACTTCTGCTTGGGAAAAGAAGTTCCATACAAGCCGTTTCCCCATCAAGCAGAGGTAAACCCCATTTTCTCTCACAGATGCAGTCAACCAGAATAGACACGTTTGCTTAGATAAAACATGCCACAGTAAATGATGACACATGACCTCCACCTACAGAGATCTTGTTTGCTCACTAGAGGAAAGCTGGGAGTGATTATGTGCAGGGAATTCCAGGTCCTGAAATATGTGCTTCTGCAGCAACAGAAGCCAGCTTGCTTTATCAGACTTAAAAACGTTTAAAGAACTGCTCTATAAACAATGTTTGCTTCCACTTTAATATATATATATATATATATAAAAGCAGTGCAGACAGCTGCACTTTAAGAAATTATATTAAAAAAAAAAAAAAAGAGAGAGAAGAAATCTGGAGTTGTGGGTGGGAATAAGTCTAACAGCTGTGATTAGTGAGCCGCGTGTTTATGTATCTGCCAACATCATATGAAGCACTGGGTGAATTTCAGCCTGCCTTGGATGGCAAAAGTCTGTTGTATAAAACTTGTTGACAATGTTGTTAAAATAGAAAACTAATATTTGATAGCAAAAGACACAGCCTCTTATAAATGTCAAATCCAGGATTATAAAGCAGCACAGAGACTCTGGACTTGAATTTCGGTGCATAATCCAACCATCTGTCGACCAGTTGTGTAGCAAAATCAAGATAACGTGCACATCTCCAAAAGGACAGCCAAATTGTTTTTCTCCTGCTACAGCATTTCGCTGCTTACGAACATCCCCGCAGTAATCGCACCCCGCCTGCAGATTAACCTAGGGGAGACGACACTCGCCACGGGCAAAGGGAAAGATTGCAAAGGCAATCTTGCCAGATCGACAAGACAAACAGGGCTCCCGGTGCAGCCTGCAGAGGCAGCGGCAGAGGCAGACCCGCCGCACCGCTGCCGCCGGGCTGGGCAGGGACCCCGAGCAGCTCAGGGCGCCGGGTGCGGGGGTCCTTAGCAGGGACACCCCCGACCCTCAGCAGTCGGCGGAGCGGCGCCGGGCCGCAGCCTGGGCGTGCACACAGGCTTACATCGGGCGGCCAAAAGTTAAACGCGCTGGGGCGGGAGGAGACCCGCTCCAGCCGCCTCTCCATCCGCCGAAAAGCTGCAGACCCCCCATTCCTCCCCAGGCACATTCCTCCCCAGGCACTCTCTTCGCTCCGCGGGGACCCCGCAGGGCACCCCCGGCCTCCCGAATGAAAACTCCGGAGGGTGGGAAGTCCCCGGGAAGGGCCGCCCGGCAGCTGCGGGGGGAACGCGGGGGCTCCAGCCGCGTCCGCCCCGTCCCGCAGCTCCGGGCGCCGCGGCGGGGTACGGACACCCCCAGGGCACGGACACCCCGGGGCACAGACACCCCCTGGGGCACCGCCACCCACCCAGGCACAGACACCCCTCAGGGCACGGCCGGGAGCCACACCGGCCCGGCCCGGCCCGGCCACTAGTTGCTGGGACCGCCGCGAAGAAGTGGTGAAGAAGCCAGGGGCAACGGCGGCGGAGCCCCGGGGGGACGGGGCAGACCGTCGGTCCGTCCGCTGTGCTCCCCGCTGCCGGCGCTTCTCACCTCCTTAAGTTCCTTGGCCACGTCTTTCAGGTCCCCCAGCACTAATTCCAAATCCTCCACGATGATCTTGATCTGCTCCTTCACCTTGGCTTTGGAGGCAGCCGGCGGCCCCTCGGACGGCGACGAGGACGAGGATGCGGTCCCCTTGGACTGGGCGGACATCCTTCGGGGCAGCCCGGCGCGGACACGGGGGGGGCACGCAGGTCAGGCGAGCAAGGCGGCCGCCGGCCGCCCGGCGCCGTCCCTCCGGCTCCCGGAGCTGTCGCAGCCGCTGCCACCACCACCGCCGCCGCCGCCACCACCGCCGCCGCCGCCGCCGCCGCCGCCTGCCCGCCCGCGCATCCCGCGCCGGGGGCGCCGCGCCGCGCCGCGCTCCGCCGGGCGGCCGCGCTGTGCAGCTGCCATCGGCTCCCGGGAGCGGCGCGGGGGCCCGGCTGCAGCCCGCCGTGCGCCGCGCCTGCGCCTCGCCCCGCCCGCCCCCGGCTCGGCTCTGCTCCGGCCCCCGGCCCCCGGCCCCCGGTCCCCGGCCCCCGGCTCCCGGCTCCCGGCTCCCGGCTCCCGGCTCCGGCCCGGGAGAGAAGGGACCGGGGGAGGAGCGGCCGCCGCCGACCCGCGGCGTCGCCCCCGCCGTGCTCCCGGCGGGAGGGGGAGGCAGCGAGGGTGCTCCGCGGGAGGCGCTCCCTGCCCGGCCCGGCACGGCTAGGTGAGCGCACGGTGCTGCATCGACACCCCCGGGCTGCCCGGCCGAAAATGGGTGCCGGCCGAAACACCCCCTACCACCGCCACCACCCTTAACTGGGACGCTTCTTGCAGCTGGCTCGGCGCGCGATTCAGTTCCCGTCCGGAGGAACTGAAGGGCAGTTCAATTGCAACAGCAGTGCCCATTTTGGGGGGCAAAAAGCAGCATTCCGTGGTGCCGGAGCCTGGAGATGCCATACACCCGGAGGTACCACACCTCTACCTGGGCTCCTCGGGGTGTTTTGGGCTTCAGATAGCTGCTGTAAGGTGGCTGCAAGAAGGAATGTGTTTTGTGAGTGCCACCGAACTAGTAAAAGTCATTCAGTCTGTGCCCGCCAATATTTACTGCCCAGCAAACACACAGGAGACCCTGTTTTAGTCGGGAAGTAAAGGTTGTCCATCTCATCAGACAGAAATAAAAACGTGCATGAAGCAGAACAGCTCTGGGATGCTGCCCAGTATACTGCCTGCCTCTCTCCAGAGTTGAGGCCCATGCAGCTTTTGAGAACATGCTCTTTCCAGAGTCATTCAGAGATCTGTCTGTGGTGCAAATTGAAGAGATTGTTAGAAAACCGTCACCTCCAGTGGTTTTCCATTTTACTACAAAAAGTTGTCATGTTCAGGCAAGAAGAATTGGTTTAGGTATTTTGTACCTCTCACTAGCTATGAACAGGACCATAGAATCAATAGAATGGCTTGGGTTGGAAGAGACCTTAAAGATCACCAGTCACAACCCAGCCTTCATAAGCAGGGATGCCATCCACTAGACCACTTTGGGCAAGGCCCCAACCAGCCTGGCCTTGAACACCTCCAGGGATGGGGCATCCACCACTTCTCTGAGCAGCCTGTGCCAGAGCCTCACTGCCTCTTCTTTAGAGGGCATGCAGCCAAGTCCAGCTTTGAGGATCGCCCTGCATGACTGCAACTGAATTTGATGCTGTAAATGCTTATGAGATTTTATGAGGTTGAAACCTCAGATGTTTCAACCTAGCTAAGCGAGATTGGGAAAAGCAGAAACCTTGCCCAGAGCAGTGTGTCTGCACATGGTACAAAATCTTATGTGGTGATGAACAGTTTGTCTCTGGGAAAGGTGTGGGACTGGGATGTGAATAAACAGGGACTGACAGCAACTCTTACTGTCTTGGTTTACATGTAATTATCTTTTCACTTTTTTACCACTACAAAACCTGCAGCGTTAGGCTGAAGTCATTTGTTAGTGAATAAATATTAGAAAATATTTTTCCTTCGCTGTCTCTCAGAACTTTTAAATCATTTTAAGAAGGCCATTTTCAATAATAGTTTTTCCTTTTGACTTCCCTCAAGTCTCATGGTAGATTATTTTCATCTCACCATAGCTAAAGCTCTACTAAAAGTGACTTTTAAAAGCATCCGTGCTGGTTATTTTTGCTTAACAGTTTCTGTATGAGCAACAGTATCATATGATTTTGGAAGCTTGCAAAGAAACGCTGTCTGAGTCTTCAGACAAGCCACCACTAAGCTGAGAAGAAAACAATGCACAAGTTGTTGATTGAGTTTAAAGTTATTAATTTGTTTGAATACTATTCCTCAAAGGCATTGTTTTAGCAGGGAAAAAAAAAAAATTACTACTGAAACTATCTCTGTAGAAGCTAGCACACATCCAGTTTATAATTAGAGAAAGCAGTCTATTTTCTGACAGAAATTAAGGATACTGTGTAATAGTATACTGTATACACCTGTATGCAAAAAGGTTTAAATAGATAAGGGATCATTTCTGCTACATTTCTGTAGTAGAAATCATCAGCATTGTGACAAAACTGATAACAGATTTTCTACAGATAAATTTTGTCTAACCTAACTGAACATTCATGATTAGACATATTTTTCCTACACAGTGACTTACTGTTTATGTTTTCAGTATAAAGCTTTGGCAACTCCTACTGCTAAATATTTTTACTTTAACAACAGAATATTTCTGTTCTATCACACTAGTTGAAGTCATGAGAAGACTTTACCCATAATCACTTGGTTATCACGTTTCCTTAATCCTGTGACCATGTCTGGAGACTTTCCAAACTTTTGAAGATATAAGTCTTCAAAAGATATAAGGATATAAATCTTCAAGATATAAATCTTCAAAAGTTCGGATATAAATCCACCTCACCAATGGCTCCACTTCAGTATTGGCATTCTTCTATGAGCTATGCAGGTCCATATAATGGCTGATATTTTGTGTTCATCCAAGTAACTGCTGTTTGTCACTGAGGGAAAACAAAGAAACAAACAAAATTCACAGTCCTAAGACTGCAGTAAAGTAATTTTACCCCAAATAAAACCCTGAGACTAATTTTAGGTGTTTTTGTTTTGTTTTGTTTTTAAATGCTATCACATGCTAAGCTGCGTTTCAGTTAGCAAATAGGCAGTGTCACAGAGCAAATTTACATGATTTCTTATTCCTTGATTTCTTTTGTTTCTATGTCTGCAAGTAAATGTTATTTATCTGTGTACTGTCAGTTTCTTCTTTTTGAAGTCTTTCTAGTTGTATTCTCATCATATCTGAAGTAGAAAATCAGGAAAAAAAAAAAAAAAGACTAGTATCTTACAATTATTTTCTTACTGACCTCTACAGGCCCTTGGTAAAATGAAGAGGATGCACAAGAAGTTTCCACAAAACTCTTGGCGGATGAAGTTATTTTGGAAATAGAAGTTATTTTGGAAGTTATTTTGGGCCTTCAAAGTGCAGTTCACTGAACCTCCACTAACACTTTTTAATCCAGAAAATAGCACCCAAACAAAAACAAAACACACATTAAATGACTACTTAGTGAAACAATGTGGCACTCAGCCGCACCATTGCCAGCTGTGATCTCATTAAAGCTCACAAGTAGAGTAAGGCTTGGCCTGATCAGTAATTGGAAAGGACATCTCTCAGGAAAACATTTCAAGATGTTGCAAAGTTTGATTTTGGTGATTCAATAGATGACACTTTTCATTTGGAAAAAAAAAAAAAAAAAAATCCTATAACTCAGTATTACAAATAGAGTGAACTCAGCACCCACACAAAAGCAGTTATCTGATCATGTTGTTTTATTTATGTTGTTTATTTTAATGTGTTGATCATGTTGTTTTATTTATGTTGTTTATTTTAATGTATGGAGTCACAAAGAGAGTTGGAAAATATGCAGGAAATCACAAGTAATTGTAAAAAGCACGTGAATCACAGAAATCATTTTTCAAGATAATCAGCCAGACAAGATAATCAGCCAAACCAGTCATATGAGAAGTACAGAAATGTAATTACTTTAAATGTAGTCACTTTTCTCTTAAAAAAAAAAAAAAAAAAAAAAGAAAGAAAGAAAAAAACAGGCACCCCCAAGTGTTTAACCATCTAGAAAAATCAGATAAACTACCTGAAGCAGATACACTTTCATACTTATTTGTATAAAAGAATACAAACCAAATGAGCACTTTGCAAATTATATACGGAAAACTACATATATATATGTATGTGTATATGTATATGTAGAACTATCTATGTATCAAACTTTCCCCAACTCATCAGTGTTTCAGATTAATTAAAAATTAATTTTCTGTTGCCTGTTGAAGATATTTTGTTTGATTTTTGTGTCATTTACCAAATCTAAAAGTTGCAAGTCTTCTGAACCAAACAAAACTTTTTATATCTGTATGTTCTAACTTATTTTAAACATTTTCACACTTTCCAAATAAAATTAAAGAATTTACAAGACAAAAAGCTACCTAGGCAAACTAACTAGTTTTGAAGATGATAAATGAAACCTTGATTTACTTTATATCCCTATTTTCTCCCTAAAGGAAATATTCCATACAAAACAGGGAAGCACTGGAGCATTAAGCCTATATTTTTAATCCTAAAAAAATAAAAAATAAAAAAAAAAACATGGCAGAAAGTTTCATTCAGTTGTCACAGATATGCATATTAGACATGTGCTGTTTATAATATTCATTTAAAGCTTCATTATTAGTCATGCGTTAAACTATAGTACAATGGCTTATACTATACTATAGTAAAACAATAGGTTAAACTGTAATACAAAGTTACAATGTCACTTGCATTCCAAATGCAAGTTAACCGCAGTTTTTGATCTCTTACATTTTTGTCCAAAAAGAGTAGTGGGTTAATCTCTCTCCAAAAGGCTGCCATATTTAAATGGATGTCGTTGTCTTGTAGTAGTAGTAGTAGTAGTAGTAGTAGTAGTATACTATTCTTTGATGATTATTCTGAAGTCACAGCGACTATTTTACATTACAGACTACAAAGTTATTTTTCATTTCTGTAGAGACTAAAATGTTGTGAGGGAGCAATTAGAATGTACCCAGCTCCAGCTAGGGGACAGTGAGGAATGAGTAGAGAACTTGTGGGTGAGAATTAAGAGGTAGGCTGGTGTGGGGGACACTGTTGTGGGGGTGTACTACGGGTCACCAGATTAGGAGGAGGTTGACAAGGCCTTCTACAAGAAGCTGGAAGTAGTCTCGCGATCCCGGGCTCTGGTTCTCATGGGGGACTTCAATTATCCAGAAATCTATTGGGTAAGCAACTTGGCCAGGCACACGTAGTTCAAACAATTCCTACAACGTGTTGAAGCTAATTTTCTGTCACCTCAGGGGGTGCTTCTGAACCTTGTTCTTACCAACAGGGATGGGCTTGATAGAGATGTGAAGGTTAGGGGCAGCTTGGGATACAGCAACCATGAAATGGTGGAGTTCTAGATGGAACTTGGTGGAAGAAGTAAGGCAAAAAGTAGGATTGCTACCCTGGATTTTCAGAAAGCCAACTTTGTCCTCTTCCAGGACCTACTTGGGGGTATCTCATGGGCTAGATTACTTGAAGGCAAGGGTGCGTGTGAGAGCTGGGCAACATTTAAACTGTACTTCTTCCAAGCTCAGGATCGGTGCATCCCTAAGAGTAGTAAACTGGGGAAGGGGGGCAGGAAACCTGCATGGATGAGCAAGGAGCTCATCAACAAGATCAAAAGGAAGATGAAGGTCTATGAAATGTGGAAAAAGGGCCTATCATCTTGGGAGGAGTACAGGAATGTTGTCAGGGCCTGCAGGGACACGACGAGGAAGGCTAAAGTCCACCTGGAGGTGAAGCTTGTGAAAGAGATAAAGGATAATAAGAAGTGGTTTTTTTTAAGTATGCAAACAATAAAAGAAAGACTAGAGATAATGTGGGTCTCTTGCTGAACAAGGTGGGTGTTCCCCTGGTAATGGGAAATGCTGAGAAGGCGGAGACACTGAATGCCTTTTTTGCTTCAGTTTTTGTTTCAAGGACTCCCCCCCAGGACTCCTGGACCCTGGAGGGAACAGAAAGAGTCTGGGAAGTGGAGATCTCCCCCCTGGTTAACAAGAGTGTGGTTCGGGAGCATCTGAGTGGGGTCAACACACACAAATCCATGGGTCCCAATGGGATGCATCCACATGTGCTGAGGGACTTAGTGGAGGTGATAACCGAACCACTCTCCATCATCTTTGAAAGATCCTGGAGAACAGGAGAGGTGCCTGAAGACTGAAGAAAAGCCAATGTCACTCTGGTCTTCAAGAAGGGCAAGAAAGAGAATCTGTGAAGCTACAGGCTAGTCAGTCTCACCTCTGTCCCTGCAAAGGTGTTGGAACAGCTTGTTCTTGATGCCATCTCCAAACAATTGGAAGAGAAGAAGGCTATGAGGAGTAGTCAGCATGGATTCACAAAGGGGAAATTGTGCTCGACCAACCTCGTTGCTTTCTGTGATGGCATCACCAGCTGGGTAGACAGGGGGAGAGCAGTGGATGTCATCTACCTTGACTTTAGTAAGGCTTTCAATACTGTCTCCCACAACATCCTGCTAGCAAAGCTGAGAAAGTGTGGGATAAAGGAGTGGACACTAAGGTGGGTTGAGAACTGGCTGACTGGCTCAGCTCAGAGGGTGGTGATCGGTGGTGCAGAGTCCAGCTGGAGACATGACTAGCAGTGTTCCCCAGGGGTTGGTGCTGGGTCCGGTCTTCTTCAACATCTTCATCGACAACCTTGATGAGGAAATAGTGTCCACCCTCAGCAAGTACATTGATGACACAAAGCTGGGAGGAGTAGCTGACATGCCAGAAGACTGTGTTGCCATTGAGAGAGACCTGGACAGGCTGGAGAGGTGGGCAGGAAGTAACCAAATGAGATTTAAAAAGAGCAAGTGTAGAGTCCTGCACCTGGGAAGGAACAACTGCATGTATCAGTACAGGCTGGGGGATGACCTGCTGGAGAGGAGTTTTGCAGAGAAGGACCTGGGGGTCCTGGTGGATGACAGGTTGGCCATGAGCCAGCAATGTGCCCTGGTGGCCAAGAAGGCCAATGGGATACTGGTGTACATAAAAAGGAGTATGGCCAGCAGGTCAAGGGAGGTGATCCTCCCCCTCTCCTCTGCCCTGGTCAGGCCTCACCTGGAGTACTGTGTCCAGTTCTGGGCTCCCTGGTACAAGAAAGACAAGGATCTCCTGGAAAGAGTCCAGCAGAGGGCAGCAAGGATGATACGTGGCCTGGAGCATCTTCCCTATGAGGAAAGACTGAGATCTGGGTCTGTTCAGCCTTGAGGAGAGAAGACTAAGAGGGAATCTTATCAATGTTTACAAATATCTTAAGTCTGGGAGACAGCAATATTTGGACAACCTCTTTTCAGTGGTTTGTGGGGACAGGACAAGGGGTAATGGCCACAAGATGGAGCACAGGAAGTTCCGCACCAACCTGCAAAAGAACTTCTTTGTGGTGAGGGTGACAAAGAACTGGAACAGGCTGCCCAAGGATGTTGTTGAGTCTCCTCTGGAGATATTCAAGGCCCATCTGGATGCCTACCTGGGCAGCCTGCTCTAAGGAACCTGCTTTGGCAGGGGGGTGGGACCCGATGATCTGTTGAGGTCCGTTCCAACCCCTACAATTCTGTGATTCTGTGATTGCCTTCAGTTAAAGGGAAAAAATTAAATGTACTTTCTGTTGTGTAGTATAAGTAAATACTGTTATGTTATTTAACTTCTTTAAAAACAAACAAACAAAAAAATCCCCTAGAAAGAAAAATCTGGATTGCAAAATGAAGTAGACAATTCTGAATTAAGTTGGCTCATTTCCAATCAATAATTAGCAAGCATAACAGAAGTCAGATTAATGGTAATTTCACGGTTTGCACCACGTTCTTGCCTTACTCCTTTCACCCAAGATTTATTGCATCTTCAACAGAGAAGAAATAGTGCCCAGTTGGAAGATAAGCTTACTGAAACTAAGTCTTCTTTGGAGGACTAGAGTTCTATCAAGCTTGTAAAACAATCATAGCAAGCCAACCATCCTCCATCTGGGATATTCCCCAGGCACTAAATTGCTGTGGGCTTCTTACAGCCAAATTTCAACTACTACTGATATTTCTCTAAAAAAAGTCAAACACTCTGAGAAGTACACAAAAGAAAGGTTTTAAATGACTTGTTACTTGTGAATCAGTCTTTCAGTACCTAGATAAGGAAATAGGGTATCTTATCAAAAAAGCACATATCAATTGTGAGTTCTTTAGTATAATGAAGACCTTTTTTCAATGTAAAATTCAACAGAGTACTGTATGTGGAATAAGACATGACTATAAAACCAAAGTCATTCAGAATATGGTACCTAAAGCTGATGTGATAATATGAACTTTTCCAAGTGTTATGAACACTGTCTGTTGGTACTATAGACATTGGGTCTTCTAACCTTGCATAAATAATTCTCTGTACAATGCTTATTGATGATGCTTATTCAACAATGAGCCAAAGGATAGACAAAGAAAAAAATATATATATATTAATCTGGAAGATTAAGACAACTGAACTATATGCATATGCTTCCTTGAAAGATGCAGGAATGTATTTTTGCTCTCCAATAAATGTTCATTTCAATGTCCATTCTTCTAGTGGAGAGTATTAACAAAAATCTCTGACTTAAGTCAATACAGAGTTATATGTTAAAAAAAATAATAAATTAGGAAATGAAGACGGTAATGAAAAACATGCTTTTACCATGCTTATTGCATCTCTTTGGCAAGGATGTATCCTAATGTTTCTAAAGTATAGGAATAATTCAAGATGATTATTTTTTTTTTATCTTTGTTGAAGCAGCAATACAGCAATCCTAGAGCAGTATTTTTTGTCAGTCATTTCTTGTACTTCTTCAAAGTCATTTACTGGAAGTACTGAAGGTTTATATTTATTTACTTCTTACTGTTTAACTGTCAGCTAATGAATTTGTACTTTTTTTTTTTTTTTTCCCCCTAAGGAGATATTGGTTGGTGTCAAATGCAAAGTATTTCCTGTGGAAGATGATCCCTTTACCACTGGCATGGCATTCACTTCAGTAATATAGTGCATTATTGCAAACATCTGGAGCATGCAGAAAAATACAGTCTGGATTCTGTCCTCAAGCACCTTAATCAGAATAGTCCAAGCAACAGAAATGGCAAATTAAATGACTAACTCAAACACATAAAAGTGAATTGCAAGGATAAATAAATAAATAAATAAATAAATAAAATAATAATAATATATAATAATAATAATTAAAAAAAAAAAAAGTAAACCATTAAATTCTTTAATTTGCAAATCTACAGTGGATATATACAATCTCTATCTCAAAGGCCACTCCAGGTTCTGTGATTAAAAAACTATATTTCTATGTCATATGCAGTAAAACAAATGTGAACATTCGCATATTCAAGGTTTTCATTTTTGATTGATGAATTATCTATAGATAGACAATGAATCTCTGCCAATTCCTCCCTTATTCCCCAGACTCAAATTATATTAAAAGCCATGGCACAAGCTAGGAGAGAGAAGCCAGAAACATAAATGGGAAGGATCAATTACTCACTGACGAACATAAGACTGGATTGCATGAGTGCCAAGTAGTCCCTTGAGGTACTGACTGTTCTCCAAGCCATGGCATGAGGACACATTTGTTCTGTCCATGACTTACTAAACTGGACCCATAATATGACAGACTCAAGCACCAAGGGGCATCAGTAAAAATTTTCCATGCAATGGAAAATATTTCTATATTCTACTTCTAAATTCAGTCAGTTTTAAATGAAAACATGTGATCTTTCCATTATTCATTGTCCACTAATTATTATATAATGTTAACATTACCTGTTATTAATGTGGCCATTAATGATTTTCCACTAAGTTTTTTATTTTTAACAATGTTTTCTATAAAACAATCACCTTTCAGAGTCCTACAATGAATTTCCATGGAAGTTACGTCATTTCTAGCAGTCTCTCAGGATGTATGGCCTGTGTTTAAAATCTAAACTGTACAGTGCTGAATACTACTATGTCCATTTTATCAAATGCGTCTTTGAAAAACAATGACAGTTATTTTCAAGCAAGTAATACATCTGGTGGATGTCCAAAAGTCTCATCCACCCATCTGTAGTGGGTTTACGTGGCAAGGTTTTGGCAGCAGGGAGCCATAGGGGTGGTTTCTGTGAGAAAGATCTAGAAGCTGCCCCATGTTTGGGAAGGGCCCCATTGTTTTCCAGATCTGAGCCAATAAGCGATGTTGTTTTGCACCTCTGTGGGAGCATATTTAAGACAGGGAAAAAACGCTGCGCCAGAGAGCAGCCGGGAGTGAGAGAACAGCCTTGCAGGTGCCAAGGTCAGTGTAGAGGGAGGGGTAGAGGTGCTCCAGGCGCCGGAGCAGAAGTCCCCTGCGGCCTGTGGTGAGGACCATGGTGAAGCAGGATGTCCCTCTGCAGCCCATGGAGTACCATGGTGGAGCAGGGTTCCATGCTGCAGCCCGTGGAGGAGACCACGGTGGAGCAGGTGGCCCCACCGATGGAGGCTGCCGCCTGTGGAAGACCCCTACCGGAGCAGATTCCGGGCCGGACATGTAGCCCGTGGAGAGGAGACCACGCAGGAGCAGGTGACCTGGCAGGAGCTGCTGCCCGTAGGGGAGCCAGGTTGGAGCAGTTCATCAGGGACTGCATCCCGTGGGTGGGACCCCACAGCACAGGGGACGAGAGTGACCGAGAAGGAGCGGCAGAGAAGAAGTGCTGTAGACTGACCATAACCTCCATTCCCCCGTTCCCCTGCGCCGCTCGGGGGGAGGAGCTGGAAGAGGGCGGATGGGGGAGAAGGTGCTTTTGGTTTGCTTTTTCCTTTGTTTTCTCACTTCTCTCGCTTGTTAGTAATAGGCAATAAATCTTACTATCTCCTTATGCAGAGTCTGTTTTGCCCGTTACAATAATTATTGCATGATTTTCTCGTCCTTATCTCAACCCTTGAGCCCCTTTTCACATATTTTCTCCCCATTCCTCTTTGAGGAGGGGGAGTGAGAGAGTGGCTGTGGTGGAGCTCGGCTGCCCACTCGAGCGGAACCACGACACCATCATTCAAAGTGACCACAGTCATTTACCTCAGCTCTGAATTTGTTCTGGAGATTTTGTAATTCTCCAAAGCTGTGTTAGGAAAGCTCAGAACTCATTGTCTCCCTAGGTAAGTACTATTTCTAGCAGAAGTTGTCAGAACCAAGATGCATGTGTGCCTTTTGCTTTCATGATAATTACGACTGGTCCATTTTTAGTTACTGGTTCACAAAAATGGGCTCTATATCCTGTGCACTCTGGATAATCCCAGCTGTTATCCCAGTTGAAAAACATGAAAACAACACAGTGACAGAGCTTTAACTTCTACATAACCAAGAATATGTGTTTTGTTTCCAAACTGTGGAATGGTTTCTGATCTTTTTAGCAAGCAACAGGAGAAATGAGAAATGAAACAGCAGAAGGCAGTTCTACTTTACTCTTTATATATTTTTTTTTTTGTTTTACTGAATACTTCCATGCAGCCAGTAACTATACCTAAATTTCTTTCATTGCAGATGTCAAGTACCATATTTAGTAAGCTGCCATATAAATCTCCCATATTGCTATTTTTTTAGCATTGAAAAATGCTAAGTTCAATTAGCTTTGAATTTTCTTACTCTAAAAAAATTTTACACAGAATAAATCTACTATGAAAAGAACTTTGAAATGTGTTAAGTGAACTGACTAAGAAGAAATTCCCACATATCATTTACAGTCTAAAAGATGGAAAAAAACTTACTTTTTATTAAAATGTACATTAGTTGTATATAGGAAGAGCACACTTACGTTGCTCTGGTATCAAGAAACAAGTAAAGAACGAGCAATCCAAATTGTATATGGCTCTTGCCATTTCTCAAGCACTTAACACAAACAAGATATCTGGTTTGTTTTATTTTTTAACATAATTTCTAAATTTCTTACACCACTTCAAATTTCACCTAACGTGGTAAAGATTAAAAGACTTGATAGAAACATATTCATTTATTTCTGATAAGTTCTGTTTTTTGTTCTGTTCTTTGTACTGCATCAGTATGCAGAATTGCCCCATTTAGCATAACTTACCTGTGTAAGTTTGTGACTTTGACAAAATTGCACTTGAATTAAAAAAAAAAAAAAAAAAGACAAAAACAACAATAAAAAAGAGCTACAAAAGACTTTAGAAACATCTTAAAATTCTACTCAATTTTGCACATTGTTTGCAGTGAAGTTTTAACTAAAACTTCCATAAATATCTGAGAACACCGACTTTCTGCAACTTTTGGAAGTTGCTTGAACTAGAGTCCCTGAAAGCAAACATGATCCTAAAACTGTATCATCTGACAAAATATCATATCAAGCCAAACATTTAGCCAATTTATAGCTAGTTTGGCCTTACTCAGGCTACTACTGAAAGCCTCTCTTCTTTCTCTTTAAGGTTCAAGGGAGATATTTTCTTGTTTTGACAAACATTAGAATCTTTAATCCCATTCCTAAATTTCCATGGAATTACACCTCCCCTAAATTTATGTGTAATTCCAGAAACTGCAGGGCTGATTACCTGCATTTGTGATTTTGGGACCCAAACTTTTAGTGGTTTCTTAGTCATTTGCTACTGCAGAAAGCAACTATTCCCTGTTGAAGATAAAATTTTATTTAAAAAGGTAGGGGGTTTACGCTCAATACTATTTATTCAGGATCCAAAGGCTTGCCTGAGCTGCCAAAGTTCATTAGATGAAGCATCCTTTGTCCGGATTTTTAGAAGGGACATACATAAGTCAAAACAAGCCTTACGAGGAGCAACTGAGGGAGCTGGGTTTGTTCAGCCTGGAGAAAAGGAGTCTCAGGGGTGACCTTATTGCACTCTATAGGTACCTTAAAGAAGGCTGTAGTGAGATGAGGGTTGGTCTATTCTCTCATGTGCCTGGTGACACTGGATGAGGGGGAATGGGCTAAAGTTGCACCAGGGGTGTTTTAAGTTGGATATTGAGAAGAACTTCTTTACTGGGAGGGTTGTTAGGCATTGGAATGCGCTGCCCAGGGAAGTGGGGGAGTCACCATCCTTGACAGTCTTTAAACAACGTTTAGATGTTGAACTTAGTGATATGGTTTAGTGGAGGACTTGTTAGTGTTAGGTCAGAGGTTGGACTCAATGATCTTGATGTCTCCTCCAACCTAGACAATTTTGTGATTCTGTTATTCTGTGATAAACATGACTGTTCTCACAGAGCACCCCCAAGCCAAGACAAGTTTACAGTTGCAAATGTTGCCTAAGAGACTTAATTCATCCACACAAATTTCAATCAGTAGAGTGAGAAACAGAAAATTATAACTCTTGGATCATTTAAGATTTTTTTACATTCAATTCTGCTTTCTGCAAAGGGAAAAAAAATGTAATTATTGATGATGCTTATTCAAGAAATAGACAAAAATTCATCCCCATTTCTAGGACCATCTCCAATAATTCTGGAGTGTGGAAATTTTTATCAAATGTCTGCTTTTATGTGATGCTTTTATGTGAAGTTAGTTGACTTTCTGACTATTTAAGATCCGGTTTTGCTATACATTAGTTTACTATATTTGAAATGCTTTTTGCATGCCAGAAATTCAAGTCATTACACTCACTCAGCTGAGGAGTAGAAGATGAGTATGAACTGTACTATAATTGGAGGTAAATATAATAAAATAATCTCTTTGATTTTATCTTTGCCATAGGCAGGACTTCACCCATGCAAAGTTACAAAGGCAAGAATCTCAAACCATAATGTAAAAGAGGTCTGTGCAGAACTCACTGCTGTGGCTCTTTTATGTATCTTTTGGGGTAAGGTGACTCAGGTTTATTTTCCCACAGCACTGCCAAATCAGACATTAGAAGGCTTGGTAATTCAGTATCTGTTTACTTTTTATCTTAACATTTTATCTTATCTTTATCTTGGCACATGACAAGCCATCAGATTCAGAGTTTTAAGTTTTTAGATTTGCTGTTGCTTTTACTTAGTAATTGTAAAAATATTTAATATTGTAACTGTGTTTCAATCAATGCACAAATTGTTCTATGGCAATTAGACACAAGAGCAGGGATTACAGCCTAGATTTTGCACTCCTAGAAAGAAACTCCTAGTTATAGGATCAAACTCACACTAGCTCTTACTGATGATTTCACTGAAGTTTGTGAACTGCGAACTGATATTTCCAAAGTTTTAAGACTGCTTAAGTCTCTCTTGTACCCAATGTACTGAAAATTATCCTCTGATTTATGGATAGGCCTTGTCACACAGATGAATGTCACACTGTACTGAATCCATTGAGACAGAGAAAAACATTGACTCTAGCACCTTTACTGTGATCTAAGCCTGTCCTAGGCCACTAGAGAACAGAAGGAACATAGTCCTCCATTGATACATGTATGTCAGTCTTAAGAGATGTGTTGTACTTGAAGGCAGGCACTTCAGCGAAGAGAAGACACCTAAAGATACCAATTCCTCATTTTGGATCAGGGCTTCTACATTCTTAAATGGAGGCATACAGATTCTAGTTTTTGCAAGTAAGAATTTTAGAGATTAATGTGGCTTCTGACAAAAGTGTTGGTAGCAAGTGTTTACATTGTTAATCCCTTTTCAGTGGAAGAAAATTCTGAAATGTTGTGTTTTAAAATTGTTAGTTATGCTCAAGTTCAAAATTACTGAATTTGTCTTTTAAAGACCTGGCTACTTTTAAATTCATACAGGGAGGAAGAGGAAGCATCATTCAGAAATGGTTTTGTTTGTAAAACTTTGAGACCTTTTGTACATTATCTTCATCTGAGAGCAGATGACACATCAAAAAAAAAAAAAAAAAAACTCGTAACTATAAATAACTAAATAACTCTAACCTATAATCTTAAAAAACTGTATTGAATAAAAACATATACTTTAAATCAAAATTAATGGCAACTTATGAACATACTATTTCAAATATTGGAAAATATACAGAGATAGTCCTTTGACAAATAGGAGTGAGTCATTGTCTTACTCTTCAGGCTACAAATTCATACTATTACCACCTCCTTATGAATCTTGTAATATGTCACACCTTCCATCTCTGGTTTCATAGGACACTTACATGTGAAACAAAAGATGTGTATCTGAATTAAGTCAAGAAGATTTTAGGGTCTCCAAAATCCTTAGTGAATTATCTGATCACTTATAGCCAAAATGTGCCACAGCTTATCATCTAAGCATTGGGTTAAATTCTAATAATCCAGCACTGCTTTTGGAAGAAATGACACAATAGCATACCTTCTAGAGTGATTCTCCAGCAAATGAGAACTCTTCTTGTTTATTCTCAGAAAAACAGCTAGTTTCCCAGGAGTAATGGAATTTAAGATGCAGCACTTTCCTTAGCGTGTCCTTTTGGTTAGTCCTAAGCAGTTCTTCTGGTAGCATACTCTATTTTGGTTGTGTACTTTTTCTATGAACAACAAAAAAAGAGCCCTCCCTCCACCTCACAGTGGTTTCTGGTGTCCCCACCACAGGTCAGGTGTCTTAGAGCTGATATCACAATGCTCAAAGCTTTGTTCACATTTTCCTCTGGAGTTAGACACCTTTAGTTGTGTCACTGTATCTCACTATTCTGTTGTGATAGGACCTGGAGGAAGACAGCAGCTGAGTACAAGCTACTATTACTAGAATAGTTTTTCTGACCTGAACTCTGCTCACTATCCATGTCAGATGAGAAAAGATCAGGAATGCCTTTGGAATCTGTCTGGACAGAGCAAGGTTGACTTTTAGTCCGTAGAGGTGAAACCCAACCAAGATATTAAAATCTCATCATATCATATATATCATATGTGTATGTATCATATATGTCAAATGTCATTATATATATCTGTATCATATATGTCATGATATGTATCATACCGTATATATGTATATGTATATGTATCATATAATCTGATGGCTGTTACTCACAGATGAAGTTGCAGGTCTGGTGTTAGAGCATCAGAAGATCTTGAGTGAAACAGCTGTGGTTGCACATTTGCCTGGCTTCCTACTGTTAGGGTTAATTAGACACTTCACTGCTGAGCATACCTGAATTTTTCTGACATGATATGGAATCGGTTTCTGAGAAGACTTGAATCTGCACCTTTGTGGAGAATTTCTTAATCAAGGAATGGCAGTGGTTGTCAGGTTTTCTTCCATTTCAAACAACAGGGATGTTTCAGGGATACATTTGTAGACCAAGCAGAGAGTAGATCTTTTCCTTTAGGATATAGACCAAGTGTACTGCACATGAGAAAACAATGATGCTCTGCATATCCAATACTTCTCACTCCACCTGATATAATCAAATACATTCATTTTGTACATTCATGCCCACAGTCAAAGACCCTCACTAGTCAACAGTTACAGATAGAAAAACTAGGGATTACCATTTTTGGTCTATTGCTTTCATAGATATGAGCTCTAGACAGGCTGCAAATCAGAGAAATTTTTCTACTTCTGGTAGCTTGTTCCTGTCTTCCATCTTGTTTCCCATAATAATAATTGTTGTGTGCTATTATTCCAGGTAATATTGTCAGTGTTGTAAACACAGATGGTCTGGTTTAACTATATTTTCAGTTTGAATGCTTATGTGCTAATCTTACCTCAAAAAATTCTTGTGATATTTGATTGGATGGCAAGGTCTGAGACAAGTTTATTATCCACAAGGCATGACATTAACATGCATATTTTGACAGGGTTTAATAAATACAAGCCCATGGTCAGTCACTTCCATAATGCAACTCTAGACCAATGCAAAGTATTTTTGACTTCCTTTGTCTTGAGCTAATTTTCAAAACAATTGTGCATTTGATTGCACCTGCACTCTGATATAGATGTGCATGTACTATATAGCTCTCTTCCAAGTATGTGTTAATTGCAAGTATTTTAACAATTGCATTACTCCTGTTGTCTTTTTGTCACATAGCTTGTACCATCCTCTTCACTTTGTTGGACTGTTCTGCAAAAGATCTGTCAGTCACAGTGGTATAGCACCTACTTTGGTTGATGTTTTGACCAAGCCCTTAGGTGAGTACAGATATTAAACAATGCTCCAGAAATGCACAACAGTCAGAAGACATAAATTGCATCATTGGGTGAACGGATAAACCCAATTGTTTCTAGGATGGAAAGCAGATGGAAACGAGCTGCTGCTGCCAGAGAAGTTGCCTCTGCAGTTTGCCTCTGTCCATGCATGGGACTTGTATGTAATGTTTTGCAGGTGGACCCTGCCTAATACTGATCTTAGAAACTTTTGGAAATCATGCTGTGATTTCACTCTTTCTGTTAAAATTGTTTGAACAATTATGGTAATTATATTTATTATCTACAGAGAAAATCCAAGACTGAGAATCACATATGGCGTTATGATTAAAGCATGCATTTGCAGAGAAGCATTTACTACTCTTTTCTAACCTCAGAAGTGTTATTGCTAACTGGGCACGACTTGAACACAGGTCTCCTCTTCTACACACTCAATCACTGTAACTGTTTGTTTACACACAATTGATGAAAGTAGGTATATTTAGGCCATACCCAGAATTTAAAGAAACTAAACCCGAGAAAGTAAAGTCAGCAGGTGACTTAAAGTTATTCTGCTAATGTGTTACATATCATAGAATCATAGAATCACAGAATGTCTTGGGTTGGAATAGGGGCATATCATCTAATTCCACCCACTCCACCATGGGCAGGTAAACCTCCCACTAGACCAGGTTCCTCAAAGCCCCATCCAACCTGGCCTTGAACACCTCCAGGGATGGGGCATCCACAGTTTCTCTGGGCATCCTCCTCTAATGCCTCACCACCCTCTGAGTAAAGAATTTCTTAGTTATATCTAATCTGTCCCTATGTTTTGTTTTGTTTTGTTTTGTTTTAAAACCTTTCCCCATTGTCCTATCACTACATCCCCTGACAAAGAGTCCCACCACAGTTTTCCTGTAGGACCCCTGTAGGTACTGGAAGGTTGTTGTTACGTCTCCCTTCTTTTAACCTGGCTGAACAACTGCATCTCTCTCAGGCTGCTTTCATAGGAGAGGTGCTCCAGTCCTCTGGTCATTTGTGTGGCCCTCCTCTGGACTCATTCTAATAGGTCCCTGTCTTTCCTATGCAAGGAGTTCCAAAGCTGAATGCAGTGCTCCAGGTGGAGCCGTGCAAGAGCAGAGTAGAGGGGGAGAATCACCTCCCTCACCCTGCCGGACACGCTGTTTTTGATACAGTCCAGGATATGGTTGGCTTTCTGGGCTGCAAGTGCACACTGATGGCTCATGTTGATCTTCTCATCAACCAACACCCACAGGTCCTTCTCCACAGGGCTGCTCTCAATCCATTCTTCACTCAGCCTGTATGTGTGCTTGGGATTGCCCTGACCCAGGTGCAGGACCTTGCACTTGGCCTTGTTGAACTTCATGAGGTTCTCACAGGCCCACCTCTCAAGCCTGTCCCAGTCACTCTGGATGTCATCCCTTCCTTTCAGCATGTTGACTACACCACACTGCTTGGTGTTATTGGCAAACTTGCTGAGGACACACTCAATCTCCCCCATATAACCCATGTCACCAACAAAGATTTTAAACAGCACCAGTCCCAATACCAGTGTCTCTGAGGAATACCACTCACTACTTATCTCCACTTGAACATCAAACCATTGACCACAATTCTTTGAGTGCAACCATCCACCCATTTCCTTACCCACCAAGTGGTCCATCCACAAAATCCATGTCTCTCCAATTAAGAGACAAGGATATTTTGTGGGACAGAATCAAATGCTTTTCAGTTGTTCTACCCCTATGCACTAATGCTGTAACCTTAACACAGCAGGCTGTTAGATTTTTCATGCCTTATTTGCCCTTAGTGAAATCATGGTGTATGTGCATTGAATACTGTGATATGTAGTATAAAAACATAAAAATGAAGATATGCTTGAATTGCTAATGATTTGCAACCTTTCTAAAGACAGTCTTATTTTCAACATACACAAGACCATTTAAATGTTCTTAAGATGATGTATGTTTTTAGGTATATCCTTGTTCTTGCCCTCTGACAGGTTTTAACAAGCAGAGCTGGTGTCTGAGTTTTCTTGCCAGAAACAGAGATAACATTTAGTTTCTATGGGAACAGCCGATAAGGACATGATGTTGCAGGTTAAAAAGTTGGCTCAGTTGATCTCAGTGGCCAAGGAGAAACCGGCAGTAAATGCCATTAGACTGTGAATGTGCTTGCAACAAAGATGAGAGGATCTAAAGGCCTGTACTGGATCCTCATGTTTTGTTTCTGCAAACAGCAGCTGTGAGGTTGCTCTTAAGCCCTGGTGGCTTTCAGTGGAAATTTGTACTTTGGGGCTTAAAGCAGGAGAGGGTGCTGCACTTACCCTGATGTGAGTGCTAAGGAGAGTAGGGATAAAGACTGATATGAGTCCTGATAGAGCAGCTTTGGGAAAACAAGTACAGCCATTTCTTGAGCTGCAAATAATATAGCAGTGGATCACTTTAAAGTAAGAATACATAGCAAATAATATTTCTTCCTCTTGTCGTTAATATACTCCATTCATTACAATAGTGACTTTAGAGAAGGATACTCTTCTGTTAATATCATACAAAATTAGACTAATTTCAACTGGGTTTTTGAGAGCATAACTGCTCTTAAATTCTTTTAAAATCCAACAAAAGGATCAGTCACTCAAGAATTGGAAAGACCTGACTTCCAACAGAAGCTCTAGAAAGACAAATTAAGTTTATATGTCCTCAGAGAGAGAGACAGTTTTAATGATAGAGGCTTCCAATGTCTCTGGGTGAGTTACAGTGGGATAAGCAGCTTGCATGTATGTCTTTCTTCCAAAAAGTGTTTGGATTTGGAATTCTTTTTTTGAGAGGGGTGTTGCCTGGAGCAAGTCATTGAATTCATAAAGCAGATGAAGACCATCTCTCTATTTAGCAAATGAACTGTTGAGGACCAGCCTCACAAATGTCCCCAAATACTGAATAGAGAGTTTGAACACTGAACCCAGAGCAATAGTTTCTACAGCATTTAGGAGCTTTCAGTTAATTGCTGCCATATTGAGGTTAAATCGTCTTGCAGACCTACACCTGAGCTTCCACTTCATACTTAAACAAGCTTTTTTTTTTTTTTTTTTTTTTTTAGTGAAAAGCTTTTTATGTGTAGAATCTTGGTTTCAGACAGCTATATCATCAAATATTGTGCTTAGATAAACAAAATATTTACTACCAGCTTTTAAAAGTTCACCTCAAATTTAAATGGTTAAATATACCAACAACGACAAAAAAAAAGTATTAGCATATATGATACTAAAAATAATAGTAGGTCTTTGAGGTAATACTAAAATAGCTGTGTCATAATATAAATAGCTGTGTTATAAATACATAAATATCAGTTTAATTAATCTGAAGGGAAGGGAAGGGAAGGGAAGGGAAGGGAAGGGAAGGGAAGGGAAGGGAAGGGAAGGGAAGGGAAGGGAAGGGAAGGGAAGGGAAGGGAAGGGAAGGGAAGGGAAGGGAAGGGAAGGGAAGGGAAGGGAAGGGAAGGGAAGGGAAGGGAAGGGAAGGGAAGGGAAGGGAAGGGAAGGGAAGGGAAGGGAAGGGAAGGGAAGGGAAGGGAAAGTTGCAAGAGACCTACAAAGATCCGTAGATCCAACTTCAAGTCTGACTTCTCTCTAACCAAAAGTTAAAGCATGCTATTGCGAGCATTGTACAAATGAACAAGACAACCCAAGTGTCCTCAGCCTGTCCTTACAGCAAATGTTTTACCAGCTTTGTTGCCCTCCTCTGAACACATTCAAGGAACTTAATACCTTTTGTGTATTTTAGAGCCCAGAACTGTCTGTAGTATTCAGGATGAGGCTGCACCAATGCTAAAAACAGCAGGAGGATCACCTCTTTGGACCAGCTGTCTGTGCTGTGTTTAACACACCCCACAATGTTGTTTGTCCTCCAGGCTGCCAGAACTTGCTGGCTGCTCACACTGAGCCTGCCGTCACCAGCACCCCCAGGCCCCTTTCTGCAGGGCTGCTCCAACCACTGACCTCTCAGTCTGTGCCTGTGCCTGGCATTGCTCCATCCAAGTTTAATTCCTGAATTAACAAAGCAAGATATTTTATATTTGAAAATAACAGGTTATCTGCTTGAAGCAGTATTTTGTAATATTTATCTATTTGAATTAAACTTTAACAAACTGAATATATTCCTTGTAAACACCTATTAACATTGCATATATTTCTGTAAACAAGGAATGTATCCTGTTGGTGTGTTCCATCAACTCCAGCTTTCCTAAATCACACTTGCAATGACTGAAACCATCGAATTTGCACAAAAGAGCAGTGGAAAAATAATTTAAGAACACATTTGGTTTCACATATGTTTGCAATAAAACTGTTGTTTTAAATTACTTAATTAGAACTGTGTGTCATACTTACTGGAAACTAGCATAATGGCATCATTGTGACCACAAAAGCCAGGGAGGGAGTGAAAGGACTGGGAGTGGAAGCAATACAGAAAGTATTTTAAAATTCCCAAAGAGTTTAACAGTTCCAGTAAAAATAATTAATTGATTAATTAATTAATAATAATAATAAATAAATAAATCCCAACCCTCTGCTTTAATCACATGCTTCTGTGAGTGAACATATACGTTTTCTTAAGGGGAGAACTGCAAATTGATTTTCAACAATGTGTTTCATCCTTACCAAGTAACATTCCCAATGTCTGGTTTAAGCTGTGCTGCAGATCTCATAGTGACACCACACAGAACAAAGGGGAACTGTACTGCCACTGCCTTTGTTTTTATTCCACGGGATTTTCCACTTGGCAGCTTTTGTTAATGTCTGGGTTCCTCAGAAGTCCATCTAACACATTATGGAAGGAAGGTTGGTGAAACTTTGTGGCACAGCAACCATCAGTTGTGATGCTGAGAAGTTTCTAGAATGAAGACGAAAACCATATTTTGTGGCTTCTGCTGATGTCCACAGAACCAGTGTCTTCTTTCATCCCTCTGCTCTTTGAATCCTGGCTTTGACCTGCTAGCTCTTTGTTCAGTCAGAGAATGATTTTAAAAGCCTGCCAGGCATAATATTTTTCCCCACAATCTCAGTAACCTTTATGTTAACATTTCATGTCATATGTTCCAGCTTCAGGTAACTTTCCATCATATCAGCATTGATCTGGCAACAGTACAGAGCCCAGCTTCTTCCAACAGTCTCACTTAGATTTACACCTTCCATAATAGCTTTCTCTTCTCCCTTATAGTAATTTTAGAATATGATTATTATTTGACTCAGCTGATGAACAAGAATATGTTAATCTCGTCCTTGCTTTTACACAGAGTGGGGGGGTATATTTCATTAGCTAATTTTCCATCAGTAGCAGCTACCACCTTTCTAGACCATTATTAATGGCTTCTGTCAAGCCTGATCCCTTCAAACACTTTGTCATATCAGCAGCACCCCATACATTGTTTTTGATGTTTGTTGTCACAGTGCTTTGTGTTCCTCAGAAACCTAATACCATGAGCATAATATGGAAGTTTAATCACACTGATTAACAGACAGCCAAATAATGTATGTATGGTACCTCAAAGCATTCTAAATATCAAGGAATAATACACACTAACATGTATAACTGGGAAATTTTAAAAGATACATAGATATTTTAAAAATAAATTAATATCTCATGATAAGTTCTTATGTGTTGACAAAGCTAATTAACATTACAGGTAGAGGTGTAAGTAACTTTTAAAATTTCAATTAATGTGACTAAAAAATGGAAACTTCTTCTTACCATAAGTTTCATTAAAAAATAAAATAAGATCTGCTGCATCTCAAGAGAATTCAAAGTCATAAATTTCTCTGTTGTTTTCCTGAACTCTTCCTTTAGTACCAGAAATTGAAAGCAGATTCTGCCTCCTTTTCCCTTTCCAATTTCCAGTTCCAAGTATGTTGACACTCAGTTTGTCTGAAGATCTTTTTAGTGTCTCAGCAATTAGTCAGGCAGGCAAACTGAGAGCTGGGAAATAGCAAAGGTTTGCTTGCTTATCAGGAAGAATAAAATAATGCATGCTTTCCTACTAGACTACCCTCCCCCTCTGCTACCACACCATCACTTGCACCCTCTCTATAAATAGATGAAGAAAAAAATAAAAGCTTTTTTTGATAAGGAGTAGAAATAAATGATATCTATATTGATATTTTTATATATATATATATATATATATATATATATATATACATATTCATATGCATGTTTTTTTCTATTATGCCTCAGTGGTGCAGAATTTAATGGTTTGGGGTTTGATATAGCTTAGTTTTCCCTCCTAACTTCAGGTTATGAACGTTTTCTGTACCACACAAATGCTTATTGTAATCTAGATTTTCATTTGGTGTTTTCTTCTGAGTGTGCCTCTAAGAATATACAATAATATACAAAAGACAAAACAATGCAGAATCACCTGTATCATTGTCTTTAGTAAAATCTATGCACTTGAAATAAAACAGAAGAAATCATATTAGGAAAAGAATAGTCAATATCAGCCTCACTCTCCTGTCCCTGTCTCCCCACTTTTTATAAAAATTTGAAAACATTTCAGATCCTCTGCAACACATATACTGGTTAAAAAATTATGGGGGCGGGGGCAGGGGGGAGGAAGGGAGAGGGAGGAGGGAGGCAGAACACAATGTTGCATACTCCTTAGAATCAGCAATAAGTTTGAATCACAGATGGAATGAAATAGAGAGCTCGTCTCTGTCTTAGTTACATATGCCTTTGCTCAATCAGAAATTATCTTTATCAAGTCTGCAGTATGGCCTTTTTCCCATCAGCAGTCTTTAGAATTAAACACATCTGTGCTGAGGAGACACTGTTGTACTGTTCTTTTCCTTCTTTTCTCTTTTAGTCTAAATTCCATTAAAAATCCTTCTAAAGCTAGAAGTTTACTTCGATTTCTACAGCCTCTGGAGAGAAAAGGAATTACATTAGATTTTAAGTGATGGAGAGCACTGGCAAGATTAAATCTTATCTAAAAAAGAAAAGGCTTAGGAGAAAAGTGTTTACAAGGTAAAAGAACAACAATGACAACAACAAAACCAGTCACCAACAACAAGGTGACTAGGATAAGGTTTGAATTCTTACAAGGGAATGCCTATTTTTTGTCTTTAAGAAATTTATGACTCCAAGTCAACTATTTGTTTTTCCATTTCTGCTTTGCAGCAGAAAACACACAACTCCTGTTCAATTGCTGGTTATGAATAAGGTAAACAACAGTAGTCTGTTAAGGAAGAAATGATGTCAAATGGAAATCCCTAGTCATATATTTTTGAGCCTGAGTACTAAGAAATTTATAGAATGAGGAAGAAAAATAATCTTGTTTATCTGTCAGCAGATTGTCTGTCTGTTATAGTTAAATTTCTTAACAAATCTACCCATGTAGCTGCAAATGTTCCAAGCAATGGAGTTGGTAAAACATGCTATGTTCTGGATGCAGTTAGACTCACTTCAACACTTTTCAAGTTCGTGAATCTTTGTCAGGGCACCAATGATTACTTATCAAGTAGACCAGCAGAACCAGTGAATAATTGCATTAATAAGGACTATTTGTGAAGTAAGAAATTAAAGTGGTTATTCTATTGTCCTGTAATCATATGCCTATATTGACTGGGCTGGGAAATTTTTGTCTTTCCAAATTGGGTCCTTTTTATTCGATGGTGACCTAAGAGACAGTATATTAACATGCTGTCCTTGCACATAAACTAGGTAAGCTTCAGCAGTGTAGTAAATTCCAGGTACTTGAAGCAGAGAGGAGGCTCCACTGATCAGAAGGATGCTGGTCAGTTTTCCTGATAATATGTAATATGTTGTCTTTGAGACTCAGGGTTGTTAAAAAAAGTAGAAGCATGATGTGGTACTCCTGATGCTTGCCTAGCTGAATAATAAACTAACAATATATTTTTCCCTAATTTTGGCAAAATTTACAACAACAAAATGCCTAAATTTTTTAATATATTTTATCCACCTCAAATACAAAAGAATATTTTAAAGCTATTATGCAATTAAAAGTACTCGGGCATCCAGTTCTTTTGTTATTACATGATTTTAAGTTTGTTGAAATGTAGATTGAATTATAGTAGGAAATACATCTTACTGCTGAATACTATTTTAAATAGAAGAGGTTAGCAAGTGTCTTTTATTTATGGGTTATGTAGTGGAGTTTTGGGGGCCAAATGTTACTGAAGTGTTGAAATTGCAGAGATAGGCCACAGTATTTTTTATATCTTTTCAAAATGGGCTCTGAGTACTTCAGCTTACCATTGGCTTTTTGCCAGGATGCTCTGCTCCTCTAAGAGAGTGCTTAGGCACCTGTTGATGAAATGGGTGATAAATTGCAAGTCATTTTTGACTGAGCACAGAAAAGGAAAAGCTCAATTCATTATGAGTCTCTGGTGAGCCAAAAATAAATAAATAAATAAATAAATAAATAAATAAATAAATAAATTACCATCTCAGTAACATAATAGACAAAACAAAACAAAACAAAAATAAGGAAATAAGACAAATATTCTACTGAGGACTGAAGACCATATAGTAAAAATATGGCAGTAAATTACTTGTTATTTGTGTATAGTTTTTGTTAATTATTTTGTTTTCAGAAAAGAGAATGAAAAAAATGAAAAAAAGAGAGAATGGGTATGTTCTAGATGAAGCTATTTTGGACAGACATCTATAGCTATACAGAACAAAATTTTGGAGATGCTGGAGGTGTATAAATCATTCTGGAGATGGGTGAAATTCAAAACACTTTTTCTAAAGCTGCTAGAAAATATTAAATTTTGTCCACATATTAACTGAACGCAACAAAATAAATAAATAAATAAATAAATAAATAAAGCTGTAAAAGTAAACCAGATTTTGTTTCCTCATGAAACAATATCAAATAACTGCTTTCCATTCTATAGGAAATCGTAATTTTCCACTAATTAGCAACACTCATTTCCACAAACACTGGTGAAACTTTACTTTTAACAGTGATAGAAATAGAATCAAGAAAATGTTGCCTCTAACTCTTCATTTGGCTTCTGTTTTCTACATTCCTGCATTCCTGGATGGGAAATTTTAGTCTTCACAGCCCACAACATGGAAAGTGGTATGGAAATATAAAATATTACAGCTCTGCAATGAATCAGATCCAGCACCTGTTTTCATCACTGATGATGTATTTCAGTTATCTGATTGAGTTATGGCAAACAGCAACATGTAGCATACAAATGTTTCTTTGATGGATTGGATAAAACTAATCAACAGCTACAGGGTAAAGATGTTATCTCAGCCCATAGGTTGAGAAAGCAAAGCCTTTGACATGGTCTCCCACAGTATTCTCCGGGAGAAGCAGGCAGCCCATGGCTTGGACAGGTACACTCTTTGCTGGATTAAAACCTGGCTGGATGGTCAGGCCCAGAGAATAGTGGTGAACGGAGTGAAATCCAGCTGGTGACCAGTGGTGTTCTCCAGGGGTCAGTGAGGGGGGTCATCCTCTTTAATATCTTTATTAGTGATTTGAATGAGGGAATTTAGTGCACCCTCAGCAAGTTTGCAGATGACACCAAGATGGGGGGAAGTGTTGATCTGCCAGAGGGTAGGAAGGCCCTGCAGAGGGACCTGGACAGGACGGGGAAAGGGCAAAGACCAATGGGATGAGGTTCAACATAGTTAAGTGCCAGGTCCTGCACTTTGGTCACAATAAGCCCATGCTGTCCTAATGGCTTGGGGCAGAGTATCTCTAAAGTTGTGCAGAGGAAAAGAACCTGGGGGTGCTGAGCATGAGCCAGCAGTGTGCCCCACTGGCCAAGAAAGCTGATGAAATCCCTGATTGTATCAGGAGATGTAGGCAGCGGGACCAGAGAGGTGATTGTTCCCCTGTACTCTGCTCTGGTGAGGCAGCACCTCGACTACTGTGTTCAGCTTTGGGCCTCTCACAAGACATTGAGGCCCTGGAATGTGCCCAGAGAAGGGCTATGAAGCTGGTGAAAGGCCTGGAGCACAAGTCCTGTGAGGAGCAGCTGAGGGAACTGGGGTTGTTTAGTCTGGAGAAGAGGAGGCTCAGGGAAGACTTTACTGCTCTCTACAGGTACCTGAAAGGCAGTTGTGTGGAGCCAGGGGTCAGCCTCTTCTCACAGGCAACTAGGGATAGGACTAGGGGGAATGGCCTGAAGTTGAACCAGGGGAGGTTCAGGTTGGAAATTAAGAGACATTTCTTCTCAGAAAGAGTAGTCAGGCATTGGAACAGGTTGCCCAGGGAGGTGGTGGAGTCACCGTCCCTGGGGTTGTTTTAGGAAAGGTTGGGCATGGTGCTTAGGGACATGGTTTAGTGGGTGACATTGGTGGTGGGGGAATGGTTGGATGAAATGAGTTTGGAGGTCTTTTCTAACCTTAATGATTCTGTGAATGATTCTATGAAGATTTTATGAAAACTACAAAGCCCTATTAGACAAAGCATGTGGTACCATCTTCCAGAAAACATCAGAAGATCTCCCGTGAAGGATTTTTCTGGTGGAAAATGCTAACTTTGTTGAAAATAATATTTCTGACAGGAACAGCACAACATTGTTTGGAACTGGTTGATATTTTGGAGGGAAAAAAAAAAGTTATGGTTTTCTCCCAAGTGCTATACGAAACCACTGCCAAATGATTATTAATTGACCGTGTACAGCAGAGAATTCCTACGTCTTGCCGTCTCAGAGATGATAATACATTTTTAGGGGTATTCATTTAATCCATGAGAGATAGCTAATACAGAGAAAGAGATAGTGAAAGGTATTTTCTCTCAGGTCAGAAATGCAATTTGGCTTCACATGGTACTGAAGATATTCAAAGAAAAGCAAAGACGTAATATCTGAGCTCTTAGTGACAAATCATTCCAGTACAACCACACAGACATGAGTCAGGACTGAGAACACACTGTGCTAGGTCCTGTGGATGAAAACATGTATTGACATTATCATAGTTCTCATTCCAAAACACAAGAAAGAAATCTATTGGCAAAAAAGACTTATTGCTCATGATCCCTATTTCTAAATTATTCTTAACATATTTTGCCTTTAGTATTTCTGTACTAATGTCATATTCACAATAACCCAGCGGATATTCATCCCGATAGTTATAGATCTAAGCACAAGACAGCAGGGAAGCAGAGACACGGAAAGACATCTGTGACTATAAATAGATCAGTTAGCAATTGAATGGCAGTGATTTACCCATTTTAGTATGTAATATTTGATGGAATCAATTAGTTTCATTTAATCCCTGAGAGAAGTCACAGGAATGCATGTCACAGGAAACCCACTTTATTATCAACTGATATATCATGAAGTCATCTAAACAGTTGCAGTCTCATGTGTTTAGATTCATCATTATATTCATTGACTAAACATTTTATTTTATTTTTATCTTTATCCTTTTAATTTATTTTTATTATTATTTTTTATTCTATTAAAAGTTTCAAATTGTGGAAATATAAAAACTGTAAATTTTTACCAGGTATTTAAAAAAAGGTCTTCCTGTAAATTGAATAAAATTCAGTCTAGAAAACTAAAGAGAATTAATGTCTATTCTTTAAATCAGGAGATGATATACTTACTTTGAAAGTCTCTTCTGGGGGTTATGTAATGTATCTCACAGTTTACTAGACTTAGGTGAGATATGGCTATAAGGCTGATTGTTTGGGAAACCTTCAAGAACTTTAGAAGGGGCTGCAGTTCTTGCATTCCAAGAATTCCTTTGCCATCACAGGGAAAGAAAGGAGAAGCAGTTTCACTTGTAAACTTAAAGAAAGAAATATGGAAATATGAAGTAACAATTTATCTTTAGTAATATTAAATATATGTATGTATTTAACTTGAAAAGTTTGATATTCTATATGGAATTACACGTGGCTTTTGATAACGAGCATCATCCTTTCATAATTCAAAGCTCACTCAGCTGCAATGAAATTTAGCAGGTAAACGTACTTTGTTTCAACAAATATGTCTAGAATTCACAGAGTTTTTCCAAAGGTCATTATAATATCTCTCAGATACGTGTGGTTTGAATGATGCAAGTGAAAGGTACATGCCCTGATATCATTGGTCATAGTAGTCATTAAATGAAGAAATGAAAAATACAGCTTCCAGCTTCACCAGCAATGTGCATTGGCAGCCCAGAAAGCCAACCACATCCTGGGCTGCATCAAAAGAAACATGGCCAGCAAGGTGAAGAAGGTGATTTTCTGCCTCTACTCTGCTCTTGTGAGACCCCACCTGGAGCACTGCTTTCAGCTGTGGGGCCCCCAGCACAAGAAGGAGATGGACCCATTAGAACAAGTACAAGGCTGTGAAGATGAACAGTGGGATGGAGCACCTCTCCTACAAAGACAAGCTGAAGGAGTTGGGCTTGTTCAGCCTGGAAAAGAGAAGGCTCCAGGGAGACCTGGAAAAGAGAAGGCTCCAGTGGACATACAGTACCTAAAGGCAGCCTTCAAGAAAGCTGGGAAGGGACTCTTTGACAGGGAGTAAAGTGGTAGGCTTTAAACTAAAAACGTGGATTTAGATTACATATAAGGAAGAATTTCTTTGCTAGGAAGATGGTGAGGCAGTGGAACGGGTTGCCCAGAGAAGCTGTGGATGACCCATCCCTGGAAGTGCTTAAGGTCAGGCTGGATGGGGCTTTCAGCAACCTGGTCTAGTGGGTGGCATCCCTGCCCACAGCAGAGGGGTTGGAATTAGACAGTCTTTCAGATTTCTTCCAATCCAAACCATTCTATGATTCCATGATTCTGTTGTCTACCAGTGAGCCAGCTAGGAGTAAACAGACATTTTAATCATATTAGATTAGTGTTCAGAAATTAGTGGGGTATTCATACTTGAAAACTGAAAACACATTAAGATTAAATCTGGGGAACACAGATGGGTAAAGGACATAGTTTCTGAAGAGCAAGGTGTGCAGAGTTGGAGAAACAGTTTGTCTCAAAGAAAGCTTCATTAATTTCTTGTGTTTGTAATATTTCTGGAGTTATAGGCATAAAATCAAATTACATGAATTGTTTGAATATTTTACCTAATCCAAAAGGGGGATACGAATTAGCACAGCACAAACTGCCTGTAACTTTACACATCAGAGTACATTTGCAAAGAACAGTGTTGAAAGCCAAAACAATGAGGAGATTCTTTATACAAGCTGCTTTAGGCAAGATCTTCATATACATGTGAGTACTTAACAAATAATTGGTCAATAAATGGCAACCAGGAGTATATTTCATTCTCTGAATGAATTAATATTATTTCATTCCCTGAATTTGGAGGATCAGCAAAACATCTTGCTCTGCTCTGACAATGGCCCCTACTGCTCCACAAGCATGAGAAGATTTGCTAGGAAATGTCTACAGTCCTCTCTCTGGTACAATCTTCAAAGGCAGGCTGTTTCAGACACTGCAAACACCAACCAAGCAGAAGTCCATTCATCTAAGAGGTTGAGAAGATTTTGCAGTAATAACAATTCTATTCCTTTAGGTTTAATGTTGCAAAATGTTTTCATTAGTCAATTTACTGACTGTACAGCTAATAAAATCCTAATTTTAAATCCACCTCTTTATCCTTAAATTTGTGAAACAGGGTAACCTTAACAAATCTGCTTGTTCCTTCTGCTCTTCTCTTGGATTTTCCATAGCCTTCTCTCTCTCTTCCTTCCTTCCTTCCTTCCTTCCTTCCTTCCTTCCTTCCTTCCTTCCTTCCTTCCTTCCTTCCTTCCTTCTGCCTTTTTTACTTTCCTTCTGCTCACTGAAAATATGCTTTATTCAAAGAAATCTTTATAGGTTATATCCCCTGTAACTTTACACTCACTACTTCCTTTTGGTCTTCTGTCTTTTAACTTTTTTAATGATTCCCAGTGTTTTCCCTGTCCAGATTGTGTTACTTAAAAGCCTTACACTTATTGCTTATACTAACTTTGTATATTCCTCTAACCACATTGGTCTCTGTTTTTCATTTTCCTGTTCAAGTCTGAAAATAATTAATTTCCATTATTGCATCTGCAAAAGTGTTTTTGCATTTTCCAGTGTTCTGATGGTAACTGCAGAGACATTAAATAATTCAGCTATTAGTGTCTGCCATATGAAAAACATATATTTTTTCAACTTTCATGAGTAGATCTACACTGTTATAAATCTATATTATCTTATTTGTAGCTGTCATGATCATTCTGGTCATGCAGTAGAAGGTCTTAAAACACAAATTCAATAAATTATTTTAAATTATTTACTGGGATTAGAACAATTCATAACTCATGTTATTTAAGAAGCTAGAACATATATCTAATTAAATAGCCCCAAATAACATCTTCCTTTCCTTTGGTAGTAGTGAAATGATTACAATAAACTTTCCTCAATTGTAAGAACTTGAATAGATTCAATATCATTATTTTATTAATTTTTTAAGTGGCTTTTGCTTTTAGTGTTTTTCAAACTCTATACTCTGTCCCTGTACATCTACAAATTGTTAAAGAAGCAAACAAACAAACAATATCAAAGGGGACTTTTCAAGGGTCAGGTCGAAGCCTACCAACCCCATGTGTTTATATGTGACTGACTTGCCGCTAGTCCCAGCTGCAGAGTTAGGGGTGATGTCTGACTTTCTGGGACAGGAGACTAGTAAGCAGACCAGACTGTCTGCTTACAATCTCCACTTACATGAAGTCAGAACATTGTCTTAGTTTTTATTCTAGCAGAACTTTAGTTACACCTGTTTTATCTGTGTCAGGTTCTGAGGACTAATTCCCGAAATGTAGAAGATACTGTATCTTCAGAATGAAAAGAAATATGGGTTTAATTTCCTGGTGAAGCTGGTAAATGTCACACATTTTATACCTTATTATTTAGAAAGAAAAACTATACAAAAAATCTAATTACTCTTATATTATTCTTCCCTCTTTATTCTTTATATGGGTATGAGATGTCAAATCAGTTGTTTGACCTTAACTTACTGGGGTATTCAGGGGCTCCTTGGTTGCTATATTTCATGTATTACAAGCTTTATCATTACTTAACATAAATATGTTAATTTTGAATTGCAATTTGAATCATCACTGGTAGCATATTCTAAAATTCCAGTAAATTATTCAGACAGAAGGCATGACCATGGTGAAAAGTCCTGAATATTTCCCACATAAAATGATTTTCCATTCAGCTCAGGGCCCAAAGAGAGGCTGCAGCCCAAGATGCCTGTGCCTCACTGTTGTGGTTTGACCCAGCAAGCAGTCAAACTCCACACAGCCACTTGCTCACTTACCCTCCCCTGAGATGGATGGGGGAGAAAAATAAAAAAGGAAAACAGCAACAACAACAAGAATAAACAAAGCAGAGAATACATGATGCAACTGCTAAGCACCAGCCAACCAATGCCCAGTCAGACCCTAAGCAGCAGCCGTCCCTTCCAGCCAGCTCCCCCAGCTTTTATTGTTTACTGTGGCATCAACAACTGCTCTGCAACAACTAAAACATCAGTGTGTTATCAGCATTATTCTCATCCTAAATCCAAAGCACAGCACCATACCAACTACTAAGAAAAAAAATTATCTCAGCTAAAACCAGGAGGATTTAGGAAATTCAAACCATCCAGCTGAGTTTATTGAAGGACAACTTCAGTAAATAGTTTTATTAGTCTTGAGGAGCAGTCACATCACTGAAACACATCAGTGTTCCTTGTACCACTCCAAAAAGCTCTATTTACTGATGTTTTTGAAAGTTAAGCATATGCAGAATTATGCTGTAGCATTTGTCAAGAAAAGCAGGAACAAATATGTAAAAACACCTTTCCACAGCAACTTTCCAAAACACCAAAGAGAGAACTTTGAGTCTTGACAAAACCACTCTGAGTTCACCCCCCATACATAAACACTTCTCTAACACTGGGAAATTAAAATAAGCCACTGTGAGATGACTACTCTGAGACATTCTACATTGCCGTTCTGAAAGAGGTAGCTTTGACAAAAAATAAATTTACATATATAATAAGTATACTACAGTTCTGTGCTATGATATATTTACATGATAAAGTCTCAACTGTTGTATTAATAAAGGTGCATCTTTTACAAATACGTGCTCCATTTCTGACTGCATAGTGGTCAAAATTTTATTTCATATTTGTTTTCCTTTCTTTGAGTTGACAGCTGCAATAATTTTAATGGTTTTCTTGGATTTTGAACAGTATTTTTTCCCCAAGTCTCACAAAAAAAAAAAAAAAAAAAGAAGAAAAATTATGTATTAAATTTTCCATGATAAGCAAGAATCACTTGTTCTTCTTATTCACTCAATAGCTTAAACACATTACAATACATGATTTTACTGTGAATGTCATGAGCTACTTGTTGGATTAATTCCATTCTAGAAACAAAACTTTATCCCTGTTTTCAAACAAAATGATTCAGATTAAAAATGAGGAAGACATGGTGATCCTGCAATAGTTTAAGCTCCTGCAGAGCCTTTTGTCCCTCCTTTCATTCCAACAAATAATAAAACAAAGGTACTAGCTGTGAAATTTAAATGTAATATATCCTGGGGCAAGGCACTGATTGAAATAAATAAACAAATAAAAACATTGCATCTCTCAGGTATTGGAAAAAAAAAAAAAAAAAAAAAAAAAGAAATGCAAACAGAAGCCATTTGAGAAAACAAGTGAATGAGTATCCTAATGTGGAAAGAGAAAAGCCAAACAGGCAGAGTTGAAGAGTGGCAATCATCACATAAAAATTAAGTCCTACATTTAAAAAACAAACAAAAAAAAAAAAAACAGCTACAAATAATAGTATCTGCTTTGCATTTGAGAACAAGACAGATGTCCCAGAGTCACCACCTCAAATCATCAGAATAATATCGATATCCGTGAATTTGGGACACAGCAATATGTAGACCCTATTCCTGTCATACAGATTTGACACTCTATTGTGGAAAGACAACAAAGACAACAGTGTTAGTGGTTTTTTTACCTAATGGTCCACACTTAGTTGGAACACCTCTGAAATTTCCTTGCAAGGAACAAGTAAATTGGCATGTGTTCAGGGGAGAAAAGTCATCTGCTGGAAAAACAATTCTCTCAGTCATTGACTAAGAGGTTGGTAAATTAAAAAAAAAAAAAAAAAAAAAAAAAAAAAAAAAAAAAGCTGAAGAAAATATTTTAGTTTGGGGCAGCTTCCTTCTTGATCAAAACTCATCTCCCTGTCTTATTAAACTTGTTGGGCTTGAAGAGCTCAACAGGCCTCTGGGTTGTAAACAACCTCTAAATTTTCATTAAGGGAGCTGTCAGAAACAACCATAATCCTTAATTTACAAAAGCGTGCTCCAACTCATCCACACAGTCAGCCAGATTTTATCCTCCAAAATGACAGCAATAAAACATGTCATTATGAACAGATACAAAATTCTCCAGGTCTGATACACGAACATCTGTTTGCAACCTAGCTGAAAGTCCTCTGCTGACTGTGCAATGACAGTGAAGCTGTACTACCTAGTACTCCTGTTGCTGGGAGGCCAAAATTAAAGACTCATAGATCTGTGTTATCAGCAGCACAGTTTAGATGTGATGAAAGAGAGAAAGAGAGAGAGAGAGAAGAAAGAAAGAAAGAAAGAAAGAAAGAAAGAAAGAAAGAAAGAAAGAAAGAAAGAAAGAAAGAAAGAAAGAAAGAAAGAAAGAAAGAAAGAAAGAAAGAAAGAAAGAAAGAAAGAAAGAAAGAAAGGAAGGAAGGAAGGAAGGAAGGAAGGAAGGAAGGAAGGAAGGAAGGAAGGAAGGAAGGAAGGAAGGAAGGAAGGAAGGAAGGAAGGAAGGAAGGAAGGAAGGAAGGAAGGAAGGAAGGAAGGAAGGAAGGAAAGGAAGGAAGGAAAACACCAGAAAACCCACAACCCTCCCATTTTACTCAAATATTCTGTTTCTTGTCATCGGGAAAGCTAATAAGATTTCACCCTGGGGTAAAGTACAATGCTGTTGTGAGTATACTCTTGCTATCTGTATGAGAACAAAGAAAAAAACAATAATTTCTAGTTTATAAAAAGCTTCATATATATTTTTCTCTCATGAAAATAAGCTACATGTATTACAAGCCAAAGACAAAGAATCAGATATCATACATCTTTCACAGATGTTGTGTACAATGTGACTATTAAAAAAGAATAGAATAAAAGGAATAGTAGAGCATTCAGATTAATAAAGAAATGTTTCTTGGTATTTGATGAAATATTTAGACATTGCATTTTTCTTAAAAGAACTTAAAAGCTTCTTAAAAGATTCTCTTCATATCTGTTCTCCTTCTTTTCTCCACTCTTGTAAGACCCCACCCAGAGTGCTGCATTCAGCTCTGGGGCCCCCAGTACTAGAAGGACAAGGGCATATTGGATCAGATCCAGATGTGGGCCATGAAGACGATCAGAGGGCTGGAGCACCTCTCCTGTGAGATAGGCTGATTGGGGTTCAGCCTGGAGAGGAGAAGTCTCTGGAGAGACCTTATAGCAGCCTCCCAGTACGTAAAGAAAGCTGATAGGAAAGACAGTGAAAGACATTTCACCAAGGCCTTTAATGATAAGAGAAAGCATAATGGCTTCAAAATGAAAGAAGATAGATTTAGATTAGATAAGACTTTTTTTTTTTTTTTTAACCACAACGGAACAGGTTGCCCAGAGAAGTTTTGAATGCCTCATCCTTAATCCTTAGAAATATTCAAAACCAGGTTGCATGGGGCCTTGAGAACCTCATCTACTGGAAGGTGTCCCTGTTCCTGGCAGGGGCATTGGACTAGACAATATTTAAAAGTCTCTCCCTACCCTAAACATTCTATGCCTCATTCTATAATTTTATATAGAATCAAAAATAGGAGTATAGACTGGGAGAAGAACTTATTGGGAGTAGCCCTGCAGAGAAGGACTTGGGGGTTCTGGTAGACAAAAGGCTCAACTTGAGCCAGTAGTGTGTTCTTGCAGCAAAAAAGGCCATCTGCATCCTGGGTTGCATCGACAGAGCAGTGGCCAGCTGGTCAAGGGTGGGGATTGTTCCCCTCTACTCTGCCCTTGTGAAGCTCCACCTGAAGTGCTGCATCCAGGTTTGGGGCCCATAACACAAGAAAGATGTGGAGCTGTTAGAGCAAGTTCAGAGGGCTACAAAGATGATCAGATGGATGGAGCACCTCTCCTATGAAGAAAGACTCAAAGAGCTGGGGTTGTTCAGCCTGGAGAAGAGAAGGCTCCAGGGAGACCTCACTGCAGCTTTTCAATACTTTTAATAAGTATTATAATATAATAATGATAAATATTAATAATTATAATTATAATATTTATAATACTTTATAATAAGTCTTATAAAAAGGATGGAGAAGGTCTCTTTACTTGGGTGGATAATGATAGGACAAGGGGAATGGTCTTAAACTAGAAGAGGGAAGATTTAGATTAGACATTCAGAGGAAAATCTTTACCGTAGGGGTAGTGAAACACTGGAACAGGTAGTCCAGAGAAGTTATGGATGCCCCATTCCCAGAGATGTTCAAGGCCAGGTTGGATGGGGCCTTGGCCAACCTGATCTAATGGTTGCATCCCTGCCTATGACTGGGGGAGGGGGAGGGTGGAGCTAGGTGATCTTTAAGGTCTCTTCCAACCCAAGCCATTCTAGGACTTTATGAAAACAGCAAGCCTGGACTTGTTTTCTTTAAATGGTTTACCTTTTTGTGAAGCTTAATGTTCTCTCTTCTGTACTCAGTGTGATGGATCACCCTGCTCATTAGTCAGAGCAGTCACTAGGAAGCTCAGAAAGAAAGCTATGCAACTCAGAAGGAAAGCTGTACAACTCACAAAAGTCATGGCATCAGTTTTACCCCATGCTGAGAATTTGGGGGAGGAAGAAGAAAAAAAAATAATGTCCATGCATATCACTGCTATGCACATCAAGTGATTGGATAGCTGTAACAGAACTGTATGTTATACTTAGAAAAACAAACTACAACACATATTTGCTCTAGCAATTTATCTGTGTTTTCAAAGATCTTGAGAACTAGAAGATTTAGAGCTTAGAAAGCTCTGGAAACTTTTGAGACTTCAAGCCATCATCAGAAGAAATGTGACCCCATTAAGATATTTTCCCTTTTTCCTCATCTGTCTTCAAAAAAGGCAGATAATACTTCCAGACTTCTAAACACAATACAAGTATGAAATTTTCCTTCATGTTTCTATAATCTCCAGCTTGTACCTCTAATCTCTGTATACAAGTAATATCAGACATAAGTAAATAAATCCTAAATTAAGATAAGTGCTATAAGTATCAATTAGGTACCAAAATGAGAGTAGGTCCATCTGAGGATTTGTCCAGAAGGTCTTATTCCAAAATGCAGGAAAAACAACAAATGGTTAAATCTACAGCAATGGATTTTATTGAATTAATGCAGCCAGATATGATCAGAACTAGTGATCAGAACAGCCAAGGCCAGACCTGGCATCTCACAACTTCCATTTCAGAATGGATTTCCATTAGAGCCAAACGTAGCTAGGTAATTTCTTTTCCTGTCCACTTGGCAAGGCTCTTAAATCGAATCTTAATTCAGGGCTATTTTGCAGGTTCTTACCTAATTTATTCTTCAAATTTCTAACTTCTTTACTGTTAAAGTGTTTTCCAGAAAAGAAATGTAACAGCTAGAATACTTTTACAATCTTAAGCAATGTTCCAACAGATTGCATCTTTAAGCTGTTTTATAAGATTTTATTCTTAAGATAATTGGCTAACTTCCAGGATAATCACAAGTTTGAAATATACATAAAACTTTCAGGTTGCTTGTATCACAGGAAAAAAAAAAAAAAAAAAAAAAAAAAAAAAAAAAAAAAAGATAAAACCAGAAACCTAACCACATCCCCATAAGCTGGGCCAAAATCACAGTGCACAATGCAGTAATGCAAAGGATAACAAGTCTTTTTTATTATTTTATTTTTTTAACTTGGACAAATTGCTTATATTCAAGATTGTAGATACCTACTAAAGAGTGCTGTGGTTGACAATAATAAATAATGGCAGATGGTGTTAACAAGTCATTGGCTTTTATAGGATCATGAAAATGAGTTTTCAGGGAAAAGGGAAGGTCTCTTGCTAGTATTCTGCAAGGATTCCATAGACTCTGCAAGTGAAAAATCTCAGACATGATTGTGTAGCTGATTAGAAATACATGGGTGGATATGAATGTTGCCTATCTCATTTTCCAGAGGAGACATGCCCGTCTAGTGACAAGCAGTTATCCATCCCTGCAGGTTCAATATTGAACGTAAAAGCAACATTCTTCATCAGCTAGATGTAACAAACATAATGAAAAGTCAAAGCATACTTATAAAAGTAAAAATAGAATATATTACTAAAGCTTTCATTTGGCAGTTTTATATACACCTGGAAGAAGTAATTAGGCCCTTTAACCATTCCCATCTGAAGGTGAGAATGCACCCCACCACCATCACTGCTGCACACGTGTATATGTAACAGAGTGATCAGTAATGTAAGAATCATCTTATATTTCTAAACAAAGATGCAGAAATATTTCCTAAAACACTGGAAGCAAGTGTGCGACTTTCTGATGTCTCACTGTAGGCTGACACAAATGACTGGAAACTAGCAAATAAAACAAGGCTATTTTATTTTGTACTATCACGTTTTCAGACACTTGCCTCCAGGCTGCAGGAATTTCTTTTTAGAGCTCTTGTTTTTAACTTGTTACACACATATTTTTAACTGCAGTGTTCTACAAATACAGCTAGATTCTTTGTGCTACAGCATAGCGCCAGAGTGGTGTAATTAAATATGATGTTCCACTTGCAAATGCTTCAAAGTCAAGCCAGAAGTATCAGTAATGCAATGTTCTTGGAATTGAATAGTGGGGGGAAAAGTCAAACAAGGTACCATATTACAGAGGCTGTTATTTTGAATTCATAAATATTAAGATGTTCTTGAAGTAATTTTTTTCCTTAGCTATATCACTGTAACCTGTTAATTTGAAGTGGGACTTAATGTGCATTGTGAAACAGGAGTGGTTCATTTACATAAATAACAATCAACTAAAGAGAAGGAATACATTGTATTGCAAATCAGGTAATTATTTGAAAAAAGAATATTATTTATTTAGGGAAGAAAAATGCTCATTCTCACAAAAGCAGTCTTCAGGATGTTCTTTTCAAGGATACTGTTCTTACAAATGTTATTTGTGTTATAGTAGTGCTGTAGAGGTTTCAAACATTTTTTGAATATCACAATAAAGCAAAGTTTTAGGTAGGATTAGCTGAATGGCTTTTTTCACTGTGTTTCCAAAGGGCACAGCTGAGAATGAGAGAAAACAGAGGTGTGCTAGAAAAAGGGGTGAGAGGAACTATATTATGGACTAACTGAAAGTGAGAAGTGATTGAACTGATAGTTAATGAAAATGGAAAGATAAAATATGAATTACAGATATTGTGGCTAGAAAATGAAGGCAAACAGATTACATTGGTGAAACAAAAAAGACAGATTACATGGTGAAAACATAAAGCCACGAAAGAAGTTATTGAAGAATTCTGAGTCATATGAGCAAAGCCCCAGAAAAGGGTGCTGCAGCAACCAAAAGATAATATGATAAAAGCTTGGAGGAAAAAGATTTAGCCATATGGCTACTTGGGAAAGAAATATCCATCGCACCCACATTTGAAGTTATACTCATAAAAGTATCAGGATTTTAGGCACATTCCAGATCTGAACATTTAGAAATTGAGGAGTAATATCATAACCACATTACAGATTTGAGTGATAAGCTGGATGGTAGGACTGTCAATGCTAATCAAGAAATAGAGAAAGTGAGAGAGACAAATAGAGGTTTTACATTAGATAAGAAGACAGAGAAGCAAGGTTGATCGGCAAGTTGTTGTCATAGAGATATTCACTATCAGGCTTATGGATGAGATCAAATTTAGAGAGAAATATTAAGGGAATTGCCTGAAGAACCATTGCATATGAAATCAAAGAGGAAGTCAGGTAATTTGGCTATTACTTTATGAGACAAGTTGGGTCAAAGGAACAAAAACATTTTGGGATACAGGTTTATGTATAAGGTGCTACACTCATTTGTTTGTACTAAACTACTAGTATTAGCAAGGATATTGTTTTTTTTCTGAAGAGTTAAAGCATGGAAGTATTATACAGCCTACCGAGTAACAACTTCAACTAAAAATGCTACCACAGATGAACACTCAGAGTCGTACAAATGTTTACTATGACAATATCTCAGGTGAAATTAATAAGTTAGGTGAAATAAAGTAAAACCATATCTAGTTTAATTTTACAGCTGTACTGTTCAACTTATTTATTTAATTAATTATTTCAGACTATTATAACATTTTTAGAGATGAGAATACTGGGAATACTCAGAAGGAAAAAAAAAATCCTACTAGGTTCAAGGTCAAGGATAAAAAAATCTGGTACATTGTAGGAGAAAAAGTCAGGGGATAAGAAATTATAATATAATCCTTTCTAATATTCTAGTTACAATCCATACTGACAGTAATTCCAAACCTAAGAAACCTATTGCACAAACAATTTCAAAGCTTGTGCAGTAATACTTTGACAATGGATTCTTACTATATTCTATTCTATGATTCTATGATTCTACTTAATAACCTACCTGAATGAAATGTACAAAACCCACTAATTTTCATGGTCCTATGTTATGTGTTGAGCAGCACACAAAAACAAACAAACAAACAAAACCACAAAATATTATGCATCTCTGGGAAGGTTACAGAGAATAAGACAGAATACAATATTTTGTATCTGTGGAAGACCTTGCTGCACCAACATTTTAACTACTATGTGTAGTTCTGATTTCTACATAAGAAGAAGGACACTGGGCATTTAGAAAATATACACAGACAAAGAACCAAAACAAGAAGCATCTACCTTGTAAATTAAGACTGGAAATTCTAGGATTCTTCATTTAGAAAAAAAGAGTAATATGGAATATGATCAAGGTTTATGGTATAATTAAAGTAGCAGAAAAAGTGAGTGACGTTCACAGAATTGTACAATACACAAAGTTCAACCATTGAATCCAGAAGCCTATAACTTTAAAACAATTACAGTACTTTTTTTAAGCAGCACTTAGCTAACTTCCAGACTAAATAAAGTTGTAGAGAAAGTAACACTAGATTCAAGCAGGCATCAGACAAACTCAGGGAAACTAAGTCCAAAAGAGATAGTTTTAGGGTTGTATCTTACAAAGTCCATACTGTAACAGCTGTGGACACTGGCAGAGGCAAGGACTATGGCCCACAGAAAATGGTCTGGATAGAGAAGTCTTGCAAAAGATCATCTTCTATTGTCACTGAGTCCCAGAGGGCATCTCCAATGTTCATATGTTTAAACAGAGTTTCCTTAGAAACCTTTTAATTTGCTCTTGTCAAGTTGAACACATGCAGATGGTAACACTAAAATCTAAAAACTGACAGATTTTTCTAGTGCTAGCTGAGTGTTTTGTACAACTCCAATGTCTTTTCTTTCTGACATAGTGAATACCAAAAACATCCATACCTTATCTTCTAACTTCTCTGATTAACAACAAGATTAGCATAACCTGTTTCGTTTTTTTTTTTTTCTTTTTTTTTTTTTTTCTGAACTCTGTCTTCATCCTCTTGACTTTTTACTAGCATTGTTGTTTATGGTAGGTGTAAGCAAAATGACATTTGCAAAATAGGGTTTTGTTAAGCTCACCTGTTACAAACTCATTCCACAGCTCTTGCCACACAAAAATATGTTGACCAGCAATACTGCTGGTGCCAGCAATAGACTGCCACACCATATCCAATCACTTTATTGAACAATTACCTTAGCAAACAAAAATAGAAGCAGTCATTCCTGAAATATTTTGATTCTGAACCAATGAAGAAACCCAAAAAGGAGGTGTTTTTTTGTTTGGTTGTTTTTGTTGTTGTTGTTGTTTGTGTTTTGTTGTTGTTGTTGTTTTTCTTATTGTTTCACACAATATTTTTGTTTGTATTGGTTTGGTTTCTTTGTTTTTTCCAGCTGGACAATAGAGCATGGCTTGAACCCTCATTTTAAGGAACCTTCTTCTAACACCTATTTATTCTCCTTTCTTTATTGCTTTTTTTTTTTTTTTATAAATATATAGAAATTCAGTAGAACTGTTTCCAGCATTACTCTTTCCAGTGATTTGGACATTATGATACACAAGCTGTATAATTCAGGCAATAAACTGTACTGATATTCTACATATTTTTTACATACATATATAAACAGCAATAATTTGATTTTAAAATTATGTTGGAAATAAAGCTTTCACTTGATATCTGTAAGTTTATGTTGATTTTTTTTTGTTCAGATATTAGTTACTCCACTCACCCTAATCTCATAATTGCACTCATACTTTACTGGAATAAGTTTTCTTTTAAAAAACATTATAGATAGAAAAAGATGGAATGAAATTAACACTTTTAAATGAGGTGCTACACTTTGAAATGCTTTAAAACAAAATAACTTTGTATGTTTAAATCTTTTTAATGACATAGAACATTAAATTATATACAGTGCTCTGTCCCTGGTTCTGGTCATGTGTATGTGACGGGTTGGCAATTCTCTGTAGAGGTCTGAAGAAATGCATGAGCATGCATGGAGGAAAGATTTACAGCTTTCTGAGTTTTAGAGCAAATACCATCTGGACTAATTTGTGAATCCAGCAGCAGTGCTTCAGTTGAATTCAATAGTCAGTCAAGTCTGAGTGGGAGTATGGTTATGAAGAAAAAAGCTATTGACCTATCACTAATTTGTATGCTTTAGGAGTCCTGTAGTATTTTTCAGCATTTAGATTCTCTTCAACAGGTTATAGCACATTTGAATAAGGTGATGCAAAACATTTCTTTAGGGCATTTGTCTCCCTGAAAGTCAAGTCCTAGCTTTAAACAAATAACACGTATCCATTTGGCCTTTGCTTTTAGGCACAGAGTTCAGTACTCCTGGTGCTATGTGGATTGCATCAGCTATTTATCACATTTATTTGACTGTTATTTTGGATCTGCTTGGGTGCTGTTACAATCTCCTTAAAATTTCACTTTTTTTTACAGACTGTCCTTACTATTTGTTACACCACAGCCTGCCTTTTCCAAACAAAGTATGAAGCCAAACCTCTCTGGGTCCTAAAAAATAGCTATCCTATTTCTCTAACTTACCATCTGCTGATTTTGGACACAGTGCAATACACAATACTTCCAGCAGTTCACATGTGCTTTCACTGGTGATCTTGGCCATACTAAATTGTTCCTGTACTTCTAGAACATGCCTAATGAAACATACAGAAATATGTGCGCTTTGTACTTTTTTGTTAGTTTTATTTAGTATAAATACTTGTTATTTAAAGAAAATTTTCAGTGAAAATTATCTTCTGGGAGTATTCAGATGAACAGCTTACTGTAGCATCAGTTTTGATTGTTCTTAACTTGTAGAAGCCTGTGGAGTTTAAAACAAACAAACAAACAAACAAACAATGAAATAATCTGAACAATTCAGATAAAATGTAGATTCCTGCTGATTATTTCTTATGCCAAAAATGAATCCCAGCTATTTACAAGCATGAATCAAAAATAAATGTACCTCATGGTACTGATTTTTCTTTGCCAATTGGAAAAAAACGTACTTCACAGGAGTTACTAAAATTGTATTTCCATTAAAAATGTAAATTGCTGCAATGCCCAAAGAATGGCTAATAAACTTAAATTTATGGATCTCACTTGCTTTTCACGTCACATAACAAATCCTATTGTTAATTCCAGCAAATAAGCTATTGAAATCAGATTTCACATGTTGTGACTGAGGTTTCACTCATGTTGCACTATGAATAATGATAGCAGTAGCTGAACCAACCAGGAGTATTATTGGTAAGGTAAGACAAAGACAATGTTTTTGAAGGCATTTGGAGGTTTGTTGTGTCTTTTTCACCTAAGTATCTTTAAAAAATCTGTCTTCTATCATTTTTATTGCTTTGGAACTGATTGAATTGACTCCCCGATTCTGATCAGTAATAAAACTTGACAAGGCTCCTAGGCAGGCTTTGACTAACAACACTTTTCATTACCCATTTGCTGTAGGAAAGTAACCTTTCTTTTTTTCTTTTTTTTTTTTTCTTTTTTTTTGACTGAAAATTAAAATGAATTTGCAGAAGCAATTTTAGAGATTGCTTGAGGCTTAAGAGGTGCATTTTAGGTCTTTACCCAAAAAATAGCCACCTAATAGGGTTTTACTCAGCAACTGTCTAGCAGAAGTGCCTAAACTCAGTAAAAACCTTTCTGGTGTTTGGAACTATTCCTCCTGGAGGACAAGGCTTTACATTTACCTTTGTTGAACTTCTTCAGACTCCTGTCTGACACCTCCTGTCTGATGAGGGCCTTGGAACAGAAGCACAACTGTCCCACTTTCATATTGTCTGAGAACTTGCCTAAGGTGCACTATGACCCACCGTCCAGATCATTAATGAAGATGTTAAGCCATAAAGTGTATCACAATTTTCACAGAAATAAAAAAAAGAAAAAAATTGAGAAGACCTGTAGGCCTCCCTTGAGGCCTCCTCTCTCCCTACCCACATCCCAGGTTCCCATTTCAGCTTCAGCTGGAGCTGTCATCCCTGCCCTATGGATGCTATGCAGTGCTAGCTCCCCAGTGCCCTGCTCTGCCAGGCCATGGGCCCCATGGTGTTAGTCCTGACACACAGACAGGCTGATGGCCTGGCCTGGTCTTGGTCTGGCCCCCTCCCTGAAGTCTATGTCTGATGCCAGCTCCCTCACTGATCCCCTTCCCTATGACTGTACTCTTGTCTAACCATCACTTAATCTGGTCTTAGTCCTGGCCTATGGATTTACCTGCTGGTTTGATCTCATGCCTGCTTCATCACATTACAGTGCATTATGATCCAGATTCTTGGTTGGACCTAGCTACCATCTCCAAGTCTGTGCCACTGTCCTTGCTCAGGTCCTGTGGGAAGGGGTCTTGTGATCCTGCTGGGCTCCCTCATTATTCTCAGTGAGCAGCCCCTGCTCTTACTGCTAGTAGCCCCTGCTCTTACTGCTTCCCAGAAAACAAAACAAAGCAAAACAAAACAAACAAACAAAAAATGATAGAAAAACAAGAGCTGTTTTTTTTTTTTTTTTTTTTCAGACATTTTCCTCTCTGATATTTCTCAAACAGGCAAGCTCAATCCATACATAATTCATATACCAGTGTATGCTGCAGCACTTTTCTACTAGCTCACTCAACCTACTGAGAGCAAGATTCACAATTCAATACATGATTTTAAGTGGTCATAATGCATTCAACCCAAACCCAATTTCTTCTACCATAAGATTTTTAAGTGCCATATTTGTGACAGATTTCAGTTTGCAATGTCCTTTGCTGTTTAGAGGAGCATTAAATAATAGGTAATTTTTTATATACTGCAAAAAAACTTATTGTTTTCCCCCCACTTATTCTTAAGAAACACTCTAAATATACTTTTTAAAAATCAGCATAAGGTAAAGATGAAATAACAAAAAGAAATATCTACAAAATGGCTTAGAGTAGAAATTGATAGGTAACTTCATTTAAAATGGCAACCATTATTCTGCATTAACAAGAGAGGCAAAATTTCCATTTTGATTCCAACATGTTTAGTTGATGAGTCTTTTACTTGATACTGTTTTTCCTTCCTATACACTTCCTAACCCCCAAAACCTTCCAGAGTTCTTACTGTTAAATAGATTAGACAGCTAAACAGGTGTGGTCAGATAGTAACATTAAATCTCTTTGGTTTCAGAAGACATGGAAGAGGTCCCTGATGTCTTCTTTGCCTCAGTCTCTACTGGTAAGGCTCAACTTTGGGAATCCTAGGATCTTGAGACCAGAGGGAAAAGTCTGGAGCAATGTGTTGGAGGATGAGTAGTCTGGGAATGTTTAAGGTAATTGGATATATTTAAATCCATGGGACCTGGTGGGCAAAATGGCCAACTCCTGAAAAACACAAATAACAAGAAAGTGCATTGATTTATGAAGGGGAAAGGCTCCTTAACCAACCTGATAGAATTATGTTTGGAGATGACTATCTCAGCAGATGAGGGAGAACAGTGTATATTTACCTTGACTTTATTAAGTTTTTGAAACAAACATTGTCTTGTGTAGCACTCACAAACAGACTGATAAAATAAAGGCTGCATAAGTGGGCAGTGAGATGGACTGAAAACTGCCAGACTCAGAGGATGGTGATTGGTGGAAATGTATCTCCAGCTGGAGGCCAGTCCTTAGTGGAATACTCCAAAAGTAGATACAGAGGCCAACTGTTTAATATGTCCTTTAATTATCCCAATTATGAGACTGTGTGCACCCTCAACAAGTCTGCAGATGTTATAAAGCAGTGAAGAGTGATTGAGTGGAGAATTCCACAATTTAGAAGGGCCTCTACAGGCTGGAGAAATAAGCAGGCAGGTATCTGACAAAGTTTAAGTGGCTTATATGAACATATTGGAATAAATACAAGAAAGGATCATGAATATAACCAAGGGCTTTGATAGTCTGACATAGGTGATGAGGTAGAGAGAGCTGTGACTCAGCTGGGACTGTTCAGCACAGAGAAACAGCTTAGGGGAACCTTAAAAATGTTTATAAGTATCTGTGGAGGAAGTAAAGATGAAGCCAGACACTTCTTAGTGGTGCCAAAGACAAGACAAGAGGAAATAGGAGTGAAGTGAAATACAATAAATTAAGTTCAAACATAGGAAAAAGACTTTTTTTTTTTTTTTTCTGGGGGGGGGGGAGGCCGGTTGTCAAGCACTGAACAGGTTAACTGTGGGGATTATGGAATCTCCATCCCTGGAGATATTCAAAATCTGAGTAGCCTGCTGTAGCCAACCCTGCTTGAGCAGAGGGGTTGGACAACACTAGCTCAATAGGTCTCATTTAACTTAAAAAATTCTGTGATCCCGTGTGCTTTTGTGATAATACATACACTCCTTCATGTACTCTAGACAAAATGAATGCTGACATCAAAAGAATGTTTAAACTGATATTAATAGCAATATGTAGTAGCTTTACCTTGCTGGACAGCTAAATTGTATCATAACCACTCTCTCACTCCTCCTTCTCAAAAGAAGAAGGGGAGAAGAAAGTATGATGGAAAGAAAAAAAGGCTCACAGGTTGAGATAAGGATAGTTTAATTAAAGGGAAAAGAAAGAGGGTGAAAAGCAAACCAAACCGAACCAAATTGAACCAAACCAAACAAAGCTAAGTAAAGGCTGTGTGGAAGCAAAAAGGGAAGAAAACAATTATTCTCTACTTCCCATCAATGACTGATGTTCAGCCACACCTTGGGAAGCATGGTCTCAATACGTGTATCAGTAGCTTGGGAGGACAGATGTCTTCGTAATGATAGCACCCCCTTCTCTTTTTCCTTTCCCACCTTTCATTGCTGATTGTGACATCATATGGCATGGAATACCACTTTGAGCCAGCTGCCTTGCTGATGTTCCCTCCCCATCTCTTGTCCACCCCCTACCGTCTTTGGGGGGGGTGGGGGGGGAGGAGGCAGGGTTGGAGGTAGTCTTGATACCCTGCCAGAACCACTCAGCAACAGACAAAACATTGGTGTGATATCAGGGCTGCTCTAGTTGCAAGTGCAGAGCATAGCTCTACATGGGCTGCTACAGAGACAGTTAACACCACCCCAGCCAGACCCAGTACATAAGAAAATGTGAAGGATGTACAACATAAACTACTGTTAGGCTGGATGACATTATAAACATTTTAGTTAATCATTAAAGATATATGTAAAAATCCTACCAGCAGAATCATTACAAAAAACTTTCAAATATTGTTGACTTTCTTCTTTCCCTTCCCTTCCCTTCCCTTCCCTTCCCTTCCCTTCCCTTCCCTTCCCTTCCCTTCCCTTCCCTTCCCTTCCCTTCCCTTCCCTTCCCTTCCCTTCCCTTCCCTTCCCTTCCCTTCCCTTCCCTTCCCTTCCCTTCCCTTCCCTTCCCTTCCCTCCCCTCCCCTCCCCTCCCCTCCCCTCCCCTCCCCTCCCCTCCCCTCTCCTCGAGTCTCCTCAAGTCTCCTTTTTCTTTTTCCTGAAGAGATGTGTAACCTGTTAGTGTAAATAAATGGGATATTAAACAATTATGCAAGTACTGTTTGTTCTCAAAGACAGGTGGCAATATCAGCAGGCTGTTCCTAATGACCTGTAAAGGCTCAGTGTAGAGCTCTTAAAAGAGAACCACCTGTTCAAATGGAGAATAGCATTCATATTTTCAGGTGTGAACGTCTCTGAAAACTTTTGAAAAATTGGGGGTTCCAATTGATTTAAATTCTAGCATTGAACATATCAAATAAATGATTACTAAAATACTATTAAAATACTTTCATCAAAGTCACTTTCATCAAAATAATTTTAAAATGTATATTTTTACGTTACATTTTTTTACATTTAATAAGGGATTTTTATGTTTGTAAGAAATTGTACTTATTATACACATGTGACAAAGAAAGCAACTGTGTAACTGTGACAATCATTTCCTACATCTATTATTGCAGTTTGATGCCAAATGTTCAGCAACAAATCACAGACTCCTACCACTTTTAGTATTCAATAACTGTATATAATTATGAACTTAAATATACACTTATATGAAGTATATTTATTTTCTCCTCCCCTCTGAGTAGAATATTATTGTAAAAATACCTATCTGTTCAAGGTAGTAATTTTTCAAAATCAGTCATTAGAATTTCATGTTGTGTTAATTGTTACAACCAAGACAGAAAAAATCAAACTATAGTTTGCTGTTGCTCAGTATTTATTAAATGTAGCTATGATTTCTAAGTTTTACATTGATCTCAAATCAAAATAGATTTAATTCATTCTAATTATAATTCAGGGTTTATTCTGGACAATACTTTCAAATACACACTGTAAATTTTAATATTAATTATGTTTAAAGTTTACTTAAAGAATTGTAAATAATCGTAAATAATACTATCTCATCAATTAATTTAATATAATTGGATTGCTTAATTAAAGTGGTCTCAGTGATGTTTGCTAGCTGACAACAGAACATGCACCAGGAGAAATATCTCTTGGCCTTTCTTAGCGGGAAAAGGAGATGTTGCTTAATGCTAACAGAATATTATTTTTTGATTCAGAATCTTGAAGAGGTACATAACTAGAAGGTATACAGTCAGGATGTAAATACAAAAAAGAATGAAAGCTGTTTTGATACAAAAAATAATTTGATCCATGATTTATGTTGATTCCTAGGAAATATAAAAAAGATTCTCATGAAATCTCATGAACAAGGTAGATAGACATTTACTAATAATTTCAGTATCTGTAGAATAAGAATTACAATGTCTGTTGACATTTGGAAGAAAATAGGAACCACACAGTTTAAAAAGAACTTGAGCAAGTTTAAAAAGAACTTGGAAAAAAGTGTGTAGTAGCTATTGATAACACACCGCCTTTATTTAAAAAGTTATATAATGTATTTAAATCGCTCTTTTTCAAACATGTGCCCCACTTTTGGCATTATGGTCTCCAACAGATTTTGGTAAGTTTAACAGTGTTCATTTCCTTGTTGTTGAACTACATGAATGTTAAATCTATTTCCTTGACAAGAACGTTGATTTGCAGGGAGCAGCTTAAGGAAACACTACTGCCACATTATAGAAAGAAAGGGAGCTATACATCCTTCAACAATCCATTTGACAAGGGATTCTTCTGAGAATCCTCTTGTTGACCTGCCAGGTTCATCAGCTGGGTCAACAATGAAAAATATTATAATCTCCAAACAAATGCTCTACTAATCTAGGCAACAATACCAAGAACCTGGGAGCTGACCCACGATAGCACTAATTTCTCCTCCACAAGTGTGGTGACATCAATCATGATATAAAAAATAGAGAGTTTCACTCAGACTCCCTTCCTCATAATCAGGGCCAAGGCCCTAATTAAAAGATGAAACCACTTTCATAAATTGTGAAATTACAAGCAAAGGACAGGGAAGAAAATGTGAAGATTTTAGTCTTGAAAAACTAGCTCAGATCCTGCATTTCACATGGACTATAATCATAAATTTTTTGTTGTATGAGGAGGTAAGCCTGTTAACATTCTTCATTCTTACGAGGTTTTACTCCAGGGTTTCTTCCTTTGTGTTCCAAAGAGTTTTGTATCCAAGGAAAGACCATTCACATGTATTAAAATTTATATCCTATGTCTTTGCTTTATTATAATATAGCATTTGATACTATTTCCAATGAAAAAATAATAGCAATAATCATTTTAAAAAGATAATTACATTTTGCAGAATCCCTAATAGGAACTGGCCTATAGTCAGTCCTGACACTCAAAATCCAGAATTACATTCAGAGCTAAATGTTGACATATAGCAGCATAAACTGTTCCTTCCAACTAGCTAAAAACAGGTTTTGTTCATGAATTTACTAAGATACTGAGCAGCATTAAAGGATTGAAAACTTGGCTACCTTACAAAATCTGTTGCTTCTACACATGTAGTCTTCCTGTTCCAGTTCTGGCCTTCATTACAGAAGGCAACTGTCCACAGTGGACATTCCACTTTGAAATCGATACATTCTGGACAAAGTTTGGAGCAATAAACAACGGTTCCTGTAGAATGATCTATATATTGAACAACAGTTTAGCTGGCACTTATTTTTTACCTTTTACTTATATGTGTATATATATATATATTTTATTTTTTTCCTTTTCATTTCTGCTTTTATTTCTACTTCTATTTCTATTTCCTGACTGAATTCTGAATGAATGCACCTGGTTGATATTATACATCTACCCTTTCACCAGGGAGAATTTAGGTTAAAAAGAGTTATATTTATGCTATATTTATACTGTAACCTCTCATGCATCTCTAAGATCTGACCATGCATTTGAAAGCAGAAGGTTTCAGTGCATATGCTTATCTACCATCTGAAGAAGCTGACTAGTGCACTAGTCAGAATTAAAAAATGGTATAATCATTTCATAGCTTTGTACATGAAGGAGCAAGACAAAATACTTAAACCTCATTAAAAATCACTGTTATTAAATGTTAACTATTAGATATTAGTATGAGTTATAATTTCTTTTCTATTTTACAGTTCTTAATGATTAGCATGCTGACTGTGGCAATACTGCAACACTCATGAGCAAGAAGGGCTAAGAATACAATTTTTCAGTACTTTCCCATAAAACATAAAAAAGCCTTTTCCTCAATAAAAAAAAAAAAAAGCAGTTTTTTGTCATGGTTCCGCTCGAGTGGGCAGCCGAGCTCCACCACAGCCGCTCTCTCACTCCCCCTCCTCAAAGAGGAATGGGGAGAAAATATGTGAAAAGGGCTCAAGGGTTGAGATAAGGACGAGAAAATCACACAATAATTATTGTAATGGGCAAAACAGACTCAGCATAAGAAGATAGTAAGATTTATTGCCTATTACTAACAAGCGAGAGAAGTGAGAAACAAAAACCAAAAGCACCTTCCCCCCCATCCACCCTTTTCCACCTCCTCCCCCCGAGCGGTGCAGGGGAACGGGGGAATGGGGGTTATGGTCAGTCTACAGCGCTTCTTCTCTGCCGCTCTTTCTCGGTCACTCTCGTCCCCAGTGCTGTGGGGTCCCACCCACGGGATGCAGTCCTTGATGAACTGATCCGGCGTGGGCTTCCCACAGGCAGCAGCTCTTCCAGAACTGCTCCAGATATGGGTCCGTACCACGGGGTCCATCCCTCAGGAGAAAACTGCTCCAACCTGGCTCCCCTACGGGCAGCAGCTCCTGCCAGGTCACCTGCTCCTGCGTGGTCTCCTCTCCACGGGCTACATGTCCGGCCCGGAATCTGCTCCGGTAGGGGTCTTCCACAGGCAGCAGCCTCCATCGGTGGGGCCACCTGCTCCACCGTGGTCTCCTCCACGGGCTGCAGCATGGAACCCTGCTCCACCGTGGTACTCCATGGGCTGCAGGGGGACATCCTGCTTTACCATGGTCCTCACCACAGGCCACAGGGGACTTCTGCTCCGGCGCCTGGAGCACCTCTACCCCTCCCTCTACACTGACCTTGGCACCTGCAAGGCTGTTCTCTCACTCCCGGCTGCTCTCTGGCGCAGCGTTTTTTCCCTGTCTTAAATATGCTCCCACAGAGGTGCAAAACAACATCGCTTATTGGCTCAGATCTGGAAAACAATGGGGCCCTTCCCAAACATGGGGCAGCTTCTAGATCTTTCTCACAGAAACCACCCCTATGGCTCCCTGCTACCAAAACCTTGCCACGTAAACCCACTACATTTTTAAACTGAAGGAGCACAGGAGCACAGTGCAGTAGGAGAGTGCTGCAACAGCAGCAGCTTTGTAGGACAAAGGAACTGATAGAATTAAAGGATCAATTCGGTGGGTAGCTAATATGTTCTGGACCTAAATGTTCTGTTTCACATCATGGTCCCATGTTCAATTAAATGAATGAAAGGTCTTCAAGACCAAATGAGGTCTGAAGCACTATTTAGATGCTTACCTAGATGCAATAATTATTTCTCCATTCACTTTAACTCTGTGTGTATTGGTTTAGGAAACCAACACTTGAAGAGTTGTATTCTGCTTTTTTTATGTTTATATTGGGTTTATGTAGCACAGCTTTGGGGTGGGATGAGAGAGGGGGATCAGGGGAAGGGGTTCTGCAGAGGTGGCCTCTGTGAGCAGATCTCAGTAGCACCCATAGCAGAGCAGAGCCAGCTCCAGCTGCTCCAAAAGCAACCTGCAGCTGGCCAGAGACAAGCCATGGGTGACCCTGGTTGCTCAGGGAGAGCAGATTAAAGGAACGAGGAAACAAAAATGCTGTGCAACAGCAGCTTGGTGAGAGGAACAAGACAATGTGAGAGAAGCAGCCCTGCAGGCACCAAGGTGAGTGCTGCAGGAGGGCAGAAGGTGCTCGAGGCGTGCAGTACAAGTTCCCCTGTGGACTGTGGAGAGGCTGTCCCACTTCAGCCACATGGAGCAGATCTCCACGCTACAGCCCCACCATGGGTGGAGGAGCCCCCGGTGGAGCAGGTGGATGTGGCCTGGAGGAGGCTGCGGCCCATGGAGAGCCCCCACAGGAGCAGGCCCCGGGCCGGAGCTGCAGGAGCAGGGGGTCTGGGGGGAGTTGCCGCCCACCCGTGGGGGACCCGTGCTGGAGCAGTTTGCTCCTGGGGGATGGATGGACCCCGTGGTACAGAGCCGTGTGGCAGCAGTGCTTGAAGAGCTGCTGCCTGTGGGCAGCCCCCAGAAGCTCAGTTCGGAAAGGACGGCATCCCGTGGGTGGGAATCCACAGTGAACAGGGGCAGAGAGTGACCATGAGGGAGTGGTGGAGATGAAGTGCCATGGGCTGACCGCAGCCCTCATTCCCTGTTCCCCTGCGCTGCTCAGGGGGAGGAGGTGGAAGAGGGTGGGTAGGGGGGAAAGGTGATTTTCATTTTATTTTCTCACAGCTAGTCTGTTAGTAATAGTAAATTATATTAATATTCCTTATTCTGGGTCTCTTTTGCCTGTGATGATAACGGGTGGTTAATCTCCTTGTTCGTATCTCAACCTATGAGTCTTTTTAACCTTTTTTGTTCCCCCTGTTCTTTTGAGGAGAGAGTGAGAGTGGCATGGTGGAGCATAGCTGCCCATCAGTGTGAAACCACCTGACAGCGTTCCATGAAATGAAACAGATGATTTTACAAAGACATATTAAATTCACTAGCAACAAAAATATCAGTATGAAATTATATACTTTAAAAGACTCTGGTCCAGTGTTTGCAGACCCAGCACACTATTACTGCAAGGGACAGTCCCACTACTTCACTTTATCAATTTACCTTTTGATAGAGTCTGATCCCAAATGAGTGAGAATTTGCTGATGCACATTTGTCTATTTGACCCTTTGCTTAAATGAAAGGAGGGCTAATAAAATACAAGATACTTGAGCATTTTAAACATCACTTTTGGTGACCTAATGTAGTCTCTTTAGTGAAAGTAAAATATTTTAATTTCAATAAGTTTCAGTTCTTAGCCATTTACATTCTTTTCATCCACATTCTGTTGTAACAATCAAGAATGTTAAAATCATTGAGAGAGAAATAATCTGTAACACCACTGGAAAGAAATAGTTTGAAAAGACTGCAGAAACAGAAGAAAAAAAATATCATAAATAAGGAGTAAAGGGAAAAATGAAAACACCTCTGGCAGTTCTTTGTTTTCAAAGAGCCATGTAGACTATATTGGAATATGCACGGAAATTAAAGTCTTCTGTAGTGTTCTCTGTTGCTGAAATCATAACTGGACTGTACCGATACCTTATGGAGCATCAGTCAGTGAACACAGAATTCTTTGGTGATAACAGTATTTTAGCTAAATAGTATCATTTCATTGTGAGGAAGGTAGGACAGCCAGTGTCAAGACTATCTACTGTGCAGGAGAGAAAATTTGACATTAATGAACTGTGGATACATATACACAAGATTCTTCTGATTCCAACTACACAGACTAAACCAGCTTCCCACTGTGGCCTTTGATCACTGCCAATAATCATTTTTATCCCCATCACTTTTTCTTTCTTTCTTTTTTTTTTTTTTTTTTTTTTAATATATATGATTATTATTAGTTTTTTTTCCCCTTTGAGTTCTGTGGGATTTATTCTTTTCCTTCCATGTGCCTTGAACTGCATTGTTTTTTCCAGGAACTAACATTTTCAGGTTCACAGAGGAAGAATCACTGACAATTATTTGTTAATGACAAAGTAAACTAAAGTTTGAGGAGACCATCCCACTCATTACAAATTTCTTTGAGAGAACTATACTGTCTGTTTTCCGAACATGGAAACAAAGTGCAAAACACTGTAGAAAGTGCAAAACACTGTCCAAGGCTTTCAGAATTGATGAGCAGCTATATCAACTAGGAATACTCTAGAATCATTAGTTAAACCTGACATGTGGGAAACAGACCCTGTGGATCCTTGTGTGCATCTAAACGAATTGTTCCAGCAAGCTGTGAGTTCATTTTATATCATGGACCATGATTTGCCTCCACATTATACAAGAAACTGAATCTTATCTTCTACCCATATCGTGATCATCCTTTGAGGATGCGTATTTCCAGCTGCGTGCTACTATGCACTCTTAACAATAAACACAGAGAACATTATGTCTCCAAAAGCAGTGCTGCCAGATGCATAATTGTCATCATCAAAGGGTCAACCAGAAGGACAAATGCTACTAAAAAGTTGAGAGAAATGGAGCAGTTTGTCTCTTTGTAGCAAAGGAAGTAGCAGAAATATACAGATTTTCAGGGGGACATTTTTGAAGAGTCTGAACACAATGGGATGAATGTGATTGTTGATTACTAAAAGTATATGATGGGAGAAATATGTCAATGACTCTATGTTCAAGTGGAGGCCAGGGACAAGTGGTGTACCTCAGGGGTCTGTCCTTGGGCCGGTACTATTAATACATTCACCAATGACACAGACAGTGGGATTGAGTGCACCCTCAGCAAATTTGCAGATGACACCAAGCTGAGTGGTGCAGTTGATACCATAGAAGGCAGGGATGCCATCCAAAGAGACCTGCACATGCTTGAGAAATGGACCCACATGAACCTAATGAGGTTCAACAAGTGTAGGGTGCTGCAGCTGGGCCAGGGCAATCCTGGATATGAGTACAGACTAGTAGAATTCATTGAGATCAGCCCTGCAGAGAGGGACTTCAGGATTCTGATGTATGAAAAGCTCAACATGAGTCAGCAGCGCACGCATACGCTTGCAGCCCAGAAAACCAACTGCATCCTGGGATGCATCAATAGAGGGGTGACCAGCAAGTCAAGAGAGGTGATTGTCATCCTCTACTCAGCCCCTGTGAGGCCCCAGTTGGAGTACTGCATCCTGTTCTAGAGCTCCCAGCACAAGAAAGGTGTGGGTCTGTTAGAGCAGGTCCAGAGGAGGACCACGAAGAAAGGGGCTGGAGCACCTCTTGTATGAAGATAGGCTGAGAGAGCTGGGGCTGTTTGGTCTACAGAAGGGAAGGCTCCAGGGGGACCTCACTGCAGATTGGATATCAGGCAGAATTTCTTCACAAAGAGTGTGATCAGGCATTGGAATGGGCTGCACAAGAGAAGTGGTGGAGTCTCCATTCCTGGAGGTATTTAAGAGACGTCTGAACATGGCCCTAAGGCATATGGTTTAGTGTTAGGACTCAGTAGGACAGGTTGATGATTGGACTTGGTCTTGAAAGTCTTTTCCAACCTAGAAGATTGAATAATATTGTAATTATATTAATCCAAGCTCTCTTTCTATGCAGCAGGCTGCAATCATTTCAGAAGTCAGTGAAACTGACCAAATAGATTCACCAAAGATTTATTGGGGCTTATCTAACATGTCATGGAAGAAAACAAAAGATTTTAGACGTGTTGAAGATCATTTCATAGGTTCTTCAGTAAGAAAAAGTCCTCATGCTTTTCCAAGACACATTAAAATAACCAAACATCATACTTTCATGAAGACAGCATATCAAAATGAAGATGATCAGAAGGCTGGAGCACCTCTCCTCTGAGGAAAGGCTGAGATTTGGGGACGTTCAGCCTACAGAAGAGAAGGTTCTCAGGAGACCTCATTGCAGCTTTTCAGTACTTAAAGGGGACGTATAAAAAAGATGGGAGAGCAACTTTTTGCTCAGGCAGATAGTGATAGGGGGAATGGCTTTAAACTAAAAGAGAAGAGATTTAGATTAGAGATTAGGAGGAAATTCTTTACTCAGAGGTTTGTGAGTGAACACGTTGCCCAGACAGTTTGTCAGTGCTCCATCCCTGGAGGTATTCAAGGCCAGGTTGGATGGGGCCTTGGACATCCTGATCTAGTGGGTGGCATGGCAGGGGCTTGGAACTAGATGATATTTAAGGTCCCTTCCAACCCAAGTCATTCTACAATTCTGTAAAAGCAGGAATATGCAGGCATTCAGGTGTATACTTTATTATAATTTTCAGTTACAGTCTTCTGTTAAAGTCATGGTGAAGTTAGGACAACCATGTGATACATTATTGAAAAAAAAATACAGGATTATAAACATCTTTTCAAGGGACTCTATGAAATTATTATAGCTAGAAAATTCTCCACTGTGCCTTACTGAAAACAAAAACAAACAAACAAATCCAAGAGAGGTTACTATATTGTGTGTCTGCATTTATAACTGAATGACAAATGTAAATATAACTAATTAAAGCATGAATGTTTATGTATTTATTCTGAGAAAACTTTGAGTGGCAGTATTTACAATAAAAGAAAAAAGCCAATTTAATTGTATCTGATGATGGTCCATTGAATGTCAGAAGAGGCATATGCAAACATGTGAAAGATGTCCTCTTACATAAATGTTAGTTCCACATTGACACTGATTGTTTTCCCAGACCACAGAAGGCAGAAATGGAAAATGTTAAAGTAATGTGAAAGATGGACAAGGGATAGGATTTTATAACTTTTTGTTTGTTGTGACAAAGATTCTAGTTTTTGCTAAATCAACAATGCTCAGAATTATTCCTGTTTCCAGACGTTTAGCAGGTTGCATTTGGGAGATTTATTATAAGTTTGAAAGGCTCTTAGAAAATAAATTAGGTTTAAGAAATACACATACACATACACACACACACACACAAAAACAAAACAAAAAAAAAAAAACAAAAAAAAAAACAAAAAAAAAACTCTATTCAGACTGACTTTATCTGTTTGACAAAAAAGGTTCTCAATTTTGTAATGAAAACTAAATACTGAAACTAGTACGAAGTTGTACTAATGCTAGTACAACAATGAGTACACAATCTTTGATTGCTAATGCTTGTGAAGTTAGTAACACCCATTCTGAAATACGTCATGTATATCATGTACTCCCAGATAACTTAGAATGGGGAAAGAGTAGAGGGTGTCAGTTTTTTTTGTTTGTTTGTTTGTTTTCTGTTGCAGCCCAGTTTAGAATGAATCATGTGACATACAAAGAAAGATAATCCATAGAATTTGCTAAGAATGAGGTACTATGATAAAGTATCCCACTCACTATTTCATAAAAGAAGCTCCCATGATGAATTGCTTCTATGTGTCCATTAACAGCTAGTCATCTCACTACTCAGAGTCTTTTGCATTTTTTTATCCATGAGAAAAGTTGTCGTGGGGATACTAAGTTTGATGGTTAAATCACTGTTCTGGTTCTGTGACAGTGAACTTTGTGAGGTATCAAAACACAGAAAAAAACATAAGAAGAAGAGATAACCCCTAATTCTTACATTTTCTCATACAGACTTTCAAAAACATTGTACCTACAGCATAGTCTTGTACAATGATTACAAAAACACCAACTAATTCTAATTCTTTCTATAGTTTTGTTGGCTATATAAGCATGGATTTCTTTTGACTTATTTTTGTAAGAATAAATATGACATACAATAGCATTATTTTATTAGCATTTCTGGTCAGGCTTTGTGTGTAAAGTAGATTTTATATTCATTAAGTGTTTCTGAAATTTAATCCTAACTGGTTTCTGCCTTTATAATGTATACACTAATTGACAATACAGAGTGAGGGATCAGCAGAAAGAATTGTAAATTAATTAAAAAAGACTCCATGGGAATATTCACTGGTAAAATTCATTTTCAGTTATATTCAATGTTATCAATATAATTACAAAGTAATAGTTTTGGAGAGGTAGTTGTTTTTATATTATGGTCTGTTAAACTGATAATACACTGAGACTCTGTCTTGTAAGTGGCTTATTTTATGGTGCAGTGAACTGGTGATTCTAGAAGGCTTAAAGCTGACCCTAAATTAATCATGTTGGAAAAACTGCAGGGTTACAAATCTGACATTACTAATTAAAATGAAGTACTTCCTTTACTTGCACATTTGCGAATATTGGCATAGTCCTACCTCCTTTTCCCTTCTGGATGGCTAAAAAATGTTTTCACTAGGTATCTTGTAGAATGCCTTAAAACAGAATTCTGTACTGCAGTTAAAAAGAAATAGGGAAAAAAAAAAAAAAAGCTGAGCTTAAATTTGAGCCGGCATCGAGGCCACTCGGGGGAGCCGCCGGGACCCGGCTGTCCTCGCGAGGGAGGCTGACGAGGCGAGGGCGGAGCCAGCAACGTCAGTGGCGGGCTATTTAACTCAGGCGTTGCCACCGTTTTAGAGCCATTTGCTGAGGCGATCGGCTCCGGGGCAGACGTGTTCTGCAGCGGAGCAGGGGACCGAGGCGGGCAGGGCTTTTTGTCCGGCATCGAGGCCACTCGGGGGAGCCGCCGGGACCCGGCTGTCCTCGCGAGGGAGGCTGACGAGGCGAGGGCGGAGCCAGCAGCGCCCCCTCCCAGGCTGTTAAAAGCTGCCCCTAGGGAGCGCGAGCGACCAGGAGCGCGGCGAACAGGACGGGCAAACAGGGCGTGGCAGTTTGCGCGGGCAGGGCGAGCGGGGGGCCCATCGTCGCTCTTTTGCAGCTGCCTCTCCCTTCGGTGCTTGTAACCTGCTTGCGTAGAACCTGACCATGGTATCGACCAGGCAGAAAACCGTGGCCTCCGCATCTCGTGAGGCATCTCCAGCCACGGTCGCCAGTGTGGCTACTCAGACGGAGGGCTCGGGGAAACACGCAGCCGTCCAGGTCCTGGGCTGCAGAGTGTGCCCCAGCCTTCTGTCGGTCTCCGACAGCAGTGGTGGGTATGCCTGTGGGAGGTGTGCCCAGGTTGAAGAACTGCTCGGCCAGGTAGCGGAGCTCCGGGAGGAGGTGAACAGGCTCAGGAGCATCAGGGAATCAGAGAGGGAAATTGACTGGTGGAGGTGCGCTCTACCCTCTCTGAGGCAGGTTCACGAGACTGCCACGGCACAGGCGTCTCCTGTTACGCAGAAGACGGAGGTTCACTCCTCCAGCCAGGCAGCGGGAGGAGACCTAGATCAAGGGGGGGAATGGAGGCAGGTGCCTATTCGGGGTGGTAGGCGAGCCCTCTCTCTGCCCACCTCACCTTCTCATCTACCCTTAAATAATCGATATGAAGGACTAGAGCAAGACAATCTAAATGACAAAGTAGACAAACACCCGTCCCAGTTGGAGGGGGCGCCTAAGACAAGGCGACCTACACGTCGCATTGCCACATCATCCTTCAAAAAAGAAAGAAGGGCTATTGTTATGGGGGGCTCCCTCCTGAAAGGGACAGAGGGACCGATATGCCGACCAGACCCAACCCGCAGAGAAGTCTGTTGCCTCCCTGGGGCTCGGGTGAGAGACTTTGCCAAGAAAGTCAAGCGCCTGGTACGGCCCACTGACTACTACCCGCTACTGGTCTTTCAGGCTGGTAGCGATGAAGTAGCAACGAGAAGTCCGAAGGCGATCAAAAGAGACTTTAGGGATTTGGGGCGACTACTTAGAGGATCAGGGGCGCAGGTGGTGTTTGCCTCTGTCCTTCCGATAGGGGGGATCGAAGCTGAAAGACGTACTGTTCGCATAAACTCGTGGCTTCGAGACTGGTGTGACCGGCAGAATTTCGGTTTCTTTGATCATGGGAAGGTCTATGCTACACCGGGCCTGATGGCACCGGATGGGATGCGCCTCTCTCGGAGAGGGGTAAGGATCTTAGGTCAGGAGTTGGCAGGGCTGATAGATAGGGCTTTAAACTAGAGTCGAAGGGGGAAGGGGCTAAAACCAGGCGAGCCGGTGAAGACCTAAGGGATGGTACGTTAGAATCAGAGGGGCTGTGTGCCAGTGGGGTCCTTTGGTCAGATCCACAAGGTGCTGAGTGTAAGGAGACGCACCTGAAGTGCTTTTACACAAACGCACGCAGTATGAGGAATAAAATAGATGAGCTAGAAGTCCTGGCCCAGTCCCGCAACTACGACATCATCGGCATAAGCGAAACCTGGTGGGATGAGTCCTGTGACTGGGGTGTTGCGATAGATGGTTACAGGCTCTTCAGGAGGGACAGGCAGGGTAGGCGAGGTGGTGGGGTGGCGATGTATGTGAAGCAGGGGCTGGACTGTGTGGAACTTCAGGTCGGCGATGGCAAAGTTGAGAGCCTCTGGGTAAGGATCAAGGGACGAACGAATAAAGGGGATGTAGTTGTGGGAGTCTATTACAGACCGCCTGGCCAGGATGATAGCGCCGATAAATTATTCTTTACAGAACTAAGAGAGGCCTCGAGATTAACTCCCCTTGTCCTTATGGGGGACTTCAACTTGCCGGACGTTAACTGGGAGTGCCACACGGCTGACACGAGCAAGTCCAGGAGGTTCATGAAGCACCTAGATGATAACTTCTTGGTACAGGTGCTAACGGAGCCAACTAGGAAAGGTGCCCTCCTAGACCTGTTGCTAGAAAACAGAGAGGGTCTAGTGGGAGATGTGGTGATTGGTGGCCGCCTCGGTCATAGCGACCATGAAGTGGTTGAGTTCAAAATTTATGGTGACAGAAGGAAAAGTGCCACCAAAACCTCATCCCTAGATATGGGGAAAGCGGACTTCAGGCTGCTCAGGGAACTAGTCAGTAAGGTCCCCTGGGAAACTGCTCTTGAAGGCCTCGATGTCCACCAGTGCTGGTCACTCTTTAAGCGATGCCTCCTAGAAGCACAAGATAAGGCAATTCCAAAATATCGCAAGTCAGGCAGGCGGGGCAGGAGGCCGGCGTGGCTGACCAGGAACATTCTAATGGAGATTAGGCGGAAACAGAGAGTGTTTCGCTACTGGAAGGAGGGCCAGGCGTCATGGAAAGAATACAGGGATGCTGTTCGTGTTTGTAGGGAGAAAGTTCGAGTGGCCAAAGCACAGCTAGAGTTGAAGCTGGCTGTGTCTGTGAGAGAAAATAAAAAGGGTTTTTTTAGATATGTAAATGGAAAAAGGAGAACTAAAGAAAACATAGGGCCGCTCCTTGATAGGGAAGGTCTCCTCACAGACGATGACGTAGGCAAAGCAGAGACGCTTAACGCCTTCTTTGCCTCTGTCTTCAATGCCGATGATGGGCTTCGGGACCCAGGGTGCCCTGAGCTGGAGGACCGGGACGGTGGGGATGACAAACTCCCAACTGACCCTGAACGTGTGCGGGATTTGCTACTCCACCTGGATCCCTACAAGTCCATGGGTCCGGATGGGATTCATCCCCGGGTGCTGAAAGAGCTGGCGGATGTCATCGCGGAACCTCTATCAATTATTTTTCAACGATCCTGGGAATTTGGAGAGGTCCCTGTAGACTGGAAGCTGGCAAATGTTGTGCCAATTTTCAAGAAGGGTCAGAAAGAAGACCCTAGCAATTACAGGCCTGTCAGTCTCACGTCAGTGCCTGGTAAAATCATGGAGAAGTTGGTTCTCGGACTCATTGAGGCGCACCTGGGGGACAAAGCAGTCATTGGTCCCAGCCAGCATGGGTTTGTGAAGGGTAGGTCCTGCCTAACTAACCTGATTTCCTTTTATGATAAGATCACCCGTATGGTGGACCAAGGGAAACCAGCTGATGTGATTTTTTTGGACTTCAGCAAGGCTTTTGACACGGTTTCCCATAGGATCCTACTGGACAAAATGTCCACCATACAGCTAAATAAAAACATCATACGATGGGTGAGCAATTGGCTAACGGGCAGGGCCCAAAGGGTTATGGTAAATGGAGCTGCGTCAGGCTGGCGGGCGGTCACCAGTGGGGTCCCTCAAGGCTCCATTTTAGGACCGGTACTTTTCAATATTTTTATAAACGATCTGGATGTAGGAATAGAAGGTATTTTGAGCAAGTTTGCTGATGACACCAAACTTGGAGGAGTTGTGGACTCAAATGAGGGCGTAAAGGCCTTGCAGAGGGATCTGGACAGGTTGGAGAGCTGGGCGATCACCAACCGCATGAAGTTCAATAAGAGCAAGTGCCGGGTCCTGCACCTGGGACGGGGAAACCCTGGCTGCATGTACAGACTGGGCGATGAGACGTTGGAGAGCAGCCTAGAAGAGAGGGATCTGGGGGTCGTGATAGACAGCAAGTTGAATATGAGCCAGCAGTGTGCCCTGGCAGCCAGGAGGGCCAATCGTATCCTGGGGTGCATCAAGAACAGCATCGCTAGTAGGTCAAGGGAGGTGATTGTCCCGCTCTACTCTGCGCTGGTGCGGCCTCACCTCGAGTACTGTGTGCAGTTCTGGGCACCACAGTATAAAAAGGACATGAAACTGTTGGAGAGTGTCCAGAGGAGGGCTACGAAGATGGTGAAAGGCCTGGAGGGGAAGACGTACGAGGAACGGCTGAGGTCACTGGGCCTGTTCAGCCTGGAGAAGAGGAGGCTGAGGGGAGACCTCATCGCAGTCTACAACTTCCTCGTAAGGGGTTGTCAAGAGGCAGGAGACCTTTTCTCCATTAACACTAGTGACAGGACCCGCGGGAACGGGGTTAAGCTGAGGCAGGGGAAATTTAGGCTGGACGTCAGGAGGGGGTTCTTCACAGAGAGGGTGGTTGCACACTGGAACAGGCTCCCCAGGGAAGTGGTCACTGCACCGAGCCTGTCTGAATTTAAGAAGAGATTGGACTGTGAACTTAGGCACATGGTCTGAACTTTTGGGTAGACCCGTGCGGTGTCGAGAGTTGGACTTGATGATCCTTAAGGGTCCCTTCCAACTCAGGATATTCTATGATTCTATGATTCTATGATACCTTAAACTATCCTCTAAAAAAGAAAGGCCTGTTTCCTTGCCCCTTATATAGGATGTGTAAGTATCATAAGTATCAACTCTTACTCCTCCCTGTAGTTATGTTTAACCTGCTTAACCCTAAGCTTGGACTGCAGCTTGGCACTTCTTTATGACTTTGCCAAGCTATACTGGAGTTCATAGTCTAGTGGGAATTTGTTTCAGAACAGTGGAAATAGAGCAATTGCTTCTGGTGTGAAGTTTGTGGGGAAAAAAAAAAAAAAATCTACAAAAATGTATTTTATTAATGCATTAGGATTTTTTTTTTTTCAAATGCGAAATAACAAAGGTACTGCTGTAAAGAAAACTAAATCCTGGGAAGACAGGTTGGAAATCAAACCCACCTATATGAATTCAAAGGGTCCCAGTGATTCTCTTGTAAGCCTGACCTTCAATAAAGTTGTGTTTCTTTAGGAGACAATTTGCAAATTAAAATCATAAGGTAGAAATACAGGTATCTATATATTCTTGGCTTATTATTCACTTAGTGATTAGGAGGGGGGTATTTTGGTCTGATCTTACTGTGGATATGTCACATATTATTTTTAAAATAAAATTTCAACACTTTATGTAAAACAGACACTGTGTTTTTAAATTTTGCATAGGGAGCCTTGCTGAAGTTTTATCTTCAAGGAAGGCTAATCCTTCCCCCTGCCCCAGACTTTTTCCAGTTCTTGCTTAGCTGAAATGAATGCAACACTTGAAACAGTCTAACTGCTGATTGATACTGGGCACTGAAAGTCTCCTTTCTTCAGTCCAACAAATTTATATTTACTTAGTTTATTTATTTAATTGGTTTCTATAACTGTTGTTCCATGATGTTGGAATTGGTGAAGTAATCGTTTCACTCCCACCTTTAACTAAACTAACAAATTTTCCTTGCCTCATTTCTAACATTGATAAAACAAAACTGTCATTTATCTATAAAATTTAACTAATAGTTTGTTTTTTTTTGTTATTCCCTATGAATCTGCTAGTCCACCTATACATCTTTGTGTCATTAAGACTATATATGCAAGGATGTTACTATGGAGATGCAGCAAATTCTCAGCTGCATGTGCAAGGTGAAAGCAGATAATGTAGGCTCTTTAAGCTAAAAGATTTTCAAATCCTTTACTCACATGAGCATAAGCACTGATATCAAGATCCTTCAGGACAAATCAACACCCATATTCAAAGTCTGAATTAGATCGCTCATTTCCTTTTTAAAAATCTATAACGCATGAAAAGAAAAGCTATGTGCTATTGAAGTGGGAATCTTTGACAAACATCTATCCAGTTTTGTAGTCTGTATTGCCATGGAAGGCTTGGTGACACATTTGGTTTTTATGAATCCATTTTCAAGAACAGATCTGAACACTCTAAGCAAAAGAGATTAACTCAGCAAGAAAAACCTGGCTTGTCTTTGCTTAGAAGTAAGAAAAGATCCTAGAAATAAATATTTAAGTGCTGCAGTTCTGTCCAAAAGTGTTATTATACAATTCATTACATACAAATGAAGGGACAGAAGGTAGACCCAGAAAACTATAGGCCTGTTAGTTTGACCTCAGTGCCAGGGAAGATCAGGGAGCAGATCCTCCTGAGAGTCATCACGCAGCACTTGCAGGGCAAGCAGGCCCAGTCAGCATGGGTTTATGAAAGGCAGATCCTGCTTGACAAACATGATCTCCTTCTATGACAAAGTAACATGCTAGGTGGATGAGGGAAAGGCTGTGGATGTGGTCTACCTTGATTTCAGTAAGGCCCTTGACACAATTTCCCACAGCATTCTCCTCAAGAAACTGGCTGCATATGGTTTGGACTGACATACGCTTTGTTGGGTTAGAAACTGGCTGGATAGCTGGGCCCAAAGAGTTGTGGTGAATGGAGTCAAATCCAGTTGGAGACTGGTCACTAGTGGAGTACCCCAGGCCTCAGTACTAGTGCTAGTTCTCTTTAATATCTTTATCGATGATCTGGATGAGGGGATAGAGTGCACCCTCAGCAAGTTTGCAGACGACACCAAGTTAGGTGCATGTGTCGATCTGCTCGAGAGTGGGAAGGCTCTGCAGGAGGATCTGTATAGGCTGCACCAATGGGCTGAGGTCAACTGCATGAAGTTTAACAAGGCCAAGTGCCGGGTCCTGCACCTGGGGCACAATAACCCCGAGCAGCGGTACTGGCTGGGAGATGAGTGGTTAGAAAGCTAGAGGAGAAGGACCTGGGAATGTTGGTTGATAGTCGGCTGAATATGATCCAGCAGTGTGCTCAGGTGGCCAGGAAGGCCAACAGCATCCTGGCTTGTATAAGAAACTGTGTAGCCAGCAAGTCTAGGGAAGTGATTGTCTCCCTGTACTCGGCTCTGGTGAGGCCGCACCTCGAGCAGTATGTTCAGTTTTGGGCCTCTCGCTACAAAAAGGACATCGAGGTGCTCAAGTGAGTCCAGAGGAGGGTGACGAAGCTGGTGAGGAGTCTGGAGATCAAGTCTTACAAAAAGCAGCTGAGGGAGCTGGGATTGTTCAGCCTGGAGAAGAGGAGGCTCAGGGGTGACCTTATCGCACTCTATAGGCACCTTAAAGAAGGCTGTAGCGAGGTGGGGGTTGGTCTATTCTCCCACGTGCCTGGTGACAGGACAAGGGGGAATGGGCTAAAGTTGTGTCAGGAGAGGTTTAGGTTGGATGTTAGGAAGAACTTCTTTACCAAAAAGGTTGTTAGGCATTGGAAAAGGCTGCCCATGGAAGTGGTGGAGTCACCATCTCTGGCTGTCTTTAAAAGATGTTTAGATGTAGAGCTTAGTGATATGGTTTAGTGGAGGACTTGTTAGTGTTAGGTCAGAGGTTGGACTCAGTGATCTTGGAGGTCTCTTCTGACCTAGATGATTCTGTGATTCTGTGAAATGTGCAGAAAAGACGAGTAAATTGGTCCATGTAATGAAGGGACTTTTAGAAAAGAATAATTCTGTTGGAAGAGACCTACTAAGATCATCAAGCCCAACTGCCTAACCAATTCAGCACGAACCAAAAGTTTAAGTGTATTAATAAGGGCATTATCCAAATGTTTCTTAATACTGACAGTCTTGGAGCATCTACCACCTGCGTAGAAAGCCTGTTTTAGTGTTTGACCACCCACACAGTTAAGAGTTTTTTCCTAATGTCTAGTCTGAAGCTTCCCTGGTGCACCTTTGTGACATTCCCATGCATCCTGTCACCAGTTACCAGGAGAACCAGAAGGTTATGCTGTTGTTTTCCAAATGTGTTTTAATTAAGTACCTAACAAAGGCAAATTGAAATTCTCTGCATTTGTGAAAGGATAGATCATTTTACACTATGTCCTTTTGGAGAAGAATTTTGATCATGAAAGCATGAGTATTTAGTCTTAATGAACATGAACTTAATGAACTGAAGTCTTAATGAACTGAATTTGCTATTGCCTATTTTGATAAATTCTGCCGGATTTTAACAAATCAAACTGCACACTTTAAAAATTTAGTTTATTTTCTTTTTTGTCTCTGATTCTGTCATCTCCAGACTGAATCCACTGATTTGTACTACATGTTAATTTTCTGGTTTTCCTTTAGTTGAACAGATGTAGATAGAGATAAATGTTTTAAAAATAATTACTTTGAGATCTAATATGATTGGTTGGTTCAACTATTTTTAAAGTCTTACTCTATTTGATTGGTTGAATTCTGAGGTACCAATTGAACTTAAAATTCATCAACTCCTTCCATAATTAACTTGTGCACCCTAGTCAGTGTTCAAAGAAAATGAGTGATCATAACAGCCATAAAACCAAGCACCAGGATGTTTTCATACATGTCCTAGCAACCCTAAATACTGAATTGGCCTCACAGATTACAGTTACTGAAAAGCAGGCTTATATATTGGATTCTATTTGCACACTGAACAACTAAACTTTTTTTTCTCAATGCAGAGAAATGGTGGAAACCACAAACATCCAGGTGGAATAAATAATGTACATGCAAAAACCTGCATAACTCTGTCACCTTTCCACCCTCTCCACCTAACAGCTTAGCATCTGCTAGACTAGTACTAAAAGCAGCATCAGACAAGCACAAAAGCTGCAATCCTTGCTATGACTACAGTACCTAAGAGGAGGAAGAAAGGTTTACCAAATACCCAGATGAGCAAGGGAGGATAAAGACCTTTTATGCTTTGTGCTGGATTCATAGCATCCCCAGCAGTGGTATTTTCAAGCCTTCTATAAAAGAAGCATCCTCAAACAAGGGCTGGTTGTTGAGTCTACATTTGGACAGTCTGCTTTTTCAAGTTGATGTGTTGAATCCACACAGAAACATCTGGGAAAGCCCTCCCATGTTGTTGTATAGTGGGTCATACTTTCTGCTGGCAGAAAATCAATTGACTGAAATAATGTAAGGTGTTATGTACAAATCTATCTTATATTGTCAATTTATGAGAAAAAAAAATGATGTCAAAGTGGAAGGTTATTTACTTCAGATGAGGAGTATTCAATACATGTAAAGAGTAATCCAAAGATTCTGTTTTAAGACAAATGTTTAAGAAATGTCAGTCAGAGGGAAAACAAACAAAAAACAAATAAACAGAACTAATTTGTTCTAAATAATTATCCTACACTTGACATGATGAGTGAGAGTGCTTAAGCTGAAACATGAGAATCTTAATAAATTTATTCTGTATAGACTATAATGTTAGAGAATCTTAGTACACAAAGTTAATGTGCAATTTAGAAAAATGACACTGCAAATATATATGTGCAGATACAATTTACAAGTGAAAGGTGATAATATAAGTATGTTTTATTTCACTTCAGTCAATTCACAATAACTATTAATGTTTTAGTTTTGGTATGGTATTAGTCCTTGAAACTATAAGAACTCTTAAAAGTCTAAAAGAGTGTTGATAGGCAGCCTGTATAGTGATCCTAAAGGTATGGAATAAGTCACAAATAGTTATTAAGCCTGCTCCTTTCTCCCTCTCAGTAGAGAGACATTAGCTTCACGGTCAATGCATACCAAATACAAAGATCAGAATGTTCAGTTAGTTTCTTTGAAGAATCCTCTTCACACTGCTCCTCTAGTTTTTATGCCCTCCCATTAGAGCTCCAGGTACTTGCACTAGGTGAATGCTTTTGGTGCATTCTCTTCTTCCATTGCAGTGCTTTTAGTAATAAAGCTGAAAGGCAGCTCAAAGAATGTAAGGGAAAGTCTTAGCTGCCTCACTATCACCTGTGCATATTTAACAGGGACAGAAGAAGGAAGGGGCCATGGACAATGACTTCTATTAATAGGCCTATCAAGGCATTTTATTCTACCTTCAGAAAGCATGAACTTTAGAAGATACCTGTATGGTACAGCTTTGTGAACAGTTAACTCTGTAACTGGAAGCAGACTAAACCAGGTCAGCAGAATGATTAGTTCTCCTGAGAAGTTGGTAGTATTAATCTGGGCAGATATCTGCATTAGTATTAATGCGTTAATTCTGGGGTCTGAGCTAGTATATTAGATCTAAGATTTTCTCAGCAGAGCATGACTTAGCACTGTGCAAACATACTTGCTTCTCCTTTATGCAGACTGTAATACTCATTCTCTTTTCTAAGGCATTTTTAGATTATTGCATGAAAAACTACAGAAATCTCTTTTTTTTTTTTTAACTATTTGTTTCAGAAATGAGTCCCATTGTCTGACTCTATTCTTTCCGGGGTGCCATGTTGCCATAGGACTTGCTTTTCAAGGCCCAGGACAGTGTTCTGGGCAGTGGCATGGGGCACAGGATATGTTTCCAGCCATCAGGTGGTTGCTTTCACCATCATAAGTACATGGCACTTGCCGTTGCAGGTTTGAGGGATTGTGATGTAATCAATCAGCCAGGCCTCTCCATATTTGTATTTCAGCCATCATCCTCCATACAAAAGAGGCTTTGACCATTTGGCTTGCTTGATTGCAGCACATGTCATGAATAACCTGTGCTATAGTGTCCATGGTCAGGTCCACCTCTTGATCACGAGCCCATCTGTATGTTGCATCTCTGCCTTGATGGCCTGAGGTGTCATGGGCCCATCGGGCTATAAATAATTCACCTTTATGTTGCCAGTCCAGGTCCACCTGAGCCACTTCAGTCGTAGCAGCCTGATGCACCTGCTGGTTGTTCTGATGTTCTTCAGTAGCCTGATTCTTGGGCACATGAGCATCTACGTGGCGGACCTTTACAACCAGGTTCTCCACCCAAGCAGCAATATCTTGCCACAATGCAGCAGCCCAGATGGGTTTGCCCCTGCGCTGCTATTTTTTTTTGCTTCCATTGCTGTAACCACCCCTACAGGGCATTTGCTAGCATCCATGAATCAGTGTAGAGATAGAAAACTGGCCACTTTTCTTGTTCAGCAATATCTAAAGCCAGCTGAATGGCCTTCACTTCTGCAAACTGATTCGATTCACCTTCTCCCTCAGCAGCTTCTGCAACTCGTCATGTAGGACTCCATACAGCAGCCTTCCATCTCCGATGCTTTTCCACAATACAACAGTACCCATCAGTGAACAGGACATATTTCTTCTCATTCTCTGGTAATTTGTTTTACTGTGGGGCTTCTTCAGCACGGATCACCTCCTCATCTGATGATATCCCAAAGTATTTGCCTTCTGGCCAGTCCATAATCACTTCCAAGATTCCTGGGTGACAGGAGTTTCCTATTCAAGCCCACTGAGTTATCAGTGCAACCCACTTGCCACGTAGCATCAGTTGCATGATGTGTAGAGGGGACCCTTCCTTTGAACACCCAGCCTAGTACCAGCAGCCAGGTGCCAGGAGGAGCTGCGCTTCAGTAACGACCACCTCCGAAGCAGATCGAACTCCTTCATATGCTCCCAATATCTCCTTTTCAGTTGGAGTGTAGCAGGCCTCAGATCCTCTGAATCCCCAAATCCAAAACCCCAAGGGTTGACCTCGAGTTTCCCAAGGTTCTTTCTACCAGAGGCTCCAGGTGGGGCCGTTCTCCCCAGCTGCGGTGTAGAGCATATCCTTTACATCTGGTCCTGTTCGGACTGGCCCAAGGGCTACTGCATGAACTATTTCCTGCTTAATTTTTCAAAGGCTTGTCATTGCTCAGGGCCCCACTCAAACTCATTCTTCTTACAGGTTACTTGGTAGAGCGAGTTTACAATCAGACTGTAATTTGGAATGTGCATTCTCCAAAACCCCACGACACCTAGGAAAGTTTGTGTTTATTTTTTGCTAGTTGGTGGAGACATAGCTGTTATTTTGTTGATCACATACATTGGGATTTGACGACGTCCATCTGCCATTTTATTCCTAAAAACTGGATCTCTCATGCAGGTCCTTTGACTGTATTTTGACTTATGGCAAAACCGGCCTTCAGGATTTGTACTATTTTCTTCCCCTTCTCGAAAACTTCCTCTGCTGTGTCACCCCACACAATAATGTCATCAATGTACTGCAGGTGTTCAGGAGCTTCCCCCTACTCCAGCACAGACTGGATCAGTCCATGGCAAATGGTAGGGCTGTGTTTCCACCCCTGGGGCAGCCGATTCCAAGTATATTGGACTCCCCTCCAAGTGAAAGCAAACTGTGGCCTGCACTCTGCTGCTAGAGGGATGAAGAAAAATGCATTAGCAATATCAATTGTGGTGTACCACTTGGCTGCCTTTGATTCCAGTTCGTACTGGAGTTCCAGCATGTCTGGCACTGTAGCACTCAGTGGTGGCTTGACTTCGTTCAGGCCACGATAGTCCACTGTTAGCCTCCACTCACCATTAGACTTTCACACTGGTCATATGGGACTATTAAAAGGTGAATGAGTCTTGCTGATCACTCCTTGGCTCTCAAATTGATGAATTAGCTTACGGATAGGAATCAGGGAGTCTCATTTGGTGCGATATTGTCGCCGGTGCACAGTTGTGGTAGCGATTGGCACTTGCTGTTCTTTGACCCTCAGCAACCCCACAACAGAGGGGTCCTCTGAGAGACCAGGCAAGGTAGATAATTGTTTAATGCCCTCTGTCTCTAAGGCAGCTATACCAAAAGCCCACCAGAACCTTTTTGAGTTCTTGAAATATCCTCTTCTTAGAGGATACACCGAGCATTCAGGCCAAGGATACACAGAGCATCCGGGCCAGTCACAATACGGTGCTTTTGCCACTAATTCACAGTCAGACTCACTTCAGCCTCCAATACAGTCAACTGCTGAGATCCCCCTGTCACTCCACAAATATAGATGGGCTCTGGCCCTTTATAGCTTGATGGCATTAGAGTACATTGTGCACTGGTGTCTACTAAAGCCTTATACTTCTGTGTGTCTGATGTGCCAGGCCGTCAAATCCACACAGTCCAATAAACTTGATTGTCCCTTTCCTCCCCCTGGCTGGAGGCAGGGCCCCTCTAATCCTGGTCAGAATCTTCTTCGTTTCTGTGTTTGAAGGACTGCCTGCTAGAAGTTGGAGCAGCAAACTTTTCAGAGAATCCCTTTTTCCCGATTGTTTTCTTTTGCAACTCACTTACCCGTGCCTCTAGGGTCATGGTAGATTTTCCATCCCATTTTCTCATGTCCTCTCCATGGTCTCATAAATAAAACCACAGGGTGACACGGGGTGTGTACCCACCACATCGTCTTCCTTGTGCAGATGAACACTTACCCCTGATAGCTGAGACACTGGTTTGTACAGGTGGGGAGGAAAATAATCTCTCTTCAAGTTGGTGAACCTTTTCAGAACGTTTCTCTAAAGTATTCTCTTTTAGTTGGTGGACACTGGTTTGTTCAGGTGGGGCGGAAGATAGATTCTCTTTAAGTTGGTGGAACACTTCAGAAAATTTCTCCACAGCTGAGACACGGGCCTGTAAGGAAGAGGAGAGACTTTCTTCGTACTGCCAGAGTTGTTTAGCTACTTCATCCACTGTGGGTTCCTCATCTTATTTCCAGGCCATTATTGCCAATGAGCTGGCATACGATGATGGTGCACTCCATACAAACTTCCGCCACATGGGTCATGTACACGTGACTTCATCTGGATCTCTGGATGTTTGTTCGAGGTCTGGGTCCTCATAAATCACCTCCCGTACGGCTAATTCTCTCAGGTACTGGATTCCCTTCTCCATAGTGGTCCACTTGCCTGGTAGACATACAAGTTCTTCTTTGAAGGGATACCTTTCCCTCACAGCTGAGAGGAGACGCCTCCAGAGGCTGTGAGATTGTGCTCCATCTGCAATTGCTTTGTCAATACTTGCATCTCTAGCAAGGGATCCCAGCCACCTGGCTTCCCTGCCCTCTAATTCTACACAATTGGCTCCAGTGTCACATCACCAGAGCAGCCAGGTGACAAGCTGCTCACCTATGCAATGACCAAAATCTTTTCACACATCTCATAGCTCATAGGTTTCGTAGCTCTCGTAGCTGGTATAGGTTTCGGGTAGTTACTGTTGATTTTTCAGCATCCTCATCTTCCTCCTCCTGAATCCCTGTTGGCCCAGCATTGTCATCTCTGTACCTAGACTTAGCAGGAGACTCTCTGCGTTCTAAACAACCTGAATCTCTATACCATTTTTTCACCTTCTCTGCAGGGTCAACTTGCACTGCTACAGCTCATTTCTCTGACCCAGCCACAGGAGATGAATGGCTGCAGGAGCTGGAACTGGAGCAGCTGCAGGAGCTGGAGCAACTGCAGAATCCATTGTAGAGGTTGGAGTGGCTGTTGGGTCTGTCACTAAGTTGATAGTAGTATCAATTGCAGCTTGATAGGCATGGGCCAGACCCCAGCATGTTACAGTGATTTGTGTCACTTTGGAATTGCCAGAATCATGACACCCTTTTTTCAAGCATTCTACCAGTTTTGTAGGATGTTGCAGTTGTTCAAAACACTGGAGGTGCCCACTGCTCCAGAAACCTGCCCAAATCCTCCCATACGCCCTGCCACTCACAACTATACTGTCTCAGGACAGACCTCTGGATGAGATTCCTAAGTAGTTGTTTAACTTTTAAACAAAACCCAAAGCACATTCAGGAGACATAACAACAAGACCATGCTGGTCTGAGTATCCCAAGGATATTCAATATCTTGGAGAACTATTGTAACAAGCTTGGAGGATAAGAGGGTGGTGAAAGAGGAAGGGAGAGTGAATGAGTAAGAAAAAATATCGTCCCCTTTTCCCTCCACAGATTGGCTCCCTTATGAAAAAAGGCAATAGGTGTAATTGCTAATAGTTTCCAAGATATGGTTTCCAAAGTATAGAGTTGACAACATTGCTGAGTACAAATACCAAGTTGGAGTCATGACCAGAAATCTCATCGTCTCATAAGCCACTGTTACAATGCACAGTACCATAATGATCTTAAACCAGGGTCCAGAGAGAATAAACAACATGACAGAGAGCACATACGGAAAATAACATGCTATAATACTCAATTTGGAAAACAGGCGCAGCAGACTTGAGATTAAAGCAATCAGCATTATGACGAGCAACTGTTAAGCAGGTCTAATACTTACACCAAGTTTAGTTTAACACACTCTGGTCAGATCTGTCGTTATCTCAACCCTTCGAGCTCCATGCTGGGCACCAAAAGGACTGTCGTGGTTTAACCCAGCCAGCAGCTAAACACCACACAGCCATTTGCTCACCCTCCCCCCTCCCTTTCTGGGATGGGGGAGAGAAATAGGAAAGTCAAGCCCGTGAGTTGAGATAGACACAGTTTATTTAGATAGGAAAATAATAATAACAATAATAACAATAATTATGATAATAGTACTACTACTAATAATGTGTAAAAAACAAGTGATGCACAATGCAATTGCTCACCACCCGCTGACCAGTGTCCATCCTAACCCTGAGCAGTCCTGCCCTCCTCCACTGGCTAGCCACCCCTATATATTGTTTAGCATGATTACAGATGGTATGGAATACCCCTTTTGTTAGTTTGGGTCAGCTGTCCTGGGTCTGTCCCCTCCCAGCTCTTGCTGCACCCCCGGCCTGCCCATTGGCAGGACAGAGCAAGGAGGTGAAATGTCCCTGGCTTGGTGTAAGAAAGCTCTGCAACAATTAAAACATCGTCATGTTATCAGCACTCTTCTCATCCTAAGCCAAAACATAGCATTTTACCAGCTACTAGGAAGAAAATTAGCTCTGTCCTAACTCAAACCAGGACACTATTACTATAATGACACATGATAGCAGGTATATCTATATTAATAGTAGATACAGCTAGTTATAGTAGATATATTGTAGCTTTAATTGTTCCTCAAGTGGTCCAACACTAGATACTTTGTACAAATATATGCAAATTCCTGGAATGGGTAAGAAGTAAGAAGCATGTTATAGTTACCAACTTAGTTGTGCCTAATCTGATAGTAATCTAAAGTTATTTTTACTGTATGTTAAGAAATTATTTACATAAAACAAATTACTACTATAAATTTATTTCTATATTGTCCTGGTTTCAGTTAGCACAGAATTAATTTTCTTCCTAGTAGCTGGTGGAATGCTGTGTTTTGGCTTAGAATGAGAAGAGTGCTGATAACACCCCGATGCTTTAATTGTTGCAGAGCAGTGCTTATACTAAGCCAAGGACATCTCAGCCTTTGCTCTGTCCTGCCAACGGGCAGGCTGGGGGGTGCAGTAAGAGCTGGGAGGGGACAGACCCAGGACAGGTGACCCAAACTAGCCAAAGGGGTATTCCATACCATCTGACGTCATGCTAAACAATATATAGGGGTGGCTAGCCGGGGGGAGGGGGCCGGACTGCTCGGGGTTAGGCTGGGCATCGGTCAGCGGGTGGTGAGCAATTGCATTGTGCATCACTTGTTTGTACATACTATTATTACTTTCGTATTATCACCATTGTATCATCATTATTATTATTGTTATTATTATTTTTGTTATTTTTTTTTTCCTGTCTTATTAAACTGTCTTTATCTCAACTCACGGGCTTCACTTTCCATTTCTCTCCCCCGTCCCAGAGAGGGAGGGGGGAGGGTGAGCGAACGGCTGCGTGGTGTTTAGCTGCCGGTCGGGTTAAACCACGACATATATCAAGAAGAAAAAATAAATATACATAATTATCTTTTCATGTATTGATGTATATTTGCAGCCTAGAAAACCAACTGCATGCTGCGCTGCATCAACAGAGAAGTGGCCAGAAGGTTGAGGGAGGGGATTGTCTCCCTCTTCTCTGCCCTTGTGAGGCCCCACCTGGAGCACTGCATCCAGGTCTGGGGCCCCCAGCACAAGAAGGATGTGGATCTGTTAGGGCAGGTCCAGAGGAGGGCCTCAAAGTGCTGATGAAAGTGCTGATCACATATGAGCAAAGTGCTGGAGCACCTCTCCTGTGAAAAAAAGGCTGTGAGAACTGGGGATGTTCAGCCTGAAGAAGAGAGGGCTCTGGGGAGACCTCATTGCAGCCTTTCAATACTCAAAGGGCATTTATGAAAAAAAATGGCAATAGACTTTTTACACAGATAGATAATGATGGACAGACAAGGGGAAATGGTTTTAAACTAAAAGAGGGAACATTTTGATTAGGTGTTAGGAAGAAATTCTTTACTCAGAGGGTGGTTAGGCACTGGAACAGGCTGCCCAGAGAAGCTGTGGATGCCCCATCCCTGGAAGTATCCAAGGCCAGGTTGGATGGGGCTTTGAGCAACCTGATCTGGTAGGTGGTATACCTGCCTATGGCACAAAGGTTGGAACTAGGTGATCTTTAAGGTCGTTTCCAACCCAAGCCAAACTATGGTTCTGTGACTTTATGATTTAACCCACACTGGCTGGGGGCCAATGCCTCTGGCTGCCAAACATAGTCTGGGAGCTTCTCTCTAGTTCATGTTTGGTGAACTGATTTGGCCATTTATATTTATATTGACTGAGTGAGAAAATACAACAATAGCCAGTTTACTGCCTGTGGTATATAGGGTCCACAAGCTAAAAATCTAGCTTCACAAGAATAACTATATCACTTCATGGCAGGATAAAGTTTCTAATTGAGTTGACTCACAAATTTATATAATTCTGACATACAGAAATATTCACAAAGATAGAAAATCAATGCTCCATTTCAAACAGTTAAGTTACAAAACACTGGTTTGTGCAAGTCCTCTTGTCATTTTTACAGATCCTTCCTTCCTCTTACTAGTAGCAAATATGGCAAAACTAATGGCTAAAAAAGCTGAGCTGCCATGGCAGTTCTCCAGTAACTTTAAAAAAAAAAATCATAAACCACCAAGCTTTAATTCAAGAATGAACTAATTATGAAGAAGATAATTCAATTGTACCTGTTTTATTGCTAAATCCAGTCTTTCTGTCCCTTTTTCTTACAATTGCATTCTCAGTGTATGTGAATTTTCTGGAGTATCACCATCAAGGTTACTGTGGGAGCATCAAGGATAAGAGGAACACTAAAAGAAAAAGAAAGAAAACAAGAGATTTTTCCTATAATTGAGGCTTTTTTAAAATTATTATTATTATTTAAACTCGACACAATTATCAGGACCATGCTTCTGACAAAAAGATGAAAAAGAAAAAGATCATTGAGTCAGATTCTGATCCAAATTACACTGATAAGGAAAAGCCCTATAAACCGTGGAACACTTACAATTTAAGGATTTACCAAGTGGGCTTAAATGACAGGAATGGAGTTGGATTTGCTTATGGACTGCCTAGACATAAAGGGATTTGAACCTGAAATCAATGCTTCCCATTTGTGTTCTCTGTTTTTAGCATATATCCCAAATGGGAGACCGAGAAAGGTAGAAAGAACACAGTTAAAGATTTTCGAGCAGCAGTACAATATTCTATTACTGTTGTTAGTATGAAAGCTAAAGTAAGAAGAGAGGCATTTAAATGCAGAATACAAGATATTACAGGCAATTATTAGATTTTAAAATCTCATTTAGAAAATATATCAGAGATACATATTTGACAAAACACTTTTAATCTCTTTAGACAATATAATGGGGACTTGAAGAGTAACCTAATCTTCCCTTAGAGTGGTTGTCTGGGCAACAAAAAAACGTTTTATGCTTCTTGGCAACAGATCCTTTCACACTGGTGAAAGATGCTCTACAAGAATGAGCTAGTTAATATCATATGATACCAACTAGTTTCTAGATAAAGTTTTCTGAGAAAATGTCTTTTTTTTTTTTTTTTTTTTTTTTTTCAACTAGGAGAACAAACAGCAAGCTTTGAAAATTCCATAGGCAAATTCACAATATTGCTATATTCCTTCCCGTTCGTATACCTAAAAATGTCAAATAGTACCTGAAAGGAAGTTGTGATGGTCGGCCTCTTCTCACAGATAACTAGTAATAGTAATTGCTATTGCTAGCAATAACTAGAAATTCTCACAGATAACTAGCAGTAATACAAGAGGAAATGGCCTCAAGTTGCACCAGGGGAGGTTTAGGTTGGAAATTAGGAGAAACTACTTCTCAGAAAGAGTGGTCAGGCATTGGAACAGGTTGCTCAGGGAGGTGGTGGAATCACTGTCCCTGGTCAAGGAAAGGTTGGATGTGATGCTTAGTGGGTGATATTGGTGGTAGGGTGGTGGTTGGACTAGAGGATTCTATTTAATGATTCTGTGATTCTAAGTATGTAAAATCTGATGATAGTCATGCAAAAACTTGCATGTCAGGTTGATAGCTTTCTTGGAGCTATTTTTATCACAAATAGGTACCCATGATAAAAGAACCTCAATAAAGTATTTGATGTTTTCTTCAATTCATTAATGCAGCATCACATCAACCATATACAAACCTCAAGTGTTGTCCCCCCATTTTTCCAGTAGTATCATGGTTAAAATAGTTATCGAAGATAGAAGAGGAAGACCAAAGTTCCAACCAAAGAAGAGGAAGACCGAAGTTCTATCTGCTGAAAATCTGCTTCTCCCATCTTGCTTCTCCCATCTTTTAAGAGACTGCCTCTCTAAACTGCATGTGTCAGAAACTTTTTATTTAATAAATAAATAAATAAATAAATAAATAAACCTTTTAATTTAGAGGATGCTACCAGGATATAGTGGCATTTTTAAAATGGTGGTCTATCTGTGAGTTTTATATGTCATCTCTTTCTTTGGTCTGAATAATACTTCACTATTTGCATTGATTACTCTTTGATTATTCTTTAAAAATCTTGAAACTAGAAAATTCTTGGAAAATTAATTAATAGAATGGAAATCTCCAACTGAAAATTTAAATCTATCTCCTTGAACACTGTGTAGTAATCAGAATTTATGCAAACCACCTGGAGCTCAGAACCTTGTGTGTGGGAAGGTGATTAAAAAATTAGGTGATACAACACAGAATACTACAGCAACTACTAAGTTTACTGTATCCTACAGAACAGACTTCCACTTATTCTGACTACAGATCTCAAGAACCATAATGACCAAGTACCAATTAAGCAAAAAAAAAAAAAAAAAAAAAGAAAGAAAGAAACTAAACGTACCTGAGCTGGGAGATTTTTATTTTATTTTTATTTTTTATAAGTGATTATACATTAGATATTTGATGAACATATAAGTAGATCTTGAATTATATCCTTGCCCAACATAGCTAATGTTGACATTCAAAAAAGGAGGGTAGGCAAACAAAGAAATAAACAAACAAACAAACAAAAAAGCAACAATCAATCAAATAGCTATAAATGTTATGAAATTATTGGCACTGCACATCCTTTTTTCCCTTTTGATCTCATTTCAGGAAATAAAATAGGCATTATGTTACCCATACCAAGTGAAGGTATCACCAAAGAGAGAGATGTATCTAATAACACCCAAATCACTACTAACCTTTACATGATTTGGCTAAATATGAGGGGGCACTTCTTTTCTGTGAGGGTGACAGAGCACTGGAACAGGTTGCCCAGAGAGGTTGTGGAGTCTCCTTCTCTGGAGATATACAAAACCTGCCTGGATACCATCCCGCGTGATGTGCTCTAGGTGATCCTCCTCAGCAAGGGGTTGGACTAGACGATCTTCAAAGGTCCCTTCCAACCCTGGCTATTCTGCGATTCTGTAATCAATCAAAAATAAATAAATAAATAACAACGAACCTAAGGTAATATGCAAATTTAGGAGTTCATAACAGAAAACTCAACTGTATAAAAAATAATGGAAATAATGGAAAATATACAGAGATCTCTGGAACATACTTTTTTTTTTTTTTTTTTTTTTTTTTTTTTTAATGTTTCCAGACCAATTAAAAGCAGTGAGAAAAAATATTAAAGGAGACAAAATCTGGCAGTTTGGACAGTAAGTCATGAAAGTCATGAGTCATTTCTTTGTAAGGCTCATCACAGGTCTGGCAAGCAACTGAAAATGTAAGTAGCAACACTCTACAGCACGGGAGGGAGCTGCTGTCTCCAGCCACCTAGAAGCAGTGTTCCTTTATTTTGCTGTATTAATGGGCATGGGAAACTGAACATGCCTCTATAAATGATTTCTACCTATATTGATTTCTCCTGTACATAGGCTGAGTTAGACAGTTTCATTCATATATTGTATCTGTGCAATTTACAACAATTCAGAGGCCCTCAAAGCTGTGCTGAACTTTATGTGTAGGCACACAGAGCAGGGAGACAGCAGTCTCTCCATTTCCTTTTACCTGGAATTCCCAGCTGCAGTATCTTCTAGCTCTGACACTACTGTCAATAGAATTAGATTGTCATTCACATGCTTGACCACAAGGGCACTAACTGTAAATGAGATGACTCATTTTGATCAGCTTCCATGGAATAAGGCTAAAAATAGGGCCACTGGTATTATAGTGATCATAAGCTGACACAACAACATCATTCTCAGGTTATAGTGTCCGCTAAAATAGCTAACTACTTTTAGTAAGAGGAAGTGAAAATGTCATCTTAAAAACCTGTATAAACTGAAAACCAGGACTCGTTTAACTTATGCATTCTAACAGTTTTCCTAATGAAAATACAAGGTAAATCAAGTGGAGGTCAAAGACAGCTCATTCAATTGTGTAGCCTAAATATGGAAATTCCACTTTCATCTATCACATTCAGTTTTAAAGTACATCTATTGTCAGATGTGTAATGTCCATAATTGGTGCATGTTCATGTTTAGGGTTCTGCATGTCAATTCATTGTTTTGAACACCTAGAATTATATCCACATACTATGAGTAGGAACTCTGGAGAGTTTTACTCCACTGGGCAGCTGAGCTCCACCACAAATGCTCTCTCATGCTCCCTCTTCAAAGGAAAAGGGTGAGAAAATAAGAGAAAAAGGGCTCAAAGGCTGAGATAAGGACAGGGAGATCACTCAACAGTTACCATCACAGGCAAAACAGAGAGCATAGGGAGATTAGAGATATGTATTATCTATTACTAGCAAGATAGAGAAGTAAGAAACAAAGAAAACTAAGTAAAAACTCCTTCCACCATCTATCCTCTTCCACCTCCTCCCTCTCCCCTGCTCCATGTAGGGTTCCTCCCCTCAGTTCGGGGACCCCTTCCCAAACTGAGCCTGCAGGGACTGCCCACAGGCAGCAGCTCTTCAAGCACTGCTCCCACATGGCTCCGTACCATGGGGTCCATCCATCCCCCAGGAGCAAACTGCTCCAGTACGGGTCCCCCACGGGTGGGCGGCAGCTCCCCTCAGACCCCCTGCTCCTGCGTGGGTTCCTCTCCACAGGCTGCAGCTCTGACCCGGGGCCTGCTCCTGCGGGGGCTCTCAATGGGCCGCAGCCTCCTCCAGGCCACATCCACCTGCTCCACCGGGGGCTCCTCCACAGGCTGCAGGGGAACTGCTGCTGTGTGCCTGGAGCACCTCCTGCCCTTTCTTCTCCATTGACCTTGGGGGCTGCAGGGCATTTTCTCACTCGTCACTCTCCCAGCTGCTGTTGCACAGCATTTTTTGTTTGTTTCTTTATTTTCTTTCTTAAATCTGCTTTCACAGAGGTGCAAATAACATTGCTTGCTGGCTCAGCTCAGTCCAGCATTATGTACCTTTAGAGCCAGCTGAAAGTGGCCCTTACCTAACATGGGACAGCTTCTGTATTCTTTTCATTGAGGCCATCCCTGCTGCCCCCTAGTACCAAAACCTTGCCATACAACGCAACCCAGTAAAAGTATCTATTTTAGCAAAAGTTAAAAAGGAAAGAAATTCTACTCCTTCTTCTGCTGTGAGTTTTTAAGTGAATTGTTTGGTGTGTTTCAACATAAAAAATGGATTCCCCTAAAATTATAGGGTAGAATCAGAGAAAGGATTTTCTTTTGGACTTTAAATGGTTTGATAATAAAAGAAATGTCTGTAACCTGCTTAACCCTAGCGATGTGGAAACAGGCAGAGGTTTGACCTCATTACCTGACAGGAGAGAATCAGATATATTTCAAAAAAAAATAGTTGCTTGCCAGAAACCTACAATGTATTTTAAATGCTCCATGGCCAGCCAAACTCAGATGACTGGTTTAGGATCTCCATTTCTATTTTTCACTTTGAGGAACTACCACAGTAGCGAACGCCTTGTGCCTATAGCCCAGGAATGCCTATATGACAAGAAACACTAATTTTCAAATTAAAGGATTCTCAGCCTAAGCCACTGAAGCTTGAAGGAAAATTCTGCCTTATGACATCTAATGTTGAGGAAATGGGGACTAAATGGATTGTAGATGCCTATATTGGAGACTCTATTCTTAGGGGAACAGAGGGCCCTATTTGTCGGCCTGACCCTACCCATAGGGAAGTCTGCTGCCTCCCTGGGGCCAGGGTCAGGGACGTTGCCAGGAAGCTTCCCAACCTGGTACGCCCCTCTGACTATTATCTTCTTTTGACAGTCCAAGCGGGCAGTGACAACATTGAAGAGAGAAGCCTGAAGGCTATCAAAAGAGACTTTAGGGAGCTGGGTCGGTTAGTGGATGGAGCGGGAGTGCAGGTGTTGTTTTCATCCATCCCTACGGTGGCAGGGAGGGGTACAGAGAGGACACGGAAAGCCCACCTGTTAAACACGTGGCTCCGGGGCTGGTACCAACGCAGAAATCTTGGGTTTTTCGATCATGGGGCACTTTACTCAGCACCTGGCCTGATGGCCACAGACGGGTCCCTATCTTTTAGGGGAAAAAGGATCCTGGGCCAGGAGCTGGCAGGGCTCATTGAGAGGGCTTTAAACTAGGTAGGAAGGGGGATAGGGCTGAAGCTAGGATTGTTGGGGCTGTGCCAGGGGGAACAATGGCAAGGCCGGGGGATAAGGCAATGGCCCAGCTGAAGTGCATCTACACCAATGCATGCAGCATGGGTAACAAAGAGGAGGAACTGGAAGCCATCGTGCAGCAGGCAGGCTACGACTTGGTTGCCATCACGGAGACGTGGTGGGACCAGTCTCATGACTGGAGTACTGCTATGCCTGGCTATAAGCTCTTTAGAAGGGACAGGCAGCACAGAAGGGGTGGTGGTGTGGCTCTCTATATTAGAGAGTCTTTCGAGGTTGTAGAACTCGAGGCTGGGAATGACAAGGTCGAGTCCCTTTGGGTTAGGATTGGCAGGGACAACAAGGCTAGTGTTCTGGTCAGGGTCTGCTATAGACTGCCGAACCAGGATGAGGAGACGGATGAGGAATTCTACAGGCAGCTGACAGAAGTCGCGAAATCGTCAGCTCTTGTACTCGTGGGGGACTTCAACTTCCCTGACATATCCTGGAAGCACAACACAGCCCTGAGAAAGCAGTCTAGGAGGTTTCTGGAGAGCGTGGAAGATAGCTTCCTGACGCAGCTGGTTAGTGAACCTACCAGGGGTGGTGCCCCGCTAGACCTTCTCTTCACAAACAGAGAAGGACTGGTGGAGGATGTGATTGTCGGGAGCTGTCTTGGGCAGAGTGACCACGAAATGGTGGAGTTCACTATTCTTGGCAAGGCCAGGAAGGGGACCAGTAAAACCACTGTGTTGGACTTTAGGAGGGCTGACTTTGAGCTGCTCAGGACACTAGTTGGTGGAGTCCCTTGGGAGGTGGTTCTGAAGGGCAGAGGGGTCCAGGAAGGCTGGGCGCTCTTCAAGAGGGAAATCTTAATGGCGCAGGAACGGTCTGTCCCCACGTGCCCAAAGACGAGCTGGCGGGGAAGAAGACCAGCCTGGCTGAACAGAGAATTGTGGCTTGATCTTAGGAGAAGAAAGAGGGTTTATAATCTTTGGAAAAGTGGGCAGGCCACTAGGGAGGACTTTAAGGATGTAGCGAGGCTGTGCAGGGATAAAATTAGGAAGGCCAAAGCTCATCTGGAGCTCAATCTGGCTACTGCCGTTAAAGATAACAAAAAATGTTTCTATAAATACATCAACACAAAAAGGAGGACTAAGGAGAATCTCCAACCTTTACTGGATGCGGGGGGAAACTTAGTTACAAGAGATGAGGAAAAGGCGGAGGTGCTCAATGCCTTCTTTGCCTCAGTCTTTAGCGGCAATACCGGTTGTTCTCTGGATACTCAGTACCCTGAGCTGGTGGAAGGGGATGGGGAGCAGGATGTGGCCTTCACTATCCATGAAGAACTGGTTGGTGACCTGCTATGGCACTTAGATGTGCACAAGTCGATGGGGCCGGATGGGATCCACCCAAGGGTACTGAGAGAACTGGCAGAGGAGCTGGCCAAGCCACTGTCCATCATTTATCAGCAGTCCTGGCAATCGGGGGAGGTCCCAGTTGACTGGCGGCTAGCAAATGTGACGCCCATCTACAAGAAGGGCCGGAGAGCAGACCCGGGAAACTACAGGCCTGTCAGTTTGACCTCAGTGCCAGGGAAGCTCATGGAGCAGATCCTCCTGAGAGTCATCACGCAGCACTTGCAGGGCAAGCAGGTGATCAGGCCCAGTCAGCATGGGTTTATGAAAGGCAGATCCTGCTTGACGAACCTGATCTCCTTCTATGACAAAGTGACGCGCTGGGTGGATGAGGGAAAGGCTGTGGATGTGGTCTACCTTGACTTCAGCAAGGCTTTTGACACTGTCTCCCACAGCATTCTCCTCAAGAAACTGACTGCTCTTGGCTTGGACTGGCGCACGCTTCGTTGGGTTAGAAACTGGCTGGATAGCTGGGCCCAAAGAGTCGTGGTAAATGGAGCCAAGTCCAGTTGGAGGCCAGTCACTAGTGGCGTCCCCCAGGGCTCGGTGCTGGGGCCGGTCCTCTTTAATATCTTCACTGATGATCTGGACGAGAGCATCGAGTGCACCCTCAGTAAGTTTCGGATGACACCAAGTTAGGTGTGTGTGTCGACCTACTTGAGGGTAGGAAAGCTCTGCAGGAGGATCTGGATAGGCTGGACCGATGGGCTGTGGTCAACTGTATGAAGTTCAACAAGGCCAAGTGCCGGGTCCTGCACCTGGGGCGCAATAACCCCAAGCAGAGCTACAGGCTGGGAGAGGAATGGTTGGAGAGCTGCCAGGCAGAGAAGGACCTGGGAGTGTTGGTTGATAGTCGGCTGAATATGAGCCAGTAGTGTGCTCAGGTGGCCAAGAAGGCCAACAGCATCCTGGCTTGCATAAGAAACAGTGTGACCAGCAGGGCTAGGGAGGTGATCGTCCCCCTGTACTCAGCTCTGGTGAGGCCGCACCTCGAGTACTGTGTTCAGTTTTGGGCCCCTCGCTACAAGAAGGACATCGAGGTACTTGAGCGGGTGCAGAGAAGGGCGACAAAGCTGGTGAGGGGCCTGGAGAACAAGTCCTACGAGGAGTGGCTGAGGGAGCTGGGCTTGTTCAGCCTGGAGAAGAGGAGGCTCAGGGGCGACCTTATCGCTCTCTATAGGTACCTCAAGGGAGGCTGTAGCGAGGTGGGGGTTGGCCTGTTCTCCCACGTGCCTGGTGACAGGACAAGGGGGAATGGGCTAAAGTTGCACCAGGGGAGTTTTAGGTTAGATGTTAGGAAGAACTTCTTTACTGAAAGGGTTGTGAGGCATTGGAACAGGCTGCCCAGGGAAGTGGTGGAGTCACCATCCCTGGAGGTCTTCAAAAGACGTTTAGATGTAGAGCTTAGGGATATGGTTTAGTGGGGACTGCTAGCATTAGGTCAGAGGTTGGACTCGATGATCTTGAAGTCTCTTCCAACCTAGAAATTCTGTGATTCTATGATATTTCCTGGAATGAAATGTGTTCATGACCTGAAAGTAGATCTGCCAGAAAAATGCTTTCTATCCTGTGATTAAGGAGAAATTAAAAAGAAAAAATAGGGTGAAAATAGCCCACTTATAAATGAAACAAATTCCGCATTTAAATATTTCACTACTGAAATGACAAAATTTTAAGTCAACTCCCTCCTTTTTAAATAATGTTCATTTCTACCATTTAAAATGTTGATAACACATTTCACATAAGCTATTGATTTTATTAGCAAAAGTATGAATTCTTGTTCTGTAGTGGAGAAAGACTTGGTCCACCAAAATTTAGACAAATGGAAGACAAATCCGTTCTGAACAATTCAAATAGACTGCTTCTGTAGACAGTGTATGATAAAGACTCTTCCACAAAGAAATTCATAATGCCCCCATTTCTTTTAGGATAGGAAGATTTTGTGATTTCTCTCTCCCACTGACTTTTCTCATCTTACTATCTTCATCACTTCCTTCTGAGTGAAGTCTATAATGATACAGCCTACTAGCTTGAAAGACTTCTGTCTTTCTACAGCTGAAATAAAATGCAACAAATACCACATTTTGAGTTTAGGTAACATTGTCTCCTTGATAGTTAATCAGATTTGCTACCAATTCTGTATGGAAAGCAGTCTAGATACACTGTAGCTGTTGATTTTAAGTACAAAAATAAGTAGAAATTAAAAATAGCTACATTTACAGAATTATAGAATTATCATCAAATGGTTTGGATTGGAAGGGACCTTAAAGACCATCTAACACCAGCCCCCCTGCCATTAGCAAGGATGCTATCCACTAGATCAGGTTGCTCATCCGACCTGGCCTTAAACACTTCCAGGGATGGGGCATCCACAGCTTCCCTGGGCAACCTGTTCCACTGCCTCACCATCTTCATAGCAAAGAAATTCTTCCTTATATGTAATTTAAATCTACATTTTAAGTTTAAAGCCACTACTCCTTGTCCTGATGCTATACTCCCTGCTAAAGAGCTTAAAGAGCTCCCCAGCTTTCTTGAAGGCCTCCTTCAGGTACTGGTAATCCAGTATAAGGTCTCCCTAGAGCCTTCTCTTCTCCAGGCTGAACAACTGCAGCTCCCTTAGGCTGCCTTCATAGGAGAGGTGCTCCAGCCTTCTCATCATCCTTGTGGCCCTCCTCTGGACTTGTTCTAATAGGTCCATGTCTTTCCTATGCAAAGGGTCCCCAGAGCTTACCCCAGAACTCCAGGTAGTGTCTCACAAGAGTAGAGTAGAGGCAGAGAATCCCCTCCCTTACTGTGCTGGCCACACTTCTTTTGATACAACCCAGGATACAGTTGGCTTTCTGGGCTGCAAGCACACATTGCCAGCTCATGCTGAGCTTCTCATCAACCAAGACCCCCAGGTCCTGCTCCTCAGTGCTGTTCTCAATCCGTTCTTCACCCAGCCTGTATTTGTGCTTGGGATTGCCCTGATCCAGGTGCAGGACCTTGCAGTTGGCCTTGTTGAACTTAATGAGGTTCACCCAGGCCCACTTCTCAAGCCTGTCAAGGTCCCCATGGATGACATTCCTTTCTGCCAGCATGTTGACTACACCACACTGCTTGGTGTTATTGGCAACCTTGCTGAGGGTGCGTGCAATTGCACTGTCCATGTCACTGAAAAAAGATGTTAAACATCTTTGAACACCACTTGTTACTGATCTCTACTTGGACATTGAGCCATGGACAGCAACTCTCTGAGCGTGACTGTACATCCAGCCAATTCCTCATCCACCAAGTGGTCCATTTGATTTGATTGGATGCATCAAATCTATGCCACTCTAATTTAGAGACAAGGGTATCATGGGGGGACAGTGTAAAATGTTTTGTATAAGTCCAGATAAAGTGTTCCCCACGATATCTTTGTCTCTTTTAAGACTTCCTAAAGACTTCCTAAATTCTTAAATGAGAAGAGGATGATGCTTGGAAGTCAATTGGGTACTTCTAACAAAATTATTTTCTATTTCAGGAAAGAAAAAGTAGTAAAGATTTATCCTAAAGATGAGTTCTTAAACATATAACAACATAATCCAAATAGTCGTATTTTATGAAAAACACATTGTGTTCTTAAGGCATTTATATGGCAAAACACAGCTTGAAACAACATTTTATGGTCATGCTGTAAATCCTTGGAAGAGGAAGGGACTCCAAGGAGAAAAAGAGCTCTCACATAACCAGTGACACAAACAGAATTGGCAGTCAATTTCTGTAGTATTAATGAGCATCTGGAACTCATATGTTTATTGCTGACAATTGCCAAGATCTGAGACTAGATTATAGGATTTATAGGTTTAAATTCTACTAAAGAACAATAGAAAAAAAAATGTAAGAGATATAATCAAGTACCACAGCCATGAGAACTTATATGTAATTTACAAACATTCTTTTGCATATGAACAATTCATCATAGTGCTAGCTCAGTCTAACTACCTGTGTTGAATTCTTGATTATATGACAAGAAATGTCATGTTTACTCAAGTATCATGTGTCCTTGGTAGAATAATTAGGAGATATCATCAGCAGATTATATAAACAATGCATATGAGTCTCTTCTATGCTGCAAAACATTAAAGATTTTAAATACAGAATAAATCATTGTGTAAGATTCTCTTGAATATTATGCAATAACAAACAAACAAATAAAAGACATCAAGTAGTAGTTCAGGGCTGAGCTAATGTCCTTAGAAGAAAAGTAGACAGTCAGGCCAATAATGTGTTCTGGTACATCCTACCAACTTCAGTAAGGAATACATTAAATGAACAAGAGTTACTTTCTACGTTATGACTGCTCCATATTTCTCTGCCACATCATCTAATATTGTAAGCAACTGTAAACCAAAAAAAAAAAAAAAAACATTGTCTCAAAATAACCTGAATTTCAATAAAAAAGGGGCCTAAAACAACACTATCCTCACCTTAGAATAGGAAAAAAAAAAATCATTGAGGACTGACTTTATGTGTGTGTGTTCTCAGCTATTTTCTTGCCAAAGTTCTGTTATGGGACTGACATGCTTAATTATAATAGACATATGATAGAGACAAAATATCTGTGTTATAATCTGTTCTGAAGTTTGAACCTAATGTTTAATTTGGTCCCATGTCTACATTATATGCTTATAAATCAGAAAGAGGAAAGAGCTTGCTGGAAGAGATTAATTATCCAAGCAATGAACCAAGCAAGTTATCTGAGGAATAAGCACTCTATTGTAATCATTCTGTACTGATGATTTATTCCCAGTCAATTTCAGAAAACTTCGTGTCTGCTCATCACAGGAATTTTTTAAAGAGAGATTTATGGCTGTGCTTCTGTTTTGAGATAGGAAGGTGTCTGGAATCCTGTGGCTTTGTAATAGAGGACACATCAAAGTTTAAATTTTACATGAATTTTCCAGGTAACCACAGGTGTGATACTGACAAAGAAAAAGATACAGACAAATAAATCCATGCAAATAAATCTTAACGCATCATTTAGCAACGTGTGCTTGGGGTGGGCCATCACGGGTTAATTGGAACAGAGGCATGTACATGTTTTCTGGGAGAACGTTCTTCCTCACTCTTGCATGAGTTTGTGCTAGCAAGTAATTTCACTAATTTTAGCAAATGTGGTTCATAGTTCCAAAAATTATAAGTGAGTTAGATTCATACAGATAAAGAGCAAAATGGAAACAGTGGTATATAACCTCACATATATTTCAAGAAAAAAAAAAAAAAAAAAAGGAAAAAAAAGAAAAAAGAAAAAAAACCTTCTGCTATGAAAAGCTTGTTTCTTAATGTCCAAGTATTGCTCAATGTCCAAGTATTGCTTTTACTAATTTGTGGGGAAATGAGGAAAAAAGCTAACTTATTTACAAGTTAAAATGTATATTACCAGGATAAGGTTTGAAGCAATAGTACTGGTAGTAATAATAATAATAATAATAATAATAATAATAATAATAATAATAAATAATTATATATAAGAATTTATTGTGGCTCTGTATGTAATGGAGAGGTTTGACTGCATGGAGCTTGTCATTCATGATAAGAGCGTTGATAGCCTCTGGGTAAGGACTATATGACAAGCATATAAAGTGGATGTCATTGTGAGAGTCTACGATAAACCACCCAGCCATGACGATGATGCCAATGAAATATTTGTTCAGAAACTAAGGAGCACCTCTAGTTCAGCTGCCCGTCTCCTTATAGGTGACTTCAACTTGCCAGACATAAACTGGGAATACAATACAGCTCATACAAGCAGGTCCAGGAGATTCTTAAAATACTTTGATGATAGCTTCTTGGTACAGTCACTATGGAAGTGAAGTAGGAAAGATGCCCTCCTATATTTGTTGTTTGTGAACAGAGAGGGTCTTGTGGGTAAAGTGGGAACTGGTGGCTGTCTTGGCCATAGTGACAATGAAGTAGCTGAGATTAATATCATAGGTGATAGAAGGAAAACTGTCACCAAAACTTCGACCCTGGAAATGGGGAGAGCAGACTTCAGGCTGCTCAGTGGATCAGTTAGTAAGGTCCCTTAGGACCTTAAATCAACTGCTTTTGAAGGCATTGTGGTTCATTAGTTTGGTGACTCTCACCTCTTAAGAGAACAGGAGAAGGCAATTCTCAAATGTCAAGCAGTCAGGGTAGAAGGTCAGCTTGGCTGAGCAAGGATCTTCATCTAGAGCTGAGGTGGAAAAAGAAAGTGTATAGCTACTGGAAGCAAGGTTAGGCAACACTGGAGGACTAGAGAGATGCTGTTTTCCTTCGCAGGGAGAAAATTCATGCAGCCAAAGCTCAATTAGAGTTGAAGCTGGCCAGTAGTATGTGGGATAATAAAAAGTTTGTTGTTGTTAATACATTAACAGCAAAAGAAGGACCAAAGAAATGGGTCTGTTGCTTGATTAGGATGGTCACAAATAGGGATGTAGACTAAGCAGAAAAATGTAATGCCTTTTTTGCCTCTGTCTTCAACACTGATGGTGGGCTCTGGGTTCCCAGGTGTGTCCTGAGTTAGAGGACTGAGACTGCAGTAACAACAAACTCCTGGCCAAGTCCAAACTTGTGCAGAACTTGCTGCCCCAGCTGGATGCATGTAACTCAATGGCCTGATGGGGTTCATCTCAGAGTACTCAGAGAGCTGGCTGATGTCCTCGTGAGACCTCTCAATTATTTTTCAGTGGTCTTGGGAATCTGGAGAGGTCCTAATTGATTGGAAGCTGGCAATGTTGTTCCATTTTTCAAGAAGGGCAAGAAAGACCCTGTTAATTACAGGCCTATCAGTCTAACTTTAGTGCCTGGGAATTTTATGGAGAAAATTATCCTGGGAGTTATTGAAACACAAGGGAAGGCCAAAGTCATTGGTCATACCCAACATGAGTTCATGAGGTGAAAGTCCTGCTTAACAAACTTAATTTCCTTTTGTGACAAGGCTACCCACCTAGTTGACCAAGGGAAGCCAGTTGATGTAATCTTTTGGGATTTCAGCAAAACTTTCAATACTGTTTCTCACAGTATCCTTCTACAGCAAAATGTCTAGCATACAGCTAATATACAGCATATACATAATATGGAGGGCAAGCAATTGACTTATGGGTCAGGCTCAAAGGATTATAGGAAATGGGACTACATCAGGATGGTGACCAGTCAGTAGTGTGGTTCCCCATGGCTCCATTTTAGGGCCAGTTCCCCTTTCATATCTTCGTAAATAACCTGGATATATGACTTGATGGTATACTTAATAAGTTTGTGGATGACACTAAACTGGGAGAAGTTGTTGACTTGCTCAAAGGCAGAAAGGCCTTACAAAGAGATCTTGACAAACCAGAGAGCCGTGCAATCACCAACAATACGAAGCTTAACAATAGCAAGCGCCAGATCCTGAACCTGGGATAGGGCAACTTTATACAGCCTGGTGGATGAGAGACTGAAGATCAACCCCACAGAAAGTGATCTGTGGGATCTGGTCAATGTTCAATTGAACATGAGTCAACAGTGTGCCCTGGCCACCAAAAGAACCAACAATACCCTGGGGTGCATCAGGCACAGCATTGCTAGCCAGATGAGGGAAGGGACTGTCCCACTTTCATCTATGCTGGTGTAGACTCTCCTTGAGCACTGTGTGCAGTTTTGGGCACCACAGTAAAAAAAAAAAAAAAAAAAAAAAAAAAGGACATAAAACTGTTAGAGAGGAGGGCTACAAAGATGGTGAAGGGTCTGGAGGGCAAGACATGAGAGGAGCAGCTGAAGTCCTTTGGTTTGTTCATCCCAGAGCAGAGCAGGCTGAGGGGAGGCCTCATGGCAGCCTGCAGCTTCCGCATGAGAAGAGCAGAGGAGCAGGGACTGAGCTCTGCTCTCTGTGGAGAGCAACAGGACCAAAGGGAACAACATGGAGCTGGGACAGGTGAACTTCAGGCTGGATGTTAGGAAAAGGTTCTTCACTGAGAGAAGTGCCCTGGCTGAGCACTGGAACAACCCAGGGAAGTGGTCACAGCACAGAGCCTGCTGACATTCAATAAGCATTTGGACAATGCTCTCAATGATATGGTTTAATTTTTGTGTGGTCCTGCGTGGAGACAGAAGTTGGACTCAGTAATCTTTGTGGGTCCCTTCCAGCTCAAGACATTCTATGATTCTGTAAGTCTGTACGTTTTTAATCCTCAAAATGGGGGGGTGGAGGGAGCAGGGGAGTGGGGATACTGGGGGGAGACACCTGTAAAACAAATCAATGCTACCACAATAATGGTAAAAAAACAGTAAAGCGTATTTTGTAACACTGAACATCTGGAAGTCCCGTGTTTACTCCAGGGCCAGTAGGGGAACACACACATTATTTTATCCAGATATATATTTTTCTCAAAAAAAAAATAATAATAATAATAATTTGTCACTGACACAAAACAAAACAAAACGCCTTATTAAGTCCAAGTAATGTGGTTAAAATTTAATTTCTCTTTTGGAAAAAAAATAATAAGAAAGCCAGGCCTGACTTAAAGGTTTCAAGAAATGTTGAATCTTCTGATTGGTTTTGTGTTCCTTTCTGCCCTTTTCATTTGTCCCATCCTATTGAGGCCCCAAATTTAAAATAAAGAAGACCCCAAAAAATAAAAAATAAAGAAGACCCCAGATTTTGTATTCTTGATTAGATACTTATTCTGTCCAAGATGGGGACTATAGAACTATAATCATATAACAAGGTATGACTTCTACTGTTAGGTATAAGCTGTAGTCCTGCAGATGCTCTTTCCATTGCTGAGGCTTCCAGGGGTGAGGAGGAATCTTACACAGCTCTTTCAGCCATTATCTGAGATCTATGTCCCTCTTACTGTTAAAAATGGTTATTGTGTTTTGTCATTGTTCTCAGATGTCCTGTCCCAAAATCGGAGATGCATAGAAAACACAGGAGGATGAAAACTCTTCAAGAAAGCAAAATTTACAACTAAAGGAGCATGCTAATAATACTCAGAAAAAAAGCAGTAGACATTCACATAATTTCTAGAAACTTAAAATGTTAATCAGTTCTAGTAATATTCTCAAGCAAAGCAGCTTTTAAGGGGAAGAAAAACTGTACTATTAGCTTTTCTATAATTAAATGCTATTTCTAATGATATCTGTGGTAGTTGGAGGCACACATTTATGAGGGTAAGTATTACTTGAAAATGCTAAGGAATATGAGAAACATCAAGTATGTATTTTGCAAAAAAGTATTACGCAAAATGAGGTTGTTTCCTTTATCTGCTTAGTGTCTTCCAGAGAATAATTTGGATAGAAAAGTATGTTGTTAGTCTTCATTCACTTTCTCTGATCTGATTCCAAAGAGCATAATAGAATTATCTCTGATTTATAGCTGTATAAGAGCTAGCTTTTTCATGGCATGTAATTTCCAGTGCTGTAAATGCATGTGAGTGAAGTTGAAGCCAAGCCTGTGTAAAGGAAGCAGTGCAATCAATGCCTGCTTAAGGCCCTTCCTTTCCCTGCTAGAACAGGGAATGACCTCTTCAAAAGGTGACACAGAATTCAAAGAGTTCAACTTCTAAGTACAACTACTCCTCGAGAGAGGGAAATGGAAAAGGAAGAAGCAGCAACAATCAGGGGAAGAGGGGCAGATTTAGTAAACCTTATTTATTTATTTTTTAAATAAAACTCCAAAGTGATCTCCTAATTTGTTTGTCAAAAGATTAACACTGACTGTATATGGGATAGACCCTGATGCAGCTAACCAAAACATAATTAATGAAAACAAAAACTTATTTTCTAGCAAGGTTATCCAGATCACAGACATTTCAAACAGATGCTGAGTCCATACTTAGAAGCTTTACGTTAAGAATTCCAGAAGTCTGTCTCAATATTGACAGCACAGAGGACAAGAAAGACATTTTCTCTGAGTCTTGGATTAACTCAGTAAATAATAATTAATAAAAATAATTGCAATATAATGACAATCAGATAAACTTTATGGGAAATGTTTGAGTAAATGAAAGCTCTGTAACTGGCTTAGTATTACTGTGTGTCCATAAACTGGAGAGGAAATTAAAATAACATATTGTTTAATAAACATTAAAAGCTCAACCTGTTAAGTCATTAACTTCCTCCTAACAAGGGAAAAAAATCAGCTGTATCTATGATCAACTCAATGACATCTTGTTAAGTACATGATACAACAGTAGTATAAATTAAAGGACTCAGGACTATGGATGCAACAGACGCTGGTTGGACTGTATCTGATCTATTTTTAGCTATTGGTATAGAGGCAAAGAGGCTTTTTGATCAACAACCAAATCCAGTAAAATAAGACACTCAGCAGGAGAAACTCAAATTTGCAAACAATGTTATCACAAACAAAAATAATTTGATTTAGCAGCTAGTCATTTGTAATAATAAAGAACCAATCACTGTGATAATTTACACAATTACCCTTGCTACTTATAAAAAGACATTACCAAAGTTAATAATGACATTTAAAGAAAAATCACTTTTACATTCTCATACAGTTCTCAGCAGAACAACAAATTACATACAAGGCTTAAATGTAACTTCCTTAACTAATTCAGCAATGCAATCAAAATGTGAAATTACTTGAATTTAATAATACAATGGTGGTATTTCTTATATACACACTAAAACGCTTTCCATGTCTCCATATATCTCAGACACCATTAAAAAATGCCAAAGACACCATGTCAAAGACACCATTAAAAAAATAAAAATAAAAAAGGAAGGAAGGAGCAATTGCTGTAGTATATTAACACTCATCTGTAGCTTCAGATTGAAAGAAGATACAAGCAAAACTACACTTAGCACTCTTGAACTGTGAAGGAAGTCAGATTTTTTGTGTTCTCTGTCTTCAGTAATCTGATAGGCACATTTACAACTGTCAGTAGACTTCATGCCTGTTAGCTACCTTAAAATTTTGGTTTCTACAAAAACATCCTGACACCATGACATATCAAGACTGTTCTGTTATTTAGTCTTTGATAGAGGCGACAGTGTCCTAACCAGTCCTTACCCCTATGCCTTTAGCACAAAAGTAAACAGATAAAAAAGCCTTAGAGCTCAATATCATTCTGTCCTCCAGCCATGCTATTCACCAATAAAGCAAGAAGATTGACCCATATTATTTTTCATAATGTGGAAGTTGCTTAAACTTAACAGCAATTGTGAAGTGTTGTATAGTAAAAGCTTTGGTCTTGAGGCTCAAATAATTTCTGATTATTGTCTTTAGAAATATTGGTTGTGAAGAGGTAGGGAGTCATTAACATGGAAAAGCACTGAAGTGGTAGATAAGCCTTCACCAGTTTGGTCTTCACCAAATTATAGTTAAGTTTAATAGTAATATATGGTTGGCACTTACCAAATGATTTTGTTGGTTTAGCAATATATCAGATGACAGCCTTTTGTACAAGGGCCTGACAAAATGCACTACCGGATATGGCATATCTTTGGTCTGATTAGAATTTTTGTCTGAGTAGAATTTGGAAAGAGCACAGCAGAAAATTTCAAACTAAATAAAACATCTACATAGTGGTAGTAATACCCAGTTTACTATAAAGGGTGTGAAACATTATCTTTCTATAGATGACATACAACTTTTAAATGGGTTTCATCTGCATCATCTGTGTGCCATATTGTACAGGATATAGCAGAATAACATTTATAATAAAAAAGTTTTGGAAAACACTGGTATTTCAGGGAATAAAGCAACAATCATCACAGAACAGCTGCACTGTGCTGATCATGCAACTAGAATGGAAGACATTGAAATGCCATTGCAGATCCTGAACGGTGAGCCATAAGAGTGAGTGAGGTAGAGAAACAGTGAAGGGATACACAGGAGCACAACTGTGGGCAATGTGAATTTGATGTTAGTTACTACTAGCATTTACTGTCAATACACAAATCACACCAATACACAGTAATCTGTACATAAGCATTTCATTGAGAAGCTCCATGCACCCAATGCATGAAAAATTCAGTTTCCAAAACAGCAATGTGTTTAGCAGGAAGCTGTTTCATTCTAGCTAGGAAAGACTCTCTCTCATTCCTTCATCAAGATTCCTGTTGAAGCACATACACAGAAGACACTTTTCTTATTTGGCAAAGCAGTACTCTTAAAACTAAAGGTTAGTTTCCAAAGGTAGTCACTCTCTTTTTAAAATAAATGATTGAACAAACCCTGAAGACTGTCAGAAAGCAAGAGTAATTATCAAATATAAATCACTTCTAATTTTGCTTTTAAAAGATATAAGATGTCTTTTAATAAATAAAGCCTTACAAACAGAGAGTATACGGCCTCAAAAGGAAAGTGTCATTAAACATAGCCTTTTTATAAATTTATCGTACTTTCATGTGGGCTAATTGCAAAACAGGTTGGCACAGAAGCTCCAGTCTGACTGATCAGGTTTTCCTTTCAATAAATCATGATCTCCACAGAACACTGCATTTATTACACAATCCACTGAGTGCCAGGTCACTAATTCTTTGTAAATCACTTACATTTAGGTTTTTACAGAGCACTGTTGCTGTTGGTTAAAGTTTCATTTGCTGTCATTTGGAAAAATAGATCCTGAAACTGTTAACATGAGTTCCTTTTATGAACAAAAATGTTCTGATATTATGGCAGAAGAAGAGACCTTTTGCAAAACTCCTTTGATCTGGAAGTGGACTAGCATCATAGAGCATCAGGTAAAATTGTATGTTCTTTGAAGAGAAAGTCATATCTTATTATCATCTAAGAAGATACTATGTTACTGACTAATCCATTTCATCTTAATTATAACGATCTGGGAAAAGAAAATCTCTTCTGCCATGGCTTAGAAAATTTATATACAGATGCCTCAAATCTAGAAGACAACAACACTTTTGGACAACAACCAAAAGTGAACACCAAAGCAAGCCCTCAGATCCATTTACAAGGTTTTGGTGAGAAGAGTCATTTCCTGATTGAGATTCAGATTCTAATTTCACTCCTAGGTTTTTGTTTGTTTGTTTGTTTGTTTGTTTACTTAAGTAATCTCAGTGGTAAATATGGCTATGAAATATATGTGTATATGGAATATTCTAAAATCCAAGTTTCATGGCTTGGGGCTCTTTTAATAGATAGGCATATATTCATATCCTATAAATCATCACCAAGAAGAGAAAATTATTCACTCTAATGTGACTATGTTGAAAAAATGAAAGATCTGTTGTTTCATTACACCTATAATAATACTAATAAAGCTAGAACATATAGTATGTAGAACATATAGTATGTTAAAGACTTAAGTCTTTCACAAGAATTCATCCTTGTCACCACTTTAGAAAGAAAACCCAACAAATGAAAATGCTATTATGAATTCTCCAAGCAAGCTAAATTAGTTTCCATGGCAAAAAATGAATCTAGTGATGATTGGTATAGCATTGATGAGGTTACTACAGTGTAAAGTAGAACCTGCTGGTTTCAAAAGGCTTTTATAATCCCCTTGATAATGCAATATAACATCTAAATAACCACTATTGAAGCAGAAGTTAATGACTGGAATGCCAAAGATTCAGAGCAAAACTTCTGAAAATTATTGTAGGTGCCTTAAATGCAATTGTTTATCTCAACTTTCCTGAAGCTGCCAGCCATTTTTTTCCTATTCAAATTGTGATCCCTTTCCCCTCTTTCCTCTCTTAGTAATCTCACCTTAAAAGTATCCAACCAGTCCAAACAAGCCATTTGTCTGCTGTACTTTTTTTTTTTTTTTTTTTCCCAGAAGAGACATAAGAGGAAAACCGTAACTAAAAGATGGTTTACCTAGGCTCAGACACTAAAAGAACTCAAGCATTTCTTATCTGTGTGGACTTGGGAGATGCATTCCTCTGTTGTTCCTTTTTTTTTTTTTTTTTTTGCTTAGTTTCTTTGCTTCACTTTTTACTTTCTATTGCATGAGATTTTTATTTGAGACAGTAATTTTTAAACCTTTCAGCATCTCCATAGGCATTAGCTAAAGGGAAGAAAAAAGGGGAAAATGACAGACCATCTGCATGTTCTCTACAGATAGTACTGCTTTACATTGAAGGCAATGCTAGGACAGATGAAACAAGAGTATTTTGCTTTCTACAACTGCATCCCCTTTGACAGAACACACGCATCATGAAAGTAGATCTACACCTTCTGAGGTATTGACTTATTCTCAAATTATATTAATTTTGTTCACCAGTAGTTGCAAGTTAGGCAGTCTTATCAATTTCATTCCAAACAAGTCTCATTTTCAGAACTTAAATGTGCAGGTAAAGGAATTTGTGCATAAGTGATGAAATTTAGAAACTCACTCCTCCACAATGGTCTACAGAAAACAGTATTGGTAATACTATTATTTGTTGTCTTCCAGTATTAATGTGTTGCTTTTACTCTGCTGGGCAGCCAAGCTCCACCACAGCCACTCTCTCACTCCCCCTTCTCAAAGGGAAAGGGGGAGAAAATTCAATGCAAAGAGCTCAAGGGTTGAGATAAGGATGGCGAGATCACTCAACAATTATTGTGATGAGCAAAACAGACTCAGATTAGGAAGATACTAAGATTTACTGCCTATTACTAACAAGCTAGAGAAGTGAGAAACAAAGGAATTAAACCAAAAACACCTTTCCCTCCTATCCACCCTCTTCCACCTCTGGACAGAAGTGGGGCCCTTATCTACCATGGGGCAGTTTCTGGATTCTTGCAGAAGCCAATCCCATTCCCCTCCCCCACACCCCCACCCGCACCCTGCTACCAAAACATTGACATGTAAACCCACTACAGTTAGTTAGTCTGTAACTGTACAGACATAAAGCATGTATACAACCAGCAAAACTTTTAAGTAGGTGTCCTCTGAACAGATTTTGCAAAGTGCAGTTTCTACAGACTGGTTTCTTCGATGTCAGCTCCTGGGAGAATCCTGGATCCCATTGTCCTTCAGTTACCCTGTACCTCTGCCCTACCACAACAGACCTTAAAGGATTAAAAGCCATTTCCAACGTCCTTCATCACCAGCAGAGCAAGTGGAAGCATGTGGCTGGCTCCAAGCTAAGCATGTGGTGGACTGACAAGTTTGCTAATGTGCTAGTCAGCAGGCCAAATGGAAGTGATACCCACTGAGCTCAGATTGCAGTTTGTCGCTCTGTAGTGCCAATCCTTTCTCTACTAATCTCTACAAAATATGTCCCTCTGTTCCTCTGCTGTGTTTGAGGTAAATTAAATTATATGTTCACAAATTAGTCACGTGATCTAAGGAACAGACAAGTAGGAGCTACTGTAGTTTGACACTCAGTAGTGTTTTTTTCGCCTTGGCTACCTTTTCCTAACATGAATGTCCAACATGTAATATTCCAGGATATACTTCCCACAGCTGTACAGTATTACTGTACAGTATTACTGTATCACTGGATTTCAGAGCCTACTGGTGAAGGGTAGGAGATTGAATAACACTTATGACAATATTAGTTCAAAAGTCACATTCAATTAATAAAAATTCCAGAAATATAATTCATTTATGTCTGATTATTCCATTTGCCTGAAATCATATGGTTTAGACAAAAATATTGTCATCTTATGTAACTATTTCTGGTGTGATGCTGTCATTTTAGATGACAGAGGCAATACTTTCCTCCAGCAGACTACCATCAAATACTTCCATGGCAAGAAGTATTAAAAAATCATATAGCATGCAGATTGTTGTACATTTAGAAGTAGTATCTGGCATGCCCATGAACCATCTTGAGGATCATATTACTCTTCCACAGTAGATTTGTTGACATTTGTAACTTTCGATGCATCTAAATTTCATTGTTTTTTAAAGTATCTGTAGGTAAGGAAGAACAAATATAGCCTGTAGCAAGTTCCAGAGTCCCATTGGTTCCAAGTCTTTTTAATTATATGACTACCAGCGAAGCAGCAAATCTGTTCTTCATATATATATATTTTTTTAGGATAATGTTAATTTTAAGAGATCTGGTACAAAAGATCAGTTTAGGAAATTATTTTCATAAAAGAGAGATTTTACTTCATACAGCTCTCTTCTTGATTTTTATGTGACTCTCTAAACTGAGAATACCTCCACCTAACCTCTCTGTCTACTCCTACAAGCAAAGCCTTTTCAAATCTCTTTCAGCTAAACTGGTTACAACAATGGAAAATGTGTAGCTGAAGTTAGGCAAATTAAACTGTCTCTTTTAGTTTTGCTATAATAGTTCTAAATATTTGCAAGGATAATATGACTAAATGATAAAATAGATACAATGTACACGAGAAAACACATAACTAATAGAAGAAGAAGAACAACAACAACAACAACAACAACAAGAATGGGAATAGGAACAAGAACAGGAACGGGAGTGGGAACAGGAATGGAAACAGGCAAAGGAGCAAGAACAACAAGAACAAGAACAAGAACAAGAACAAGAACAAGAACAAGAACAAGAACAAGAACAACATTCTATTAACATCCTCAGCTTGTTAGTACTCCATAAATGACACTTATGAGTTAACCTCTGGCTTCCTGATAACTAGAAAATTAATAGTTTTCATTCAAATCCTAGTGTCCTGGTTTCAGTTAGAACAGAATTAATTTTCTTCCTAGTAGCTGGTGGAATGCTGTGTTTTGGCTTAGGATGAGAAGAGTGCTGATAACACCCCGATGTTTTAATTGTTGCAGAGCAGTGCTTATACCAAGCCAAGGACATCTCAGCCTTTCGCTCTGTCCTGCCAACAGGCAGGCTGGGGGTGCAGTAAGAGCTGGGAGGGGACAGACCCAGGACAGGTGACCCAAACTAGCCAAAGGGGTATTCCATACCATCTGACGTCATGCTAAACAATATATAGGGGTGGCTAGCCGGGGAGAGGGCTTAAATCATAAAGTCACAGAACCATAGTTTGGCTTGGGTTGGAAACGACCTTAAAGATCACCTAGTTCCAACCTTTGTGCCATAGGCAGGTATACCACCTACCAGATCAGGTTGCTCAAAGCCCCATCCAACCTGGCCTTGGATACTTCCAGGGATGGGGCATCCACAGCTTCTCTGGGCAGCCTGTTCCAGTGCCTAACCACCCTCTGAGTAAAGAATTTCTTCCTAACACCTAATCAAAATGTTCCCTCTTTTAGTTTAAAACCATTTCCCCTTGTCTGTCCATCATTATCTATCTGTGTAAAAAGTCTATTGCCATTTTTTTTCATAAATGCCCTTTGAGTATTGAAAGGCTGCAATGAGGTCTCCCCAGAGCCCTCTCTTCTTCAGGCTGAACATCCCCAGTTCTCACAGCCTTTTTTTCACAGGAGAGGTGCTCCAGCACTTTGCTCATATGTGATCAGCACTTTCATCAGCACTTTGAGGCCCTCCTCTGGACCTGCCCTAACAGATCCACATCCTTCTTGTGCTGGGGGCCCCAGACCTGGATGCAGTGCTCCAGGTGGGGCCTCACAAGGGCAGAGAAGAGGGAGACAATCCCCTCCCTCAACCTTCTGGCCACTTCTCTGTTGATGCAGCGCAGCATGCAGTTGGTTTTCTAGGCTGCAAATATACATCAATACATGAAAAGATAATTATGTATATTTATTTTTTCTTCTTGATATAGAAATAAATTTATAGTAGTAATTTGTTTTATGTAAATAATTTCTTAACATACAGTAAAAATAACTTTAGATTACTATCAGATTAGGCACAACTAAGTTGGTAACTATAACATGCTTCTTACTTCTTACCCATTCCAGGAATTTGCATATATTTGTACAAAGTATCTAGTGTTGGACCACTTGAGGAACAATTAGAGCTACAATATATCTACTATAACTAGCTGTATCTACTATTAATATAGATATACCTGCTATCATGTGTCATTATAGTAATAGTGTCCTGGTTTGAGTTAGGACAGAGCTAATTTTCTTCCTAGTAGCTGGTAAAATGCTATGTTTTGGCTTAGGATGAGAAGAGTGCTGATAACATGACGATGTTTTAATTGTTGCAGAGCTTTCTTACACCAAGCCAGGGACATTTCACCTCCTTGCTCTGTCCTGCCAATGGGCAGGCCGGGGGTGCAGCAAGAGCTGGGAGGGGACAGACCCAGGACAGCTGACCCAAACTAACAAAAGGGGTATTCCATACCATCTGACGTCATGCTAAACAATATATAGGGGTGGCTAGCCGGGGAGAGGGGGCCGGACTGCTCGGGGTTAGGCTGGGCATCGGTCAGCGGGTGGTGAGCAATTGCATTGTGCATCACTTGTTTGTACATATTATTATTACTTTCCTATTATCACCATTGTATCATTATTATTATTATTATTATTATTATTTTGTTATTATTATTTTCCTGTCTTATTAAACTGTCTTTATCTCAACTCACGGGCTTCACTTTCCATTTCTCTCCCCCGTCCCAGAGAGGGAGGGGGGAGGGTGAGCGAACGGCTGCGTGGTGTTTAGCTGCCGGCCGGGTTAAACCATGACACCTAGAGAAGCATTTCTCAGACAACTGGAAATTGCCTCCTATGTGCTAAGCCAAAGAACTTATTTTATGTAGCAGAGCATAGCACCATTTATCCTTATATATGTAATACTCTTTTCAAGCTAAAGCTCAGACCTCATAAAATGGATGTAGTGCAAGTTGAGGGTTAAAAGACATTAAGTGACATCTAATCCAGAAATCTAAAGCTTATAAGAATCTTTGTGCTTCATAAGGCCCTTAGAACATCTCAGAATTTTTTTTATCTGGAACAATCTAACTGTGAAGTTAGCTCCGCTTTTGGTTGCCCAAGGGACCTCAAGGGGTTTCTTCCAACCTAATCTGTAATTGTATGATTGAATGCTAGAAAGCTACTTGTTGTGGATTGTAGTGGGAGGTGAACTTCTGAAGCAGTGAGTGCAGAAAAGTTTACACTTGGCTAGCTGTTCACATTTGATTTAAAAAAAAAAAAATAGAGTGTGAGTTTAAGAGAATGTAATATATATTACTGTATAAAGTAAAATGATCTCTAGCTCATAGTCTCTTGGCTGGAAAAGACCAAAAATTATTCCGTGATTACATCAGGCAATGACATTGAATAAAGGAAAGACACAATAAATGAGTAAGTAATACAAAATCAAGGGTGTATTACATCAGATAACTTATGATTTGAAAAAAGGACAGAGACAAAGCCAGGAGGATAGATGAAGCCTTCATATTTTCTTCAAGATATTATTCAGCTTTGGGAAACAGACTTCCAAATTATCAGTATCATGTCACCACACCTGCCAGAGTTCAAGAAGCATTTGGACAACACTCTCAGACATACGGTTTTATTTTTGGGTGGTCCTGTGTGGATCCAGGAATTGGATTCAATGATCCTTGTGGGTCCCTTCCAACTCAGGAAGTGATTCTGTTCTGTGATCTAATAATTATAATCATCAGACACAAAAAATCAAAGACATTAAAATTCTATATTGGTCTACATATTGTTTCATAAAGGAAACATTAGAAAGTAATTAAAAGAGTAATAGCAAAACAAGGTGCTAACATGATTTGCTTTCATCCTATTCCTTCTCCTTTCCTTCTACACTCACTTCATTTGTGTTTAATATGCTTCCCAAATATCTCTAAAATGTATGGCATGCAGTATACACAGTATATGAAAACAGGCATTAGGAGGTAACAAGCAATAAAATAAATTCTAATTAAAAAAATAAATAAATATGCAGTGACTTTTATATTTTCAGATCTCTATGCCATAGTTTGGGGGAGGGGGAATCCATTTCTGTCAATGGAAACCACCTTTTACATTTGATCTTTAGTTTGATGGTAGCATATTAGAGTCAAATCAACATATTGCCTTTGCAAGGAAATACAAATTTAAATAGAACATAATTCTTTCCTTTGACTTAACCTTAATTTTGAACATGAATTTTTAAAGTCATTGAAGGTAACAAAACAGAAATATTAGTAAAATCTCCCTAGATATTAGTACAGATAATTAAGGAGGAAAAAAGAACAACAGTAGGCGGTTAGATTACAGGTATATGATAAAACACTTCAAAATTTTTTAGAAATCAGAACTACATAAGAAAATATGACTATTGCAGGTATCACATAATCACAGCTCAGAATTTTTGGCATGACAAACCCAGAGCCTGATAGCTACTTTGTTATGTTGTTCATGAAATACTGAAATTTCTATACAAGATTTAACTTCCACTGGCATAATGGCTCTTCAGGATTATTTTAGCAATACTTTTTCATTCTTAGTCTGCTATGTCATAGCCTTCTGATTCCTTAATACAATGACAAAAAAAAACAGGCTGAGGAAGATGTAGAAAAAAAAGGCGGGGGGGGGGAGGGGGGGGAGGGGGAGGGGAATTGGTGATGGGGGGGTGGTTTTAGTTTGCTCTTAGTTCTTAATGCTCTATTCTGCTATTAATTGGCAATAAATTAAATGAATCTTCCCTACATTGAGTCCATTTTGTCCAAGATTTATCTAACCCAAAAGTTTTTCTATGTATTTTCTCCCCCTCTCCTTTTGAGCAGGGAGGGTGAGAGAGCAACATATTGGGTACCTGACTGCTAGCCAAGGAAAACACATCACAGACATTTACTGTGATTTTTAGTCAATAATCTTTTATTTATTTTTTTTTTATACTTCTCTTATTCTCTCTTGCTCTTTTACTAAACAGATAAAAGTCAAAGGCCACTCTTTGCTAGAAGTCATAAGATATATGTGTTCACTTAATAGTTTCACATTTCTGTTCTTTGAAAAGAACATTAAGAGCCACACTGGAGTTTTAGTCACCCTTTCCATTTTCCTTTTTTGTTTTTGCCAAAATACTTATGTGAAAAATGCCTAGTTCCTTCACACATTTTATTCAACCATATGATTTTATTTAGTAAACTGTAGTAAAGAGGTAAAACTGTGAGTCTGAAAATTAGACAAATGGTAACAAGTACTGTACCAGTACTGTACCAAAAGTACCACTGCAAGAGATTTCAAAAAAAAAAAAAAAAAAAAGATTAAGAAATTCTGCTTATACTTAATAATTCACTCCTAGATTTGGAGCAGTTAATGATGAATAGACAGTGTTAATAAAATATTTGTACATACCGAAGAAGAAGAAATAACCATGATTTCTTTCTGCATCATTTGCCATTTTAACACTCTAGAATGGCAAGAAAAATCTGTTATCTTTCTTTCTACTTGTAATCAGTACTTTTGTATTTTATATATTTTCCAGTCTAGCTCACCTCTACTAGAGAAAACTACTCTACAAACTGTACAACAGCTTATTCTTAGTGATTATTATTATCTGTATATAAGTGAAATGTAGAAATTAAAGAAAAATTCTAATATAACTATCTGGAAATACCACAGCCATTAAAAATATATTTACAAGTTGGCAGCACTGATGAACTGCATAATTCTTAGCAGAGTGTTCCACATAATTATTACTATATAAATAATGTGCTTGACTGATTTATAAACATAAGAATATTTGACATCATGTTGCCATGAGTGAGAAACTGATGTAAACATACTATACAATATGCAAAGTAAAGCTTTAAAGAAGTCGTTGAACCTCTATTTACTTCTGAATACTGATAATAATATTCTATAATCTCAACGTATTTAGAGAGAGAGAGAGACAGGAGAATATCTTCTCCCAAAAGTATTTTTATAGTTAAAAATTTGAATATCTATGCTTCCCCCCCCCCCACCAAAAAAAAAAAAAAAAAAAAAAAAAAAAAAGGAATAATTATATTGCATATATTGCATTATAGTACTTTTCTTGTAATCTGTGTGTTACGTGTGTAGATAATAGTAGTGGTTGAATTTCAGAAACTTAAAGAAGTTATTCAGTAGTTATTCAGTATTATATCGGGTGACTTGGCAACATATTAACCTACTTAAAGTATGGAAATCATTGTTCTCCACTTACTTCAACACATTTAGAAATGACCTTCCATTTAATTTTAAATATCCTGCTTAATTTTCAAGTTACTCTTTGTGTAAATTAAAATCCTACTAAGTATTTAAAATGAATATGGTAATAAGCAAAATGTTTCTGAAGCAATAATCAGTTGAGTTGGTTGAAAACAGTCCAAATTAACATTTAATTAATATTTTTTGAGCATGAAACTTGAGAAACTATACTGTTCAAAGTGCTCTCAGAATTCAGGACTGCTAAGCCCCTAAAAATAGATCTAGGTTCCATATGAACTTCATTTTGTTAGTTGTTGTTTGTTTGTTTTTTTTTCCCTGGCCAAAACTATGCTCCTTAGTAAGCTGCAATAAGGTAAACCTTTCTTAAAGCGAACCTTTCTTGAGTTTGCTACACCAATTAGCATTACAGAAATGAGAAAAAAAAATGGAATTTATTAACTGCTACACATTGTCATATGAGGACAGGCGTAGAGAACTGGATCTGGAAAAGAGACGAGTGAGGGGAGACATCATCAACGTGTATAAATACCCGAGGGGAGGGTGTCAAGATGCCAGTCTCTTTTCTGTTTTGCCCAGCAACAGGATGAAAGGCAAAGGGCACAAACCAAGGCACAGGAAGTTCCAGCTAAATATGAGGGGGCATTTCTTTACTGTGAGGGTGACAGAGCACTGGAGTAGGTTTCCCAGAGAGGTTGTGGAGGGGTTATTCAAAGCCTGCCTGGATGCCATCCTGCACAATGTGCTCTAGGTGATCCTTCTTGGGGGGGTTGGACTAGGTGACCTTCAGAGGTCCCTTAACCTCGGCCATTCTGTGAATCACAGAATCATAGAATCATAGAACTACTTGGAAGGGACCTATTTGGAAGGGACCCATGAGGATTATCAAGACCAAATCCTGACTTCACAGAGGACAACCTAGGAGTTGTAAACCATATGTCTAAGAATGCTGTCTAAGCACTTCTTGAATAGCATCAGTCTTTGTGCTATGACCACTGCCCTAGTGAGCCTCATCCAGGACTTGCTATAAGGAAACCTAATCTTGATATACAGAAAAAGATTTACAGATAGTTTATTTGTTTTACTTTATAGAGGCATAAACTCTCTTCTGTTAGGGTTATTCTCTAAATGTTGTAAACAGTAGAAAGTATAGCTGAACATAATTTGTACTTAAAATAACCTGTCACAATATCTAAAGTTGAAAAAAAAATATTAAGTAAATTATTCAAATTCATAATACCTCTAAGAAAGGGAGTAGCCTATGTGGAAAAAAGTTTCCATGTGCTCTCTCAAAATAGCAGTTTATTAAATTTGTAGCTCTACATCACCCTGAGAAAGTTTTGAGTGGAATAGCATCTAATTAGTTTGAATATATTTAAACATAGCCTTAGGATCTGTCCCTCAAGTACACAGTAGAGATTGGTCTTAACATACCTATTTTCAACTGCATACTACAGAAAACCCTATTTTATTTCTTGCAGCTGAACTGTCTGGCTAAACATGACATTCTGTAGATTTTTTTAAAAAGCATTATTATTCCATGGTGCCTTTGTGCTTTATAACTAAGGAAAAGGGAAGGAAATCCACTCCCCTGTGCAAATAAAGAGCCTTACTTTTGTTCCAAAGACAGAAATGCATTGTTTCATCAAAAATAAAGTCAGTACCCAGCTGTACAATCTTTGTTCTTTATTGTAAAAGTCTTGGAAGCATTAAAAATCAGATATTAAAATCAAAAGTTGTTGACAATGTCAGGTTAGTCTACAAAAAAAAAATAATAATAATAATATTTTTTTTTCAGTAGGTCTAGTATGTGAGCTCTTATTCCTTCCTTTTAAGGAGAAAAATGTTATACAAAATTATATATATTGCATTTCTATACACATGCAAATGGAATTATTAAGAGATGATATAGCAGTAATTTCAAATAAAGTAACATTAAAGTGGCACCAATTATCATAACGTTTTGATTACAGATACATTTGTACCTTTGTCTCTACCTGTCACAAATCTTTTGTGCTTACATTCACACTATATACTTGTAGTGGGTTTACGTGGCAAGGTTTTGGTAGCAGGCAGCCATAGGAGTGGTTTCTGTGAGAAAGATCTAGAAGCTGCCCCATGTTTGGGAAGGGCCCCATTGTTTTCCAGATCTGAGCCAATAAGCGATGTTGTTTTGCACCTCTGTGGGAGCATATTTAAGACAGGGAAAAAACGCTGTGCCAAACAGCAGCCGGGAGTGAGAAACAGCCTGCAGGTGCCAAGGTCAGTGTAGAGGGAGGGGGAGAGGTGCTCCAGGCGCCGGAGCAGAAGTCCCCTGTGGCCTGTGGTGAGGACCATGGTGAAGCAGGATGTCCCCCTGAAGCCCATGGAGTACCACGGTGGAGCAGGGTTCCATGCTGCAGCCCGTGGAGGAGACCACGGTGGAGCAGGTGGCCCTGCACCGATGGAGGCTGCCGCCTGTGGAAGACCCCTGCCGGAGCAGATTCCGGGCTGGACCTGTAGCCCATGGAGAGGAGACCACGCAGGAGCAGGTGATCTGGCAGGAGCTGCTGCCCATAGGGGAGCCAGGTTGGAGCAGTTTTCTCCTGAGGGATGGACCCCGTGGTACGGACCCATATCTGGAGCAGTTTTGGAAGAGCTGCTGCCTGTGGGAAGCTCACGCTGGATCAGTTCATCAGGGACTGCATCCCGTGGGTGGGACCCCACAGCACAGGGGACGAGAGTGACCAAGAAGGAGCGGCAGAGAAGAAGTGCTGTAGACTGACCATAACCTCCATTCCCCCGTTCCCCTGCGCCGCTCGGGGGGAGGAGCTGGAAGAGGGTGGATGGGGGAGAAGGTGCTTTTGGTTTGCTTTTTCCTTTGTTTTCTCACTTCTCTCGCTTGTTAGTTGTAGGCAATAAATCTTACTATCTCCTTATGCCGAGTCTGTTTTGCCCGTTACAATAATTATTGCATGATTTTCTCGTCCTTATCTCAATCCTTGAGCCCTTTTCACATATTTTCTCCCCATTCCTCTTTGAGGAGGGGGAGTGAGAGAGCGGCTGTGGTGGAGCTCGGCTGCCCACTCGAGCGGAACCACGACAATACTAAGCTCAAGCTTAAATCAAATAACGCATGTCACAGTCAGTTGAAGAGTGTTCTCTCTACCCTCCTGTTCTATCTATAATAACATTATTTCAATTCAATTCATTTAAAAATCACAAACTGAGTTAAACGTCTGTAACTTTGTTGAAACACTCAAGTTACTTTGAAATTACAGTAGTGCAATAAAAAGAATCTGTTATTTGTTATATCATATTTCTTTATCAGTTCACATGCTACAAATTCCACTTCTACCATTTGGAAAGTTTTGAAAATAATATTTGCAGGACTGGTAACTACATTCCATTTTGTCTTCAGCCACTGCTGCTGCAGTGTTTATTGCAAAAACTGAATTGTATTTTACTAAACAGAGACTCGTTAATTTTTCAACTAGAATTAAGAGCGAATGCTAATCTGAGCAAACACATTTATTAGTATGTCCATATAAAACGCACCGAACACAGCTGTCATCTTTAAGTTAACTTTGGAAAAAAAATAGCGTTATGCCATTCAAAAAGTCACATCAAAATGTTTACTCTAAAACATCAGAATAATCTTCTTAACTTTGTGACTCAAGTCTTACTTACCAGGATTAATACAGTTTGCTTACTTCTTCATTTGTAACTCCCAAATCCAATATACCTCCTCTGCTGTACAGTACAGCAAAGCACTGAACCATGCTTTGAAATCTTTCTCACAGTGAACTGAAAACATGAAGTACCATGAGCTCCTACAGTGTGGAATCACACTGAAAGTGGAGTGCCAAATATGTTATTAGGTCCTTTGTGTTGTGGAATAAATATGTATCTTCAACATCTACATATATTAGATCATTTTAGGAACAGACTAAATTGGCAAGTTTTGGTGCCTTTCTTCTCTTCCTCTTCTTTTCCCATCAGTTAATAATAAATTTATCCATAAGATTTTCACACCAGATTATTCTTCACTGCTTTTGCATTTTTTTAATATCATGAGCTCAATTTTTTTTCTTTTTTTTTTCTTCTTTAAATTCAAGTACATTTGGCCCTCATACCACTGAATCTATTCATTTTTCAACAACATGAGTTTTGATTTTCCCCATCTGTGATTTATTTTTTCACAAAAATAACTACAAATGTTCACAAAAATACTATCCATGGTACTGCACTGTAGTCTTTGGAAAGACTTTAGTAGATCATGTTCGTAATTCTTTCAAGGACACATCCATCACAGCAATTATTTTTCTGTATCTTAATTTTAATGCCAACCCAAAATATTTTCCAATATAGCTGCTTGCTTTTCACAAGTAAGGTCACAAGATCAGATGTTAATACTTGTTAGTTATTAACTACAGCGTATTAATTAAATGTGAATTTTACAGTTAAAAACATTTCTGTTTCTAAATAGCAGTATTTCTGCAAAGGAAAGTTGTATTTCAATAGTTTACTACATCTTCATAAATGTGTTCAAATTGAATAGCTGAAAAAGATTGATATCATTTATTTAGACTTTCAAAAGCTCCTTGACCTGAGGTTACAAGAGGAAGCGTGCAGTCATTGGATGAGATGCAAAGAATTAGTATAGACCAAAAGCTCAGCTGGAGACAGAAAGCTAATATAAAAGGATCTGTTTTCATATATATGAAAATGGACAACGATGAAATGGTCAACGGTAAACTGATGTTAAATAAATTTCAAAGTTGGTAAAAGCAAACTAATGATCACTGAAGAGGAAAATACATCTTATGTGGTTCTAAATTACCTGTAGCATTGAAGGAAAGGGTATTAATCGTCACAGCTCAATGAAGACCCAGATTTCACATCCAGTTGCTGTCAAAAGCAGAGCATAATATAAAAGGCAGCCAGACCCAGCACAATGTGGAATGACATACACTGTGTAGAAAATATTAATATGTAAATAAATAATGTATAAAATAATACATATGGATTTTCCAACTCAAAAAGGCTAATAGATTAAAATGTCTCAGAAAAGTAAAATAATAACTGGACTATTGGAAGATGTCAAATGAAAACATACTGAAAAGATTAATCTTGATACCATCTATAAATAATGATTGATATTCAGAAGGTAAATGGAGAGATTATTTTCTAATGCAAAATGGAACTCAATTCAAAGTTCTTTTTCAAGACACATTACAAATTTTAATGTAATGCACAATATCCCTTGAAAGTCATTTTTCCAGCATGCCATGAAGTTTGAGAACATAGCAAACTTCAAAAAGAGAATTTTTACATGCATAATAAATATAACCAAAATTATAATAGTTAAAAATATCAAATTTTCTGTAAGCTATCAAATGTTATGGAATTTTAAGCCACAACCTAATTACAAGCAATTGGAGAAAGAGAAAAAAATCAAAGGGAAGGTTATTCTATTTGTTTTCAGTGAAGCTATTGTCTTTGAAACTGAAACTGCTGCCTTTTGATGGAAGAATATATCACTACAAAAACTTTACATTGTCTCCAAAATAGCAACCCTGTTTTTGCCAGCATTCTATCCCTAATTACGACTGAAGAAGTGAAGAAATTTTATCAACTGAAGTAAAGAAATTAACCTCATTACTACCACCTAAAGAATAAAAATCTTCCAAAGCAGACTGGAAGCTAGGTTCATGTTTCTAAGATAAGCATTCTAAGACAAACACACAAAATCAAGAAAAACAAATGTTTAATTTTTAAATGGTTGGATTGATGTAATTTTTCTGAAATGCTTCTAACAGCCTTTTTGTCAAATGGCACCAGATCACTCTTGAAACTTAGTGACAGGATTTCTGTTCAGACTTTTTAGCCCTTTCATTAAATACATACCCGTAACAAGGGGGTTTTATTATAATTTTCATTAGAACATACAGAGTGCAAAGTTTACAGACTTTTTTCTTTTTTTCTTTTTCTTTTTTTTTTTTCTTTTTTTTTTTTAATTGGTTTTGGACCATTTCCTTTTAAAAATAATGATTATCAATCAACAAATACATATCCTGCTTAAATTTTCTCACCTTGACTGTAGCTCATCAAAACTGTTGGTGTGTTTTCACATGGAAACATTTGTATATTGCTTCAGACCACACTGAAGGCAGTAAACTTAACAGTCTCCATTTTCATGTTAATGCCACATTACACTCTCCACACTGTCATCAAGTCAATCCCACTGAATGGATAGAATAGACAGCATTTTCAAGTTGAAAATTAACTAACCATGTTATAACAGCTGCTTGAAATGAGTTGAAATAGTTCAGATCAATTTTTTTTCCTGGACAATTAAAAGAAGGGGACAGTGAAATTGTTCCCAGGCAGAAGGATGATGTAAAAGCTTAGAACAGACAGAAGCATTTACCATTGAGGCAAAATAGGGAGCCTTTGGGAGACATGAATCTTTTCAGTCCTCTCTGTCATGGAGAATGCAGAAGAGTAGAAAGCTTACATAGTTTTACTTGAACTTATTTATTCTTTTTCAAATAAAAAGGAAGGAATACTAATGAGAAATAGGGAAGGGTTGAACTACTCTGAGCAGTGAAATGATGCTGCAGAAAAGAAAGTTGACCGTACTCAAATCTTGTTCTCTCACAAGTGCAGTGCAGGAGAGAGTAAGTTTTGCCTATCTCCCGAACATTACTTAAGCATAAACCATTATGTTAGCCTCAACATCTCAAGTGGTTTTGACCATAGTTGCAATCATGCCTATTATTAAAGGTCACTGTGCAGTGCAGTGTAAATTAAATTCTTCTCCAAAGATGTTAGGGTGAGAAAATATATTTGTCTTATCTTCTGCAAAAAACAAGGGCAAAATGCATGCATAAAACTAATTTTTCTTTGTTAAATTGTTTCCTTCCCAGAAAAAGATGTCTTAATATAATTTCTAAACTGAACCACCAGATCAAGTGGTTTAATTTAGAAATTAAACCACTAGATAGTATGTCATTAATAATGTGAATTATTAATAGTATGTCATTAATAATGTGAAATGTGATCTCAGAAAATTCACTTTATCAGCCCAGAAGCTGACAATGAAGAACAGTGGAAGGCTATGAACACAGTCATACAGAGTCTGACCAAATATCTTGTTTCTAATGGTGTCAAGTACAGACATTTACAAATGAATATAGGAAAAAATATGGAGTCAGACATCTGTCAGAATATCTTTCTGTCTTCTTCAAGAACTTCCAGAAGATCTTACAAAACGGTTTGAATGGATAATAAACTGAATCTTGGAAATTTGATGTTTGAAGTAAATACCAAGGTAAAGAAAAATAATAACCATATGTGACAATAAAGGATTACAGATTATCCATTTATACTCAGGAAAGAGAGCTTTGGAACTGTGGATAGGTCTCTGAAAGCCATTACAACACTGTTGTCAGAAGCATCAAAGTAGTCAAAATGTAATATATATGTTACAAGCTATCAGGAAAATAAGACAATAAAGAATTACACCACTATGCCTCTGTACAAAAGTCTATATATACCGCTTTATAAATACATACAAAACCACCTTCATCTATTCAGATACAGGGTAGGTGGGCAACTTCAAAAATATACGCATCTTTAGGGAATTATCAGAGTCTCGGGATAGCCTGATATTGGAGGAGTAAGCCACAGATATACTAAAATTCACAGAACGTTAAATGCGATGTCACTCAACCTGTTCTCTTTTACCTGGACAGACATGGTCTCTTGTGATACATGATCATGAGAACCCTGAGGTATTCTAATGTAGCATAAGTGGTTAGTCTAGAAGAATGTTTGGTCAGATTCTTAGCATTCATTCTAATATTATATGCACATAGGAAAATAATCTTTATGTGTTTGGGTTTTTTTTTTGTTGTTTGTTTGTTTGTTTGTTTGTTTTCTGAGCTCTACAATTAGAAGAATAAACCCTATGCTATTTTTAGTAAATTCTATTTATTAGCAAGAAGCTTTACTTATGCTCATAGCTTACAAGGAATGGTGTAAAAATAAATAAATAAATAAATAAATAAATAAATAAATAAATAAATAAATAAAAGTCAGTGTTTAAAATTTGAGTTGGTACATTCCTGACAGTCTCTGGACTTACAAATAATGATCCAAGAAAACAACCCTGAACACTACAAATGAGCTGTCTAAATGTTCCTGATGGAGCACAGTGCAAATATTAAGCCTCCCAAAGAGAAAGCAACTTCAGGTCCAGGAAGCGCCATTTTACAGAACTAACATAATCTCTAACTCAACAAGGTCAAATTCTGACAGAATTGTATTCCTTGCTTTTCCAGAGCATTTGAGTTTTATTCTGTCTGAGGCAAGTCTTTCCACCTCCCTCCAGTTAGAACCAAGCAAAGTTAAGAGATATTCATCCATGTATTTTGTATCTTATTAAATCCAATCAATTGTAACCAGATGTAAGATATTCTTCATAGATTTCAGAAAACATGAGGTTAAACCCCTCATGTGTACACATCATCCTCCCTAATGGATTTCTGAGATCCATAAACAAGTCAGAGTTAGAGCAAGAGAGCATACTGAATCACTCAAAATACAAGAGTCTAAAAGTAGGGCAGAACGTGCTGCTTAAAGTACTCTGATTTCTTTATCCAGTCTTTATTGTCACAGACATTCCTCCCAGAATCTTTTATTTCTTCATTTCTTTTTTGCCTTGGTATTCTTGTTACCAGGGTTGTACATTTAAGTCTTTATTGTTGTCAGTGGTGTTTTCTTGTTAAACTGCTTGTTTAAGACTTTTACTTCACACAGAAGCAAAGACATAAGTGCTGACCTGAAAAAAAAAAAAAACAAGAAGACCACTAGCCTTGAGCTAGAATAAGCAAAGGAGAAAAGGAACAAAACCAAGAATGAGGCAGTGGATAGATGATGATTCCAGACAGACCCATAGTAAACTTTTGCTCATTAACAGCAATTAGTATATTAAAAAACACACCCATCAAAACGGAAATGTATGGAAATACAGTAAGCGGTATCCCCCACACACATACTGGTTCTCTGTACCATGCATATTCAACAGATGCATTGGTTTTACCATGGCAAAGTTTTGGTAGCAGGGGATCTGCAGGGGTGGCCTCTGTGAGCAGAGCCCAGCAGCTGCCCAATGTCAGAGCAGAGCCAGTTCCAGCTGCTCCAAAAGGGACCTGCTGCTGGCCAGAGCCAAGCCATGAGTGATGCTGGTTGGGCCTCTGAGAGAGCAGAATTAAGGGAGGGAAAGTACTGCTGGGCAACAACAGCTAGGAGAGAGGGGTGAGAGCCAGTGCTGCAGCCCCCAAGATCAGTAGAGAAGGAAGGAGGAGGTGCTCCAGGCAGGCAGCAGCAGTTCCCCTGCAGCCTGTGCAGGGAGAGGCCCCTGGTGGAGCAGGCTGTCCCCCTGCAGCCCATGGGTCCCACATGGAGCAGATCTGACGCTGCAGCCCCCCCATGGGTGGAGGAGCCCCTGGTGGAGCAGGTGGATGTGGCCTAGAGGAGGCTGCGGCCCATGGAGAGCCCCCGCAGGAGCAGGCCCCGGGCCGGAGCTGCAGCCCGTGGAGAGGAGCCCACGCAGGAGCAGGGGGTCTGGGGGGAGCTGCCGCCCACCCATGGGGGACCCGTACTGGAGCAGTTTGCTCCTGGGGGATGGATGGACCCCATGTGATGGAGCCGTGTAGGAGCAGTGCTTGAAGAGCTGCTGCCTGTGGGCAGCCCCCGCAGGCTCAGTTTGGGAAAGGACGGCATCCCGTGGGAGGGACCATACATGGAGCAAGGGCAGAGAGTGACTGTGAAGGAGCAGCAGAGATAAAGTGCCATGGGCTGACTACAACCCTCATTTCCCCATTCCTGTGTGCTGCTCAGGAGGAAGAGGCAGAAGAGTGTTGAAGGGGGAAGGTGTTTTAGTTTGCTTTTAGTTTTTACCTGTTTTAGTCTTTTAATGATAGGCAATAAATTACATTAATCTCCCTACTCTGAGTCTGCTTTGCCTGTGATGATAATGGGCGTATGATCTCCCTGTCCTTATTTCATCTTTTGAGCTCTTTCTATTATATTTTCTTCCCTTTTTTTTCTTTGAGTAGAGGGGGTGAGACAGCAGTTGTAGTGGAGCTCAGCTGTCCAGCACAACAGGCAATAAGCTAAGCAACCTAGGACAAATTTTCAGAAGTAGGCAGAGGGAGAGTTTCACGAGTTAGCTGCATATAAATAAAGGTACTTCTAGTCAGAGGTGTGCTTTCTTTCTGAATGATCACCAAGTATTTGATTCTGTGAATAATTGATTAATAGACAGATTAATTAAAACAATTTAGATTCTGACTCTGTGTTCTTATTGAATCTGTGTACCAGGCACAAACTTATGGATAATAATTTTGGCACCCCAGCTGGGACTCTACATTAGCCTTGTGCATTCCAACGAGTCAATGTCATTGTCTGAGCGGAGGACACCAGATACTAAGTGTGTACTGGTGATTTTATCAGAGGTCTGGCCTTGACCCTCTGAAAGTCCAGTGATAGCAAGTGGTACAACAGCTCAATACTTTAAGGAATACAATGAACATCTGGGCATAAAGGGACAGTCACTGGACTGGTGAATAGGGTTTATATCTTCCCTATGGCTAGCTAGAGAGCAACTACGTATAAGGATCATCAGTCTCATATGTAGATGCTGCAGTTTGGCAGGAATGAGGTACAGACTCATGACCTACCTTCTTTTCTTGATTAGTTAATGTGAAAGCTGAGTGTGAGCAGCTGTCCAGTGGAAAATGGGAAGCAGTCAGTGAAAATTCTTCCTCTCTCCCCTCATGGAAGCATCCTTAAAAAAAAATAAAATAAAAATAAAAATAAAAAATTGTTATTGTAATCAGTGGTTGTCTCAAAATAAAGTGGACAGTGGGGAACAATGGTCTGAAAATGGATCCTTGAATTATAATACCAAATCACAATTGTTATTTTTCTGTCAAGGATGAAAATGGGACAAGTTGATGTACATTGGTGCTTTTATGTCATTGTATCAATAGCTGAAAAGTCAGGCTGAGTGCGGTTTGCAGGAAGATCGTATTATGTTTTGTACCAAAAAGAAAGGGGATAAAGACAACAGTAACACCCCACTCGCAACTCCCCCAGATTTATCCAGATCTAAAACAAGAAGAGATTCAGTTATTGGTACCTTCAGCACCACCAATATATAATCCATCTTTGTGATGGTCCTCAGTTGTTTCACTTGCTTCAAAAGCTTCTTTAGGGACATCAGAGGCCTCTTCTGAAGCCCATGGCTAAATTCCAGCTCTCGTCCAATAGCACATCACAGTTGACAGAAGATGGGGTCAGTTATGTAGACTTTGTTAATACAGGTGGTGGATAACCTGTTTTTATTCATGATCTGTTTAAAAAGACCGTTTTGTTGCATTGGAAACAATCTATTGGATCTTATAGGGAAAATCTGGCAGCAATGCACTAGATGTTAGAAACTATTATAATTACCAATGACTCAAACTGAGGGGATATGCAAGCTTTATTAAACACCTTTTTCACTGCAGAGTAAAAAAGAGAATGGTTCTGGAAAAAGTTCAGGGATAGGAGGGGCAGAGGTACCCATGAAGAGAGGTAGAGGAATTAGTACCAGTTAAGAAAGATCCAAACGCCAGTGGGAGTCAGCAGTCTCTAGAATATCAAGTTAATCCATTACGAAATTCAACATGGGTACCAAAAGCAAAAAATCTCTCTAAATTATATGAGGTCTGCTGGGACCCAGATGAGAGCTGGAAAATAGGGAAAATAGGAAAATGGGGAAAAAAAGGAAATGGGAAAATGTTTAACATGATGTTTATATGAGAGTTGACCCAAACGTTAGGAAAAAAGCTGCAAAAGATAGAGAGGGGCAGTGGAATATCACAGAGGTGACTGAAATAGCCTATAACATTTACAATAATCAAGAAGCAAAGAAATAAAGGAGAGAGAAGGAGAAGATGAAATTACAGACATCAATTTTAGCAGCAGCAGCAGTAGACAGACAAGGAGGTTGTGGAAGAGGTAGAAGTAGAAGTAGAGGTGAAAGAGGGGAATTTTCAGCAAGGAAAGGCTGAGAGAAGACAATGGAAGCACAGAAGACTTCTCATTTGGGCCCAAATCACTCTGCTATCTGCAGAAAGAATGGGCATTGGCAAAGAGAGAATGTCCAATGAGAGAGAAAAAGAAATCTGGTGGTGAGGGAAGAGAGCATGCTACGATTGTGCTGGAGGATTTGAACTGATCTGGAGTTCATGGGTTCATCTGAGTAATCTCACAACCCATGGATTGTGAGATTAGAGGGAAGGTTTTGACACACCAATTTTAATATATGCCTGAATGTCCCATGCCTTTGTTGGGAAGAGACTTGTTTGTGCAGACTACGTGCACAGATAACCTTCTCTACAAATGGAGTAAAAGTTAAAATTCCACCTGAAAACCAATGGAAGGCCCACATTTGTTTATTTACAGAGCCAAAGACAGAGGAAACCCAGCACCAGTGGTGTTCCCTAGGGGTTGGTACTGGGGCTGGTATTGGTTTGGGTGAGGGAATTGAGTGCACCCTCAGTAAGTTTGCAGACAACACCAAGTTGGGGGGGAAGGAATGGTATGCGGTAGAGCAGGAGAGCCCTCCAGAGGAACCTGGACAAGATGGGTCGATGGGCAGAGGCCAATGGGATGAGTAGTCAGACATTGGAACAGGTTGCCCAGGGAGGTGGTGGAGCTACCGTCCCTGGGGGTGCTTAAAGAAAGGTTGGACATGGTGCTTAGGGACATGGTTTAGTGGGTGACATTGGTAGTAGGGTGATGGTTGGACTAGATGGTCTTGAAGGTCTTTTCCAAGCTGAATAATTCTAAGTCCCTTGCTAAGTGTAGAACACAGTGTTTTTTCATATGGGCAGGAAAACTGTCTGGGAGAACAAAAATGTGTTCCTAGTTCAGAGCAAGCTAAAGCCAGGAGCTATACCCCCATGAGTACCACACTATGAAAACAGCCTTACAACAAGGAAGAGAATGGAGACACTAGCAGACAATTTCATATCTTGTAGACCAGTCCATAAATACTAATCTAGTTTCAAAACCCCATAACTACCAGTAAAGACACCAAACAATGGCTTGTGCAATGTTTGTGAACCATAAACAAAGTAACTGAAGACATACTCACTGTAGTACCAAACCCTTATACAGTCCTAACAACATTGTCCAAAAGATATTCTTGGATCTTAAATACACCTCCTTTTGTATACCCCCGGAGCTTGATAGTCAGACTGTATTTGCTTTTGAGTGGGAAAACCCCATGATAATAAAAAACAAAATTTGCTGGACAGTACTACCACAGGTATTCAAGAATATTCTCACAATATTTGGGATTGCTTGAGGGGGAGATTTAAATAACTTGCAGGGCTTATATGAGGGGACCTTGCTGCAATATGTTGACAAATTGTTGCTAGGAGCCCCAACCAAAGGAAAATGTGTGCAGCTGATTATCAACTTGTTAAGTTACCTGGGAATGGATAGATACCGAGTATCCCAGAAAAAAGGCCCAGGTGACCCAGCAGAAGGTGTGGTATTTGGGGCTTGAAATTTCTAAAGGATAGTGAGCATTAGAACCTGTTTGAAAAGAAGCTATATGCCAAATTGCTGTTCCCCAAATCAAAAATTGACTCTGGGACAATCCTTGATGGTATTTGTGACTCATGAGGTGCTAGCCTTGATGGATGCCAAAGGAATCTGCTGGCTATCCCCAAGCTGAATGGCTAAATATCAACCTGTACTAGTAGATCAAGGAGACATACAATTGTCTGTGGTCAGCATCCTGAACCTGGCTATGCTCCTTCTAGCTAAGAAGGTATGAGAAATCCAATATGACTGCATGAGTATCATACTTACACCAGCTGAGCTGACTAAGGATAAGACAACAGCTAATGAAGACCTTGAATATTTTACAGGTGGTTGTAGGTTTATGGAAAATGGACAGCATACATGTAAAGTAAGATATATAGTAGTGACCCTTTGGGACACTGTAGAAGCAAAAACTTCATAATAATTAAGCACAAAAAGCTTAATTAATTGACTTGACTAGGGCCTTGGAATTAGGAGAAAGGAAAATGTTTGATGCCTATGCAGATTCTGAATAGGTTTTGGAGTTTTGCACACTCATAGAGCCATCTGGAGGGAATGAGGGCTGCTGCCAGCAATTGGAGGACCAATTAAGCACAATCCATAAATTTTACAGTTGTTAGAGGTCCAAAAGCCCAAAGCTGTGGCAGTAATGCACTGTAAAAGGGTGATCATGACATATAATGGAATGGGAAGGCTGACTCAGTGGACAAGGAAGCAGCTAGAAGAACACCAGGAGACTTACAACAGATGTTAGTCCCCTGTGCAAAGACTTCACTCAATCCACCAGAATATACTACTAAAGATACATCTAGTGGAAAATTTTAAATGTAGAAGTGGAAGGATGGATGATGGAAGACTCCCAGTGAACAGATTCTAATAAAAGCTATGACTGACCAGTTAATGAAAGATTTACATGAAGGGACACACTTTGGCACCCACACTGTGTTAGACATCCTGAAGCACTTTGCAATAAGACAAAAAACACAAACTATTGCAGAGCAAGTAGTGTGGAGGTGCCCTGTGTGCTGTGCAAACAACCCCAAAATCTAGCCAAGGCCATGACCTGGAAGATGAGGAAAGGGATGAAAAAAGGGATGAAAGTTGGAAGAACTGGCAAGTGCACTTTTCCAAATTGCCTAAACAAGAATCATATCAATATGTCCTAGTGCTAGTGGGCATGTTCACTGTATGGCCAGATGCCTTCCCATAATAACCTAATAAAGCTAGGGAGGTTGTAAATGAATTACTGAAAGAAGCAATCCCTCGTTTGGGAATACCAGAGAGTGTCCCCAGTGGAAGGGGTCAAATCATGGGTTCATTACACCTATGTGAAAGCAGCACCACCAGAAGAGAAGTGAGACATACCATCAGAAGAAGAATCATAGAAAGCTTTGTGGGAAGTTGAACTAACAGTTAGAAGACTTGAAACTGCCATTTAAAAGGGAAAAAAAAAAAAAAAGGAGAGAGAGAGAGAGAGAGGTGGGACACAGTCGCTGCTTTTGATTCTGTTGATCCTGATGACCATGACAGCATGGCTAAGTATATCAGTAATGAAAGGTAATAGAAAATCTGAAAGCTGAGGTACTAGAAATAGCACAACTCAAAAGATTTGGAGAACAAAGGGAGATGAAATTAAATTGCAGTGTCAAAATACCACTGAAATTGATGCATGAGGTTCAGGTCCAAAATTTCTTTGCAATGGTAGTGAATTTTACCCCTGGAAACTCATTGCAATAGTAGCTACAGTCTCAATTTTACCTCAGCCCAATGTGTTGGTGTCTCCTGTATTTCAGTTAACAGGGACACCTGAAGTTAAGATAAATGTTTTACCTAGACCTCCAGTGATACAAAAAGAGAAGTTAACCCCCCAATTTTTTGTAACTGTACAACATGGGGTTAAAAATACAGGCCAGCAACAATTTTTCAATCCCTTAAGGTCTCTTAAGTAAGTAAAACTATTGATGCAGGTTAATGTTTCTGCATTCAAACCAAGTTGCTCTCCATACCTAAATGCATCTTATTACATTTGTCCTGATACTGAACAAAATATTTGTCATTTTGAAATATCTAACCATCATCTGCTATTCATCACATTGAGAAGTAATGGCAGTCTGGTGAAGTTCCCACTGACTGAAAGAGGAAACAGTACCCCATTTTTATAAAGGAAAAAAAATAAATAAATAAAAAAGGAAGACCTGGGGAACTACAAGCTGGTCAGTCTCACCTCTGTGCCTGGCAAGGTCATGGACCAGATATGCACAGAATCATAGAATTGTAGGGGTTGGAAGGGACCTCAAGAGATCATCAGATGTGACCCTCCTTCCAAAGCAGGTTCCCTAGAACAGATTGCCAGATTGCCCAGGTAGGTGTCCAGACAGGCCTTGAATATCTCCAGAGAAGGAAACTCAACAACATAACCTGGGCAGCCTGTTCCAGTGCGCCATCACCTTCACCATGAATTTCTTTCAAATGTTGGTGCGGAACTTCCTGTACTCTATCTTGTGGCCATTGTTCCTTGTCCTGTCCCCACAAACCACTGAAAAGAGATTGAATACATCCCATTGTCTCCCACACTTCATGTATTTATAAACATTGATAAGATCCCCTCTCAGTCTTCTCTTCTCAAGGCTGAAGAGACTCAGGTGTCTCAGTCTTTCCTTGTAGGGAAGATGGTCCAGGCAAATATTCCTGGAAACTCTGCTAAGGCACATGGAAAATAAGGAGGTGATTGGTGACAGACAACATGGCTTCACTAAGGGCCGGTGGCCTTCTATGATGGGATTACAGTATTGGTGGACGGGGGAAGAACAAGTGACATTATCTACCAGGACTTGTGCAAAGCATTTGACACGCCCCCCCATGGTATACATACTCTCTGTGGTAAAATACTCTCTATTGGAGAAACATGGATTTGATGGATGGACCACTTCTTGGGTAAGGAGTTGGCTGGTTGGTGGTGCTTGAAGAGTTAAAGTCAACAGCTCAATGTCCAAGTGGAAATCAGTAATAAGTGGTGTTCCTCAGGGGAAACATCTCATTACTGGGACCAGCACAGTTTAAGATTGTTATCGGTGTCATGGACTGTGGGATTGAGTGCACCCTTAGCAACTTTGCTGATGACAGGGAGCAATACAGAAAAGATACACCTGGTCCTGGAAAGCGTGAGAAAGGACAGAGAATATCATGGGTGAGAAACTCTTCTTGGATGGTCACCACCACCAACAGGAATGTTCAACTGCCTACTCCATCCAGTAGTGAATATATTTCTAACTCTAGTGTGTTTATTATAATTTTGTTGTATATAAATGTTTTATACATGATAATACAAGTAACCCCATTCCAACCATCCAGACCTAAGCAAATAATGACAGCAAGATAAGATAGTGATTATATAGAGTACTTCTTAAAATAGGCAGAAGTGGACAAAAGAGAGAACTTTGAAGCCTTAAAATGACATTCATAGTCCCGAAGGGGAGAAACTGTAGTCCTGAGCTGAAGAAAACTAGATCAGTAGCCATGAACTAGCAAAAACAAAGGAAATAGGGGATGAAAGCAAGAATGAGAAAACACCTGGAGGAAGATTCCAGTGTAATCTATACTAACCTTTTATTCATTAAGGATCACTAGCATATACATCAAAAAAAAAAAAAAATACTCAAAATGGAAATGTTTGGAAATATAAGATTTGGTGTCCTGTCCTCTCTCACCCCCACCCTCCACTGGTGTTCTGTGACACACACGCTCAATGGGATGGATATGATCTAGACAAGCTAGGACAACCATTCAGAAGTAGCCAGAGAGTTTCAAAAGTTAGCTCTGTTTGAATAGTGGTACTTCAAGTCAGAGGCGGGTTTGATTTGTGAAGGATCGCCAAGCGCCTGATTTTGTGCAGAATTAATTAAAAGACTTCTGTGTGGATTCTGACACTGTGTGCTTATTGGCTCAGCACATGGGGCACAAACTTAGGAATAACATGAGTACAGATAAGAGAAACATTTTCTGATGTTGATGTGTAAATATCTAACATGATTAAAAAGTAGGCATTTTTATACATACTCAGTGAAGTCAGGTTCTGTATCTGCAGTAATGCAAATGACAAGGAAAAAAAAAATAAACAACCCTTTTCAAAGCCTATTCCTTCCCATATCACCGCGACAGCATTTTAAATCATCCACTTGCTGAGGGTATATATATTCTGCTCCTTATTAGCAACACTGTAAATTTGGGTTATCAAGCATGTTCTTGAATAAATCAGATGAGGCTTTCATAACAAGGAAAAGATACAATCTAGGAGAGGCTGACATTTCAGACCTTATTTAAATTGCAGAAGATTTCTCCCCTCCTACCCTTGTACTTGCATGATTTCTCACACTCATCAGCAGATGGCTTCCTTGAAGATATGTTGATTACTTTGCTTGATGAAATCCACACACAGGGTGGATGTTTTATTGTTATTGCTAATTCAGTGTTGTATAAATTGATGAAAAAATGGAAATATCTTGTTGTTTTCTTACATGTTGTTGCATTTTTATGGATAATTTTTGGTAGATGACAGGTATTCCTGTCATCTTCATTCTAGAGAAGTACAGGTAGGTTCCAGGTCACCATTAGCGCTTGATTTTTCTAGAGCATTTCCCAGTGTTTCAGAAGCCACTGGCATAAAAAGTGGTGGACATTAGGGTGATAAGCTGCTAGATGACAGCAATATTATTATTTTTTTTTAAATACAAAGTGAAAAATGATTATCAATTCATTATTGTCAGTCACTTTTTTTGTTCTTTTTTTTTTTTCTTTTTGAGTTCTATTTATTGTGTAATTCTTTCTTATCTCTCTCCTCCAGTTCATTTTCTGTAGCATGGGTGCACAAAAAAACTGCAGACCAAACATTTTCCAATGGAGTATTTGGACAGCTTGCTCAAATATTCAAGAGGGTGAGAATGATAGGCTATGAAATCATTAAAGCTACTAAAGAGAAGAAAACGAATAACTGATTTGCATCCTGAAATACTCTGCTGAAATACATAATCAGCATCATCTAGGCACCATCTGTTTTAGAATTTGGAAAAATATTCTGCCTGGAAATTCAAAAACTATGTATTTGAGAATTTTTTAATTAGAAGTAATTAAGACTAACTGTCACTGAATAACTTGCTATTGTCTACATGCTTTATGTAGGCAAGAGGCATAGCCACCAAGGTTCAAAGCGGATGAGTTATTCTGTGACAAGTCTAGAATTGTGTGTGGTAAAAGTCATAGGTGCCAAAAACAAGATGCTAAGACACCAAGCCAGTTACTGAGTCCCTAAAACTTACACTTAGGTACTTTGATAGATTCACCATAGTATGCAAGCATGAACTAATAATATACAGAGACAGGTCTCTAGCCAAAATGAAAGGTTACAGTTCTGCCCTCCAGTTGCCTGAGCTGACTTCAAAGGTAAGGATCCACAAATTCAAGAACTGTATAAACACAAGATTATTCATATATTTTTTAAATTATTTTTTCAAATAAATGAAAAAATGATGCTAGGAAGACATTTATCCACAAATCTTTAATTTGTTTAATGAAGTCATAATCTTTAATTCCACTTTAACTCCACTTTTTTAATAAACATATTAGCAAATACATACATATGAATGCATGCATACATGCATAATGGTCTTGAAGACACTCACCATCTGGTTGCAATTTTGCTTTTAAAGAAAGATAATAACTTTGAAGCCATAATATGTGAAAATGAATAATACAAATTTCTTAGTGGTATTTCTGTGCTTAATCTATGACAATATGTTCTTATATATTGAGCTTACTACTCATTAAAGACATTATTTCAGGGGAATGTTCAGCGTTTCTATAGGAGACATTATTCAAGTATACCTGTATGCTATCTATACTGAGACCTAAAAAAACAGGTGCAGAATGCTGGTTTGGATGGTACAGCTGCCTGATCCAGGCCCTCTGAAACTCATATGCTTTTGCAGAAAGAAATGATCATCAGTCTAATGTCTTTAGTGGCTAACTGTGTAACAACTTCTCCAAGGAAGAATAAATGATGCTTTTAGTTCTTATGGCTTAGGTTAGAGTTAAACAGCTTTGTTAAGTTTAGAGGGGTTCAGAAAGCAAGTGACTGCCCCATACAAACATTTGGTATAATAATTGAACTGGGAATTCTGTACAAGAAAACTAATTTAGATTCTCCAAAAGAGTATCATTAAAATTAAATGTAGTCATAGTTTATCTCTTCCAAAAATATGACAAGAAGATCAGTGAAGAAAAAGAGTTTTTGTACTCTAGAATAAGGAATTCAACATCTCCTTTTCCCTAAATGCCATTACACTCTAGTTTATTACATGTTTTTTGGAGGAAATACTTTTACAGAATGCAAATGCTAAAGAATTTATCCTACTGAGCAACTACGTCCATTATGCGTTTGGCAAAGTCTGACTGTATTGCTACTGTTGAAACAGTTCTGCTGTGAAGAAGAGAAGCAACGATTCCCTTGGTTACAAAGAGATAGTATATCTCTTTCATGTTGATAAAATGTTGACCAGAAAACATTTGGTATCTGGTATATAATTGGTATCCAAGGATAATTGATATAGTTTACATGAAACAGTCCCTGACTTTTAGATTTAGGTTTTAGATCTTCAAAATAAGTAGGCTATCAAGGCATGTTCTTCACTACTGAGGCTTCAGCAATACAGCTGTACACTGTCTACAGACTGCTTTCATAACATTTACAATAGGCAGATTCATGTTTTGTGATCATTATGCTAGGTTTTGGGTTCCACCTAAACTTTCTGGAGATCTACAAATGTTCTATGGACTTCCTACTGAATTCTGGATGGACACACAGTGTTGCAAAACCTATGTCTCTCTTCAGATGTAAACTTTGAACATACCCTTTGTGTACCATATTTGATTCAGGTGCATTGGTGATGGGAAGTGCAAAACTACAAAATGACCCTGTAAATATCAGTGAAAACAGAGAGGGAGTAATTAGGAAAAAGAAGAAAGACCAAAGGAAAACCTTTATCATGCAGGAATGATTGGGAAAATAACAATACGAACAAAGTCCACTGCTATTGCTGGTTCAGTCCTTAAGCTAACCAACAAGTCTTAACATGAGTATACTTGCATTATAACAGCTATCATATTAGTCCTGAAACTAACTTCTTGTATAAATCAGATAAAAAAAAAAAAAAAAAAAAAAAAGATGGACCAAGTTTTTAGTCCAAGTTTTATATCTTTCCTGTGTATTTTCTCAAAAGGTTACAGCTTTTGAAAGTGTTACCTGTGTTTATAGAGTATTTTGCACATATTGAACACTAGTAATATCAATAAGAGTTCATTTTAAGGTCACTAAGATACACCTTATTAATTAATAATTTAAATTTTAGCAGCCTTTCATCTTTCTAGAGAGGAAGAATTTTATTTGATTAAAACAAAACAACAACAACAGCAAAAAAATACATAACAATGACACAAATTTGCTTTGAATGCATGTGATTCTTATACTAGAATAGCACGCTGGCTTACAAAGATGAATATTTGTTTTCCTAATTTTTTCCTAATTTTAGAATAGAAGTTAAGAACTTCAATGAAATGCAGAATTTAGCAATGAAATGCAGATTTGCTGAGGAACTTGAATTAAATAGGAATTTGTTCTGTGTGTGTGAAGAAATCTAAACAAGCTGAAGGCTAATCTAAAAATGCAAGATGCAAAAATGTATGTGTAGGTTTGTAATTTCTGAGCAACACTGTATTTTCATTTAATGTTGTAGGGGGACAATGATTTGAGTTAACTGAGTGAAATCACCATCTCTAAATGCAAGTACCAGTTACTTAGTGATAGTTACAGCATACCTGGCACAGCAATAGTATGCCCAGTGCTTCAGCACTTAAGTGCTTTCTCACTTGAATGCTAAAAACAGCAACATTTTTGATTGGAATGGAAATCCATTCTTTTGTTGTTGTTTTTCGCTTGTTTTTAAAGAGAAGATTTTTCTGGGTTTAGTGTAGTTTTGTTTTTAGTTTTCCAAAGCAGTTTTATGTAACTTCAAATCAGCATTTTTACTGCAGAAGAATTTAGTGATACATGGTGTTATCCATGACCAAGAGAGTGTACAGTGTTTCAAACATATGACATGCAATAGTTACCAGACTTCTCATTTGACCTGTAAGATAAAGCAAGCAGTCATCACAATATCCATGCACCAGTGATGTGAAAGTTGTTTTTACAACTTATATAGCAAGTTAAACCTTCAGAACGTTAACCATCTAGGGGCACAACTTTTCTATCTCAACATTCATGTTTGTCAGTTATCTGTTGTTCTTTTTTGGTTTGTTAGTTCTTGTTTATCTTGGCATAAAACTGCTTTGCAGTATTTGAAACCTCAAGGGAGATTTATATTGAAATTCCAACAAAGTTCCAAAAATGTCAGGTAAATTTAATTGTCCAAATTTAATTGCTCCAGAAATAATGCATCAAAATTTTTCACACTTCAGCTAAGACTGGGCTGAGCTTAGCACTTAGTAAGAGGGATAAATACTCCTTTCTACACTTTAATGTTCAAGTTCAATATCAATATATTCCCTAAATTTGGTAAAAGTTCTCTTCACAGCATTGCCATGTATATATATATGTATGTATATAATGCATGGAACTGACACAAACATGAAGTGATACTGTGAAAGAGCCTGGTGTATCAGAATTCTAACTCTCACAACTAATTTAGAATTCCCAAGTTGATTCTTGGCTGTTTTTCTTCCCATTCACTTCCCTGACACAACATTAGCTATTTCAATGCCATATATTGAGAAACACTGTACCTTCAGACCCTTGGAATGTTAAAATGAATGAAATTGATCAACTGGACTATTCTTAGGAGGTATAAATATAATTCTTTAATGATGTGGAAAACTATTAAAAATTAATAAACCAGAACGAGATTGAAACACTTAAGATTAAGGCTTTTACATAATGCAAGCAAAATGGAACATTTTGAGTTTACCATATTACACGGAAACACTTCTAGTATTACTGAAAAATAACATAAAAGAGGAATTTACATGACTTCTGTACTATGTGAAATGAATGATCATTTTGATAACATTGCAGATATATGATAAAGTGAATTAACTTCTTTGGCCACTTAAAGAAACAGTATAAAAACATGAACTCACAGATCTTCCCTCCTTTTACAGTCTTACATTCATTTCCCTAGTAGGCACATTCAGAGTGATAAAGAATATTACATTTCCCAGCTAAGACAATGATAAATGACTACTTCTAAAGCATGGGAAGAACAGCACTATAGAAAATAAAATTTAATAGATAAGCAACATACTCCGTGATTAATATAATATTACTGGGGCAGTCAAGCTTTCTCTGGCCAAGAAAAGGAAGCACAGAATGTGAAAGAGCCACAGATAAAATGTCTCTCCCCTATCATTACTCATTTCTTCTTTTTCTATCAAGCAGCACTCTTCTTCCTCTTGCATCTGCCATAGCAGCCTCTGAGCCCCAAGAACAGATCACAGCACACCAGATCAACTAACACTTGGTTCAACTCAATTTAGAAGAAGCCATTGTTTAAATAAATAAATAAATAAAAAGTACGAAAAAGTGAGAAAGCTGCACATCATTCTGAAAACACTGCTTTGCCTGGTAAACTCATGGGCTAAATAATCAGAAATTATTTACAGAGAAAAAATAAAAACCTCTACGTGAGAAAGACAGCCTATAAATCTGCAGTGCAAGCATCTGAAGAATTGTGACTTACCTATGTAACAGGAATCAAGAAACACTTGTTCCATGTACTAACTCAAAACTATATTAAGAAATAAGTATTTTGCTAGATCTCAATTTTAACAGTTAGCATCAGTTCTCTTCATACCTTTTCTTGCCATGCTGTCCTACCTTTTAATGTTTTAAATGTGCTTCTTAGCATGCCTTAGCAGGAAGTGACTTACTATTTCTCCTCTTTTATATCTTTCTATTTGGTGTTATATTACCGAAATGTCACAAATATATATGCTGAATGCAATACAGTAATATATAAAATAAACACAGAATTAGGAACTGAGCATGTAAACCTAGGTGACTACCTTAGGTTAAAATCATTGAATCATAGAATTTGGCATTGAAAGAGACCTTTAAAGACCATCTAGTCCAACTCCTGTGCCATGGACACCTCTCACTAGATTACGCTGCCCAAAGCCTCATCTAACCTGGCCTTGAACACTTGCAGGGATGGGACATACAGAATATCTTTGAGAAACCAGTGCCTTATCACTCTCATCGTGAAGAATTTCGTCTTTATATCTAAATCTAACCTGTTCTAGTTTACAGACATTATCCCTTGTTTTATCGCTACATGCCCTTGTACGAACTCTCTCCCCATCTTTCTGGTAGTCTCTCTGTAAGTATTGAAAGGCAGCAATAAGGTCTTCTCAGAGCCTTCTCTTTTCTAGGCTAAACAACTCCAACCCTCTCAGTCTTTCTCCATTGCAAAGGTGCTCCAGCCCTTTGATCATCCTTGTCATCCTCCTCTGGACATATACCAAGCCTTCCGTGACTTTTTTGTGCTGTAAAACCCAAAGCTGAATGCAATACTCCAGATAGAGTCTCATGAGAGTGGAGTATCACAGAATCACAGAATTTCTAGGTTGGAAGAGACCTCAAGATCATCGAGTCCAACCTCTGACCTAACACTAACAAGTCCTCCACTAAACCATATCACTAAGTTCAACATCTAAACATCCTTTAAAAACCTCCAGGGATGGTGACTCCACCACTTCCATGGGCAGCCTATTCTAATGCCTCACAACCTTCTCAGTAAAGAAGTTCTTCCTAACATCCAACTTAAAACATCCCTGGCACATCTTTAGCCCATTCCCCCTCATCCTGTCACCAGGCACGTGGGAGAATAGACCAACCCCCACCTCGCTACAGCCTCCTTTAAGGTATCTGTAGAGTGCGATAAGGTCACCCCTGAGCCTCCTCTTCTCCAGGCTGAACAATTCCAGCTCCCTCATCTGCTCCTCATAAGACTTATTCTCCAGACTCCTCACCAGCTTCGTCGCCCTTCTCTGGACTCACTTGAGCACCTCACAGAATCACAGAATCACAGAATTTCTAGGTTGGAAGAGACCTCAAGATCATCGAGTCCAACCTCTGACCTAACACTAACAGTCCCCACTAAACCATATCCCTAAGCTCTACATCTAAACGTCTTTTGAAGACTTCCAGGGATGGTGACTCCACCACTTCCATGGGCAGCCTATTCTAATGCCTCACAACCTTCTCAGTAAAGAAGTTCTTCCTAACATCCAACTTAAAACATCCCTGGCACATCTTTACCCATTCCCCCTCATCCTGTCACCAGGCACGTGGGAGAATAGACCAACCCCCACCTCGCTACAGCCTCCTTTAAGGTATCTGTAGAGTGCGATAAGGTCACTCCTGAGCCTCCTCTTCTCCAGGCTGAACAAGCCCAGCTCCCTCAGCCGCTTCTCATAGGACTTGTTCTCCAGGCCCCTCACCAGCTTTGTCGCCCTTCTCTGCACCTGCTCAAGCACCTCAATGTCCTTTTTGTAGCGAGAGGCCCAAAACCGAACACAGTACTCGAGGTGCGGCCTCACCAGAGCCGAGTACAGGGAGACAATCACTTCCCTAGACTTGCTGGCCACACAGTTTCTTATACAAGCCAGGATGCTGTTGGCCTTCTTGGCCACCTGAGCACACTGCTGGCTCATATTCAGCCCACTATCAACCAACATTCCCAGGTACTTCTCTGCAGGGCAGCTCTCCAACCACTCATTCCCCAGCCTGTAGCTCTGCTTGGGGTTATTGCGTCCCAGGTGCAGGACCCGGCATTTGGCCTTGTTGAACTTCATACAGTTGACCTCAGCCCATCGGTGCAGCCTATCCAGATCCTCCTGCAGAGCCTTCCTACCTGCGAGCAGATCGACACATGCACCTAACTTGGTGTCGTCTGCAAACTTACTGAGGGTGCACTCGATCCCCTCATCCAGATCATCGATAAAGATATTAAAGAGAACTGGCCCCAGTACCAAGCCCTGGGGAATGCCACTAGTGACCGGCCTCTAACTGGATTTGACTCCATTCACCACAACTCTTTGGGCCCAGATATCCAACCAGTTTTTAACCCAATGAAGCGTATGCCAATCCAAGCCAAGAGCAGCCAGTTTCTTGAGGAGAATGCTGTGGGAAATGGTATCAAAAGCCTTGCTGAAGTCATGGTAGACCACATCCACAGGCTTTCCTTCATCCACTAAGCATGTCACTTTGTCATAGAAGGAGATCAGGTTTGTCAAGCAGGACCTGTCTTTCATAAACCCATGCTGCCTGGGCCTGATCACCTGGTTGCCCTGTAAGTGCCGCGTGATGACAGTCAAGATAATCTGCTCCATGAGCTTCCCTGGCACTGAGGTCAAACTGGCAGGCTTATAGTTCCCTGGGTCTACCCTCCGGGCCGGAGGGTAGAGCAGGAGAATCGTAGAGGAGGAAAATCACCTTTCTTGACATGCTGGCCACCACTTATATGATGTAACATTTCCAGGTTGCAAGTGCACATTACTCATGAATATTTCATTTCTAATCAACTGGTATCTCCAAGTCCTTCTCTACAGAACTGCTCTCAATCAATTAATCCACCAGTCTGTACTGATACTGGGAGTTCTCCCAATCCAGGTAAAAAATGCTGCATTTGTCCTTAAACTTCATGAGGTTCACATGGGCCACATATATATAAATAATATGTATATAAATATATATAAAAATAATATAAAATGTATTCTGAATTCTAGAAATAAAAGTTTCAATTATGAAAATATTAGCTATATTAGCTAATTAGCTAAATAATATACAGATATTATTTGACCTATTGTTAAAACAGAACAACTGCTAACAATTGCAGGCTGGTCTAAATAAAGAGCCTGACATCTCACACTCCATCAGGATTAAAACAAGTATTCACATACTATCTTTAATTTCATGAGGAGTATGAACTTGGTGGATTTGTGAAAAAATAAGCAGTCTGGCATGTAGAAATGCTTAAACAAAAGGCAGACAAAAAAAAGCAACAACAACAACAAAAACATACTTTGTGATATGAATTCTGCCCAAAAGAAAAGGAAAATATATACACATGTAGAACTGAAGTAATTAGAGGATAATGAGACTACAGATTTTATGTTCTAAAAGACAGAAAATTAATTAATTAATTAATTGTTAAAAAAAAAAAAAAAAAGAATGGCTGAAATGCTTTGTTTTTATGTGTAACAATCTATTTCTTTTGTGTATAAACTTAAGTTACCCAATACTGAGCCTGGAACATTGTCAGAGAAGTACATGTCAATCTCTCAGCAACAGGTACATGTAATACAGGTGATCAGGCCCAGGCAGCATGGGTTTATGAAAGGCATGTCCTGCTTGACAAACCTGATCTCCTTCTATGACAAAGTGGGAGTTGTCACCAACCAACTCTCATGTTCTTGTTCGATTGCATTGCAATAATCAAGCTTGTAAACAGATTCACAGCCTAAATAGACTACAACACACCGTGGCATGAAAAACAGCAAAACTCTTTTCTTGAGGGAGCTTGCCCTGTGATCTGTCTTTTCTTTATTTTCGTGGAGTCAAGACTTAAACAATGAAAAAGAAGCACACTTTCTCCATTCTATTTTTTTCAGTTTTCTGATTAGAGTAAATAACTTTTGAAGCTGACATGCTCTTTGAATCACTGATTATTAAAAGAAACTTTCAAAGTAAATGTTGCCTGAAATAAGTGTGGTAGAAGAAGATGGTAGACAGGGAAATAACTTCTGGTATTAAAAAAGCAGTTGAACACATGATTATTTAAAATATATTCCTTTATTTATTAAGGAAAATCCTGAAGTTTCCGCATTATATTCCTAATTCTGCATTGATTTAATGTAATTTTATCATACCCTTTGCTTGTTTATATTAAAGACTAAGGCTAAAATACTGAAATTTTTTAATAAGACATTAAATTTTGCTGCAGTGTGATCTAAGCTGTCTGTTAGTTTTCATTGTTGTAGTTCACATTCATAACTTCAGTGTGAAATATACTTTTTTGCTTTTTAATAATGAAACCTTTATAACCTACACTTGTGAGGACAATGCTATCAAAATAAAGCTTTCCCAACCATTCACAAGAAGTCTATGCATTAAAAAATAGACAAGCTTGAAGAGACTCCTTTTATGCCAAGTATGTTTTGAAACTGTGATACTTTTTTTTTTTTTTTTTTTGACTTAAAATATTTTTCTTTTGCAAATATAACTAAAACCATAATTAAAAGTAGATTTTATTTCTGGTCATTTTGGATGTGGAAAGCACTCATTTCAGAAAGTCCTATTTTTTTTACAAGACTTACAAGCAAAAAAGTCTTTGTAGGTCTTCTCAGCATGACGCCTGTTAGTCTAGATGATCTTTTACTGAACATCATTAGAAGTACGTACCAAATCCATTAGTTTTATTTGTGTGTTTTGAGAGTTAATTACTGTATTATGTTTGTACCTGTCACTTTATAAGCATCTCAAGCTGCCTTTTTTTCTTCCTTGAGCAATTCTGAGTACCGCTAATAGGTGACAGTCTTTGTTTCCTCAGTGGTGCTATATATTCACCTACTCAAGAATTTGATTCCATCTTGCAGAGGAGAGTTTAATGATAATTGCAATGTTTCATTTTGCAGCAGCATCATTTGATCCTGTGCTGACCAGCCAACCAGAGCAGAACGGAGCTTTTTGAAGATCTGCCAAAAGCAGTGGTATCATTTGTGCTTTTAGTCTCTGTTTTGAAGGAACCAGGCAACCCCAAAATTTGAAAGACATATTTCTAATTTTCATTGTAGATCAGAGTCCTAACCTCTTAAGTTTAAGAAATAATGGAACGAAAAATACAGCTGGATTTCAAGCCATCTACTGTCTCTTTTTATTTCTGCTGTGACTGCCAGCATAACAGTCACACAGACAAAACAAACAAACAAAGAAACAAAGAAAACAAAACAGAGAGAAAGTGATTTAGTAACACAGCTGCTAAGAAAAGCACCAAGAAAGTTTCTGTGGAGCACCTTGAGTCATTGAACTCACCTTCCTCTCTCCCCAGAGGAGCAGCAAGCATTTTAGAAAGAAATTTGTGAACCCACGAAAGGATGGAGGAAAAACTTCCAGATTTTTAAGCTAATGCTTACATTTCTTAAAATTAAGCTAGGATAAATAATGTACCAAAAACCTGGTATACCCAAATGTTTTGGCATGCAAGACTGATCTAAGGAAGAGATAGAAATTTAAAAACTGTATCACCAGATGTGGGAATATGTTCTCCTGGGTAACAAAGTACCTTTATCTTCCTTTCACTGTCATGTCAAATCTACATGTAATATACTTTAAGAAGGAGGGGGAAAAAATGGTTTCTGAACATGTTTTTTTCCCAACATTTTCATGTGTTTTGTTTTTGGTTTTGTTTTTGTTTTTAATGATGAAAATTAAACACATTCAGTTTCAATGGAGATTTATTATAAAAAAAAAAAAAAAAGATGTAATTAATTTTAGAAAATGTGTGTAAGTAGTATCTTTTTATATTTTTTCTTAGCAAAATAAATATGTAAATAAAACTGTATGGCATGCCACCATGCTTAGCAACATATTTTTGTCCTTAAAAGATTGATTTTTCAAACTGATTCTTCCTACCACTCTAGTCTTATTCTTTCCTAGCATTAGAAACTAGAAAACAGTCTCTGACAAAAGGAAACTGTCTATCTGAAAACACTGTTAGCATCACTTTTGCACAAAAATAATTGTCTGAAGTTAATGTAATATCAATTCAAAAAGACCAGGTAAATAACTAGATTTCTGTGATACTCATTCCCTTCCTCTTTTTCTTATGAACATATACATACTGTGCAGTTATATCAGTTATTCCCTGACGACAGTTTGTGGTCCCATTAATTTCCATTTTTTATGATTTCTCCCACATGAATAACTCCCACATTTGTCACTCCCATTTTCTTAGCTAGTGTGTTCCTTGAGGAAGACACAGCTTTGCACTTTATTCTTTATTCTGCACATGCAACAAAATAAACAGCAACTTGATTTAATGGCTACTAAGGTGGTGAAGGGCCTACAGGAGAAGACATATGAGGAGTGGCTGAGGTCACTTGACCTGTTCAGCCTGGAAAAGAGAAGGGAGACCTCATCATTATCTACAGCTTCCTCATGAGAGGGAGTGGAGGGACAGATGCTGACCTATTCTCTTTAATAGCAATAGGACCCATGGGAATTGTGTCAAGCAGCAACAAGGGGAAGTTCAGGCTGGATGTCAGGAAGAGGTTCTTCACTGAGAGAGTTGTCACACACGAGAACTACCCCCAGGGAAGTAGTCACAGCACCAAGCCTGTCAGTGTTTAAGAAGCATTTATCTATGTTCTTAGTCATATGGCTTGAATGGTAGACCTGTGTGGAGTCAAGAGTTGGACTCCATGATCCTTGTAGGTTCCTTCCAACTTGGGATGTTCTATGATTTTATGATTCTGTGATTTGACTGCATCTGTTTGCTGACTCAGATGGTGACATAAAGGCCCTGAACACATGTTCCAGACAGGAGTTTTATTACTAGACTTAGTCTTGATTTGCCAGCTCATCTTTCTAGCTTGACCTTAGCCCAGCCCTATCACCATGACTTTGCCTACTGGTGGGAACTGGGGCTTGGACCCTCAGTTTGCCCAGCTCCTTGTCTGGGAAATGTGGGATGGACCCTGTCCTGTCAGCTTGGGTATCCCAGACTCCCCTACACCCTGACTGGCCCTTGCTGCACTGACAACCAGATCTTTACATGTTTGCATCCTAGCACCTGAAAAAGAAAGTCAAAACCAAAACACACCACATTTAAGTTTTGCCTGTACTTAGGTGGGTGGTAGAACTGTCCCCACAAGAATCCACCTTAAGTCTTTGCATTCTTGTTACTTTTATCTTCTATTAACCATTATTATTATTTAGAGTGCAGAAGTCAAATCTTTAAATTTGCCAGAGTGAAGTGACTGCCAAAATGTTTATAAGCAGAAGTCTATTGTTCCCTTCATATCTGTTGCATACAAAAATAAGCTTCTCTAAGCCATTTTCCTAGTCTATTACAAGGGCAGGAAAGGAATTTTTTTTTTTTTTTCTGTCAAGCACACCTTTTATACATACCTCTCTTGTAGATTTTATTCTACATTTGGGACACAACTGGGGCTTTATTGGGAACTGGGTGATTTTGTTTCAGGTTCACAGTGCAAATCAGACCAAAGCTTAGAGATGAAAATATGATTCCTTATATTTCAGATGAGTACCTCTTTGAATAGTGGAAACACATTTTAAAATAGAGACCTTCATTTGCTTCAGACTGACAGTGATTAGAGCAACTGCGAAACCTTTGCAAAGTTATATTGAAGCTAACAAGCTGAAATATATATATATATTTTTTTTTTAGCAGCAAAAAATGCCACTATAGTGCAAGTCTGATATTACAGTGACAGGTTATTAAACAAATGTACTCTGCAGCTGATTTTACGTCTCATTTAAATGTGTAATTGAAATTGCATTCTGTTTAATTCTTCTTCATTTGCATTCACTGCAAAATGCCCCTTCTTTATTTATTTATTAAAATTAACATTTTAGAAAATTCAGTCCACACCCAAACACATGCAATTCACATTAAATGGGCAGTGACATTACTTTTGCTTACTGCTATTGGCTTTGTGTTCAGGCACCTGTTGACTCCGTAACACAAATTCTGTGCTTAAAACATGCATAGTAGATATTCCTGAATTAGATAGTAAATATTCCTTTCTACGTATTTTCCTGACTTTGAGACCTGTAGCTGCACAAGATATTCTGATGTACATACTTATAAGTACAGCATCTCTTTCACTGGTAAAAAGAGCAAAGAGAATATTATTTTGTGTGTACTAGGTATTATAATATTCCTTTAGAACCATTTTTGTTTCATTTGGAATACCAAAATAAACTACAATATTTTCTTTGTAGAAAAGGAATGACCAGTGAGACATACTGAAGTGACTTCTCTTTATCTTGTTTTATCTTAAAGGAAAAATATATATATTAATTTTTTATATACATATATGCATACAATTTCCCACATACATAGGAAATCTATGGCCATTCATAAAGAAATATAAGGTAGAATGTTATTATCTACCTTCCTGAACCTTTCTGATTCTATTTGATTTTGGAGCAATTTTAGTGCTTGGATCTCCCTAAAATGATGAGCTCTTCTTACAAAAAGATTTGCTGTTTACTAGACTCTTTCAGTCATAGTAATCAATTTGATATTAGTATAATTAGAAATCCTTAGGTAACAAACATCAATAGTTACTTGCTTGAAAGCTAGAGGGTGTTCATCAGCATCTAATGGTGCTTGGCTTAATTAACAGGAATGTTGTCCTTGCAGCTATATGAAAAGATAATGTGCTGTACTGACTGGTGGTTTAACAGATATGGTAGTGTAACTGTGCCATGTCCAGCATTTTTCATTAAGTCTGCATGGTGTGCAGATTATTTGTTTTAATCTAAACTAAAGAATCAGAAAGAACATCTATGGTAAGAGGAGAGACATTGACACAAGATTCAAATACTTGAATTAGTTTCATACATAACTTACCACCTTATTTAATGTCCAACATAATGTGTGTTTCTTAGTCATATAGACTAAGAGAAGAAAAAAAAAAAAAAAAGGATATAGAGAAGATGTCATGTAAATTGAAGACTGAAACCTATGCTTAGAAAAGAGAAGAATAAAGAGATCTTATTTGAATTTAATAAATGGCATATTAAAGTACATTTCAAAATTTCAGCATGTGAAGTTAATTTGATAAATAGTGCTGTCTTGTGTTTAGTGTCTTTATTGTTCTGGAATATAGAAAATATTGTTAATGTTTCCTCAGGTATTTTCAAGTCTCATCCTTGTTATGTACAGGTAACTAAGATAAAAATGAGCTTGGCATTTCACTTTACAGAGCTATAAAAATATTCATGTCCTTTCTAAAGGAGAACAACTAACTGCCTGGTCAATATATAAGATAGGATAGAAAACACAGGTATATGATTTTTCTAGGTGAAAGCTACAAGAAATTCCTCATGCCCTTTACTGAAGAAGCATTCAAGGCCTATAATTTATTATTTATAAATTGAACTAGGCCCAAACAAACTATGTTTGCTGCTTTTAGTGAAACAGAAAAAACGTTAAAAAATACAGCAATAAAAATTGTCATTCAATGACTTCAAAGAAAAAAGATATAAAAATTTGAAATAAAAAGGAACACAAGGAGAGAAGCAATTTCTATAACACAGAGATGTACATGTGCTTGTCAGTCTACAGTATCTATTAACAGCTGCATAGATACTTTAAGAAAGTATATGTTTTACCATTCAAAACATTAGAGAAATCATTGGAGAAATGAATTACTAAATATAGCAAGACTATATGGAAGATAGTGTAATCATCCTGGTATTGCTGCCAGCACATATCATGAACCATCTCTGAAATTTGGATATCATACCAGGATAACAAAGAAATAAAAATTAAATATATATATATATATAAAATAAAATCATATAGTCATTCCAGATAGACGAAAAGAGTGTAGTGAAGCTTTGCTATTTAACAGGTTCTGCCTAAGTAGTAATTGATGTCATGAACTTTCTGACAACAGTCTTCATAAAGTCACCCTTTACTGAAATTGTAGTAGTGTAACTTTTGTTGTATGTATTTTTCCTGAACAAAGAAAAGGACATTGCAGTTATCTGTATATCATCTTTAGTCTAATAAATAATGTTAATCTTTAACTGTATGTTAAGAGCAATCCTTCCAAGAATTTTAGGATCTTTGTGGTGTATAACTGAATGGTACTCTAGCTGGCCTGAAGACACTGAAGTTTATCCATTGTTCATTTTGTATGCATGAGGAATAAATGTAGTTAGTGACTTATAGCTCATTTTTCAAGCTATAATAAACTTAATTTATCTCTGCGTCAACAGAGGCATGGCTAGCAGGTCAAGGGAGATTTTTCTCTTCTGCTCTGCCCTTGTGAGGCCCTACTTGGAGTACTACATCCAGTCTGGGGCCCCCAGAACAAGAAAGATATGAAGAAAGTGTCCCTGCCCATAGCAGGGGGGTTGGAATTAGATGATATTTAAGGTCCCTTCCAACACAAACCATTCTATGATTCCATCATTCTACAATTCTATGAAAGTATAAAAAATGTTCCAATAAAGGCATAGTTGGTACAAGTATGGAAGGAATAAAATATGACTTGCAACTAGATGCTTTCAATACCTACAAGAAGTCTGAATATTTTTCATCCAAATTTGTCTTGTGTAAAAACATATATAGTAGAAGAAGAGAAGGAAGATACCATGGAAGAAGGTCTGCTATTGGATTGAATCTGTCTCTCCAGTGAAGAAAAAGAATGAAACTGCCATCAACATACACCAAATGTTATAAATTCTGAGTCAATTTAGTTTTATAAGATTTATTTATGAGGTCAATATGGAGGCAAGTAAACTGCGCTGGTTGCGCGGGGAGTCTGGGTTCCTCCAAAACACACACAGGTTGCATCAGGTGGCTGGTTTTTATGCTCCTAGGCTAATACATATCCATTGCTACTTCTAGAAAGGGCAGGCTTATTATAATCAGTTCCCGGAATCCAAACCCTCCGACTGGCACATGTGTATCAGTATCCGCTGGTCCCTCTGGGGGTCTCATTTATGAGGCCCTGTCTCATAATTGTTAATAAAATACATATCTTAATTTGTTCCTTTCTTTCAGCATGGATCAAAATGCTTACTTTCCCTCTTTTATTTGATTGTGGAACATGGGATAATACATTCTGCTTCCATCACTACAGACAGCATACATAGGTGCAGACTGGTGAAGAGACCTTGTTTCTGCAGCTTCAGATCTGACAGAGGATAGTTAAATCCATGTTCCTTATGTTGCTTTTTCCAAGAAATAATAATATTTTATGTTAAGTGGACATATAGTTATTCAAATATTTTTTCCATATTGAAGTGTTAGACAAGCCTGAAAAATACAAGAATAAAATTGAAAAAATCAAAACTATTTCTTGTTATTTTTTAAACAGATAATAATAAACTGAAGGTTTTGCAATAGTACTAGAAGTTTCTTTTTTTAAACATCTATTCATTTCTTTAAATAATACATATTTTTCATTCTGTTTTTAAGTAAATAAGAAAAAGTATAAAGTCAGATTTCAAAGTTCCAACATACAGCATTTTTAATTTCCTGTTAAGTATCTTTCTCTTAGTATGTCATTGTTACTCCCAAATGAACTATTCCTATAGTACTTTCTTCCAGTCAACTAAGATACTGGGGAAGAAAAAAAAAATCTACTGCTGTGCCAAACAGCTTACTGAGATATTGCAAAAATCTTAGCTATCATAGAAACACTGAATTTTTTAGGCTCTGAAGGACCACAAGAGACCATCTAGTGCAGCCCACTTGCTTAGGTAAGGTCAGCCAGAACAGGCTACTCTGCACCATGTGCATTTTAGTTTTTATTATTTCCAACGATGAAGAATCTACTGCTTCTCTGAAGGTGTTGGTTTTGACTGGGAAAGTGTTAATTTTCTTCACAGTTGTGCTTATGGTGTTATGTTTTGAATTTGTTACCAAAACAGTGTTGAGTATACACTGATGTTTTAGCTATGGATGAACAGTGCCTACATAGCCCCATGGTATTCTCTGTCTCTCACACTGTCCTACCAGTGAGTAGGCTAGGAGTGCATCAGAATTTGGGAGGGGACACCATAAGGACAGCTGGCCTTGTACAAGTAAGGACTTGTACAGTTGGACTGATCAAAGGGATATCCCATACCATACAACTTCATAGTCAGGAATGAAAGCTGGAAGAAAGGAGGAGGAAGGGAGCGATGTTCCCTTCAAGGTGCTTGTTCATGGTGCTTGTCTTCCCAAGCAATCATCAGATGTGATGAAGCCTTCCTTTCCTGGAAATGACCTGACAACAAGATGTAGTGTATGAATTCCTTATTTTGCTCTGCTTGTGCACACATCTTTTATTTATCTATTATATTGTCTACCTCACCCCTCAGGTTTTCTCACTTTTACTCTTACAATTATCTTCCCCATTCCAATGGGAGAGAAGTGAGCATGCAGTTGTGTGGTGCTACCTTACAATAAAAATTAAAAAAAAAAAAGCAACAACAACAATTTTTTTTTTTCTGATGGAATCTCATGTGTTTTAATTTCTGCCCATTGCCTGCTGTCCACTCAGTGTGTTGATGAGGATAGTCCCACACATCAGGTATTTATATATATTTGTAAGATCCCCTCTGTTCTCAAGGATGGTCAGTCCCAGCTCTCTTTTTCTTTTCTCATATAAGAGATGTTCCAGTGTCTTTGTGATCCTGCACTGGACACACTTTCATAGCTCTATACCTCTCCTGCATTGGGAAGACCAGAACTGGCCACAGTGCTCCAGATATGTCCTTACCAGTGCAGAACAGAGGGAAACAATCACCTTCCTTGACCTACTGTGTTACCTCGTAATCTGCTATACATCTTAATGAAAAGTTTTGTTAGTTTTGATAGAGGATAACTAATTTATTATATTTATTTTGATCTTGAAACCTGTCTTTCAATATATGCACCTAAATTTCCATCATTTCTGTTTTTTACAGCAGTCTCACAAAAAGTATTATATGTCTGATAATTTACTCATGTGAGAAGAAGGAAAAGAAATAAGGTAAGAACTGTAATTTTATGTATTCACATGGGGGAAAAAATGGTCCTATTTAAACCCTCACTTTTGAGTCTTGTATAAATTAATAAAATAAAGAGATGTAAACTCTAGGTAGGCAATTAATTGAGCAGATGTCTTCACACCTGTTAAAAATAACATTCAGTTCCTTGGATCAGATTTCACTCAGGAGATACTTTCTTCATCAGCTCTCACCACCAAAATACTGTATAACAAGTCATGAATATTTACCCTGAAGAAAAGACATTATCAATTTTCTAATGTTGCTTTACAGCACAGACTCAGCTTGCTACTTCAAAAAGTGACTTTGGCTTACCAATTAGGTATGGTAGTTCTGTAGGACCTAATTCTTAAATAATTTAAAACTAATCTTATGTGTCCTTAGTCTCCAGCTGGTCATAGTGCTCAGGATACTACTGGAGGTTTCTAGATGATGACAGTTCAAGTTCACTGGCTATTTAAGAATTCAATATTTTCATTCATGTTTGTTAGCAACTACATTAAAGAATCTTTGGGACACACAAAATAAAACATTTTTAAATCATGATTTATAACTCAAGACATCAATTTTAATTTGTGTTTTGGGAAAGGCAGAGTATCCAATCATATACAGAACATAAAACTAGTTCCCAGCAGATATTTTTAAATGTTTCCACTTGGTTCCACTTAACAAGTGTCTTCAGTTCCATTTCACAGCAAGACCTCCTAGTGTAAGCTCAGCATTACTTTTACCATAGTTATAAGGCTCCTGTGTCAGAGTTATCACATGGTTGACTTTTTGTAAGAACAAACTAAGCTACTATGCTTGCATTTACCTACAAAATAGTATGCAGTCATACCTAATGACAGTTTCACTTTCCCTCTCTAAAGCCTTGTGAGTAAGGCAGTGACCTGAAAAGAGACTTCAATTAGTCTCTTAGAACTATTAGTCATAGTTCTACTTGACCTGAATTTATCTCTACTACAAAATTCTGATCTGGCTCCAGACTTAAAACTTGAGTTTCTTTGAGTGAGCGTAGCCTCTAGACTCTGAAGTATTTCACATAGAGAGGTCAAGGCTGGCCTACTGTAGAGAGAGGGCTGAGGTCCCCCTCACACATTCTATTTTCTGAAGAAAGTAAGCCCAGTACACAAGCAAGAAAGGAAGCCACAGTGGACTCCACTAGGTCCTTTTATCAGGTGGTGGGAGACACCTTAATATTCACTCACATGGTTGTTCAGACAGTATGAAAGTCATACTCTGGAGACATCCATCTCCCTCTTTTTCAACTGGCCCTGCCCCAGCGGAAAGTTATTTGACACCTTTTGTCACTTCAGTAATGTGTCTTAAGTGATGCAGCTGTCTGCCTTTCTCCTTCCTTTGTTACAGCAACTCTGTAGAACAGGTATAAACAGTTTTTGGACTCCCTGCTCATCCTCCAAGCGAAAGGTCAGCTCAGGTCTGTCAGCCTTATAGCTGAACTAGCACAATACTGTGCTTGAACAGATATACCCTGATGATTAGCTTGCACATTGAGCAGTACAGCATCTGGACTGGCACTGGCTCACGTCCATCAAGCCTGGGGACAATGTAATCAACATCTAACTGTGGATGTGGATATTTATGGAAATATGCAGAAGTTGGCAATTACAGATATGCCTAATTATTCATGATATTAGTAGATTATAGTTCTAGTCCAGTCTTTCATGCAGGCCTAACATTCACCAGCTATGTTACTGGGTATGTTCCAGGTTGAGAGACTAAGCTTTTGATCAGAAAGACATTTGACTTCAAATTTCAGTGGAGAGTACAACAGCAGGTATAGGTCCACTGACTGGCCATCAGTAAACAGAGTAGACAAAATTTTCTTACTTCAGGCTTGCCTGATTTAGGTGTACCCTAGTTTCAGATGGGATTTCTTCCTAGTGACTGGCATGTGCCATGTTTTGGATTTAGGAGAAAAACAATGCTAATAGCACAGTGATGTTTTAGTTGTTGCAGAGCAGTTCTTACACAGAGCAAAGGACTTTTCAGATTCTTATGTTGTCCCACCAGAGGGGGCTGGGGGTGCACAAGGAACTGAGACAAGAACAATAAAAACTGGGGGGGTGAGGGAGAAGGGAGAGGGATGGGGACTAATATTTGGGTACTGGCTGGGCATCAGTTAGCAAGTGGTGAGCAATTGCATTGTGCATTAGTTGCTTTGTTTGTGTATATAAATAATTATTACTATCATTATTTTTCACTTCCTTTCCTGTCCTATTAAATTGTCTTTATCTCAACGCATGAATTTTATATTTTTTTCAAATCCTTTCGCCCAGCCCACTAGGTGAACAGGAGTGAGTAAATGGCTGTGTGGTGCTTAGCTGTCTGCCAGTTTAAACCACAACAAGGTGATTGTCCTTCATGGAATAAAACCCAGTCTGTGCTGTTCCTGGCCAACAATAAAGGGTTGCTGAAGATGGCCTCTTCATGGCCTCTTCATACTTTTTAAGTGGGAGACACCCATCTCCAGCATTGATAAAACAGCAGATCTTGAGATTTAATATATTCCTTCGGTGTTGCTAGCTCACTCCATAGTCCTAAAACATATTGACCCTCATCCTAGTGACCTCAAATATTTCCACAGTTCTCAAAATACGTGAAATGAAGACATGATTTGATCTGGGATGTTGTTTCATCTTTGTCTGCTTTATAGAGCATATTATTTCACCTATTCAAGGACAATTGTCAGAAGTGAAACTTCTATCTATACAAGGCAACTTAGTGCCCCATTAGCAGTACAGAGAAGCAATAATTGGATCAAAATTCCAACTGAGAGTCACTCAGCAAAATAAGAAAGTCCTTAGTGGAGAACATCTGTTACCACAATAAAATGGTACTCCTTGCTTTCACCCAGGGACCCTGCCGGATAGTACTGGAGAATGAAAGTAATGAAATGAAAAATAAATGGCTCTACTGAAGAGCTGATTTGTTTCATAAAGAAACACTACTGTTTGTTTTTCAAGAAAATAAATACATGAATAAAACCCCACACAAGTTCTGTTGCAACTTCTGTCTAAAATAAAATAAAATAAAAATAAAAATACATATAAGAAATCTACTGCATAATTAGATCATGAAATACAACAAAACAACAGACATATAGGCACTATAGTAATAACTGCAGCTGAACTTAAAACTTAAACCTTTAGACATGTACGAGATGTACTTATCTATATATCTATACTGGCCCTTATGGAGTACATGGCAGAGGAAAATGTATAGATTTATGTCAAGGCAGCTTGTAGTCTTACTATTTATAGCATTTTAAGTTTTTAAGAGTATTTTTATGCTGTGGGCAGCACACACTGTACCTTATATAAGTGAGCTAGCTTTAAACTGCTGTCTGTCAGAGCACAGGTACAAAGGCATCATGAAAAACTGGGTGAGTGCTGTCACTAATTCCAGTTTTCTTTACCAAATTCTGTATACCTTCATTGTTCACATGAGTTTGACGTTTACTTTCAACAGGAAGATATCCCCAAAATGAAACCTTTGTTTTCTGACTTATATTTAAAAAGAAATAAGTTTATAGATAACCTTCTGTGGATGTAAAGCCAAATGCCAGAAAAATTAAGCCCTTATTTTCTGACTAACTTTGATTTTAAAAGTTTGTAGACAATCTTCTATAGATATAGAAGATCTAAGATCTTACAATGATCGTAATCAGGCATTATGACAGGCTTTCCTTTCAATGAACCTGAGTGGGACAAGTCCAAAATGAATTAGAAAATTCACAATAGAATAGTCTATAGTTAACAGGAAAAGTTCTGTAATAACTCAATAACAACTCAAAAACTCAGAACTTGAGCTGCTGACAAATAATTAGTTTTTTCTCCTAACAACTATTAGTATGAAGTTGGAAAAGTGGGAAGAAAAAAAAAAAAAAAAAAAAAAAGAGTTAGTCTTTATACTAATGGTCCTCCCAAATAACAGAAAAGACCACCTGAAATGCACATGGGAAGAAAATATAACTTATTATCCTCAGAAAAAGCAGTGACTATGGTGATGACTATGGTTAACTTGTCTTTTACATATTGCCGTTCCTATGACAATTTTATGTACTGTCATTCCTATCTACCATCAGAATCACAGAAAATACGAGGGAAATTGGCAGGATTGACATTTCTGGCTATTTAGGGTAAAGGAGAAATGGCGTGTCACAGTAACTAGGACACACAGCTATTGGCTATTCATACTGCAGCAATAGCAATAGATGAACAGAATATTTCTAATTGTAGGTTGTAAATAAGTCCTGCATATATGTGATTTAGTGCTATTTGGTCAAAAGACAGTCAGGTCCTGTTTTGTAAGCAGAGACAAAATCTTGTCAATTAGAATGAAAAAAAAAAAAAAAAGAAAGAAAGAAAAAAAAAGTTTTTCAGTTAGTTTTAGGGCATATTTTTACATGCAACAGTTATCCACAACCTTATTATACTTTGACTGGAAATACAGACATCCAGGAAAGAGTTCACATGGTTCTGAATAGCTCTAATCAAACAGCAGGAAAGACCTGAAAGGAATTTTCAAAGACAGTAATAAATGGAAACCAAAATAATACAAAACAGGACATTTTGCTTCTATGTTTTGAGCTGGATTGTTCTTGTTTCCTATTTTGAACAAACTATTTATTACAATTTGCAATACCTATAGACTATTGCCAGATTTACAAAGCACAAGATATGCAGGAAACATCCTGAAACTAGTTTCCGAGGTCCAAAAAATCTATAGTTGAGATTTCCTAGCTGCACCCAGCCTGCAAGCCTGAAATGAAATGCAGGAGGAATAATAATTGTTAGACACTAAATTTAGAAGCCATGAAAGGAGATGTGTTTGTTTATAGCTGATGGCCCCTGATAAAATATTCCAGCTGGTGGCTGTGGCTTCCCTGCTTTAGAGTTTTGCAGTGCAATGAACCATATACTTAGATGACTCACTGCCCATGGGCAGGGCCAACCTGGTGTTGAAGAAGAGGAGCTAGCAAGAACAGTGAGGCTTTGACAAGGCAGATGGAGCTGCCAATGCCCTGTGGATACAGCCAGAACATAGCACTGAGGTACTTGTGTGCGAGCACAATGACAGAATCAGCATAAGGTGTGCCCTCTCTTCTATTTATTGCTTTTGTATTTTTATTTACTGTATGTTCTGGTATATGAGAATTTTTTGTTATCTGATATGTTCTTAAACATTTTTTTCTCTACTTATTTTTGGGGGTCTTTCCCTGTCTTTAATTACCATTTTCCTATACCTCTATTTTCATCTTTTTCATTTGGGACTGCATTCTCAGAGATTAAATGACTGAACTTTCCTTTTGGACGAATCATACTCATATTTATTCATTCATTTATTTGACAGAAATAATCATAGAAAAATAGAATGCTTTGGGTTGGAAGGGACCTTAAAGATCATCTAATTCCAATCCCCCTAGCATGGGCAGGGACACTAAACAAGGTTTCTCAAAGCCCATCCAACCTCTCCTTAAACACTCCCAGGGATGGAGCATCCACAACTTCTCTGGGCAACCTGGACCAGTGACTGACCACCTTCAGAGTAAAGAATTTCTTTCTCATATCTAGTCTAAATCTACCCTTTTCCATGTTAAAATCATGACTATCACTACACTCACTGACAGAGTTCATTCCCAGCTTTCCTGTAGGCCCCTTTTAGGTACTGGAAGGCTGCTATGAGTTCTCCCCAGGGCCTCCTCTTCTCCAGGCTGAACAACCACAATTCCCTCAGCCTGTCTTCACAAGATAGATGCTCCAGCCCTCTGATCATCTCTGTGGCCCTCTTCTGGACTCTCTCTAATATGCCCATGTCCTTTCTCCAGCCCTCTGATCATCTTTGTGGCCCTCTTCTGGACTCTCTCTAATATGCCCATGTCCTTTTTGAACTAGGGGTCCCAGAGCACGTTTTTTCATATGTCACAAAGAGTTGCCCTATCACTATCTTCACTAGCTAATTTTCTCTGCACAGACTAGAAGATTTCCCAGGCACAGGCAAAGCCAGTTTATGCCCACACCTTGTAGGCATACAGTGTAGGTCCTCTTCCAGAAGTAAATATCTAGTACAATAAATGACACATTTTAAGTAGATTTCTAGAACATCCTATTTACATTGTATCCATTAGGTATCCATTGAATCCATTAGTATTTATTATTAAAAACTGAGAAGCCTAGAATTCTTTTCTTAATTATTAAGAATGCTTTAATGGCAGGCAGAATACTTTGACCTCTCAATTTATCTTGGTAGTTTTCTTATTAAATATACCTCTTAGCAAGGAAAAAAATCCATTTATATGAGCTGTTTCTATTATACTTTTACATTGAAAATAGCAGTATTAACGGTGTACATTGTTCACTGATGTGAAAAGAATAGTTCTCCATTTATACAACTTCATATTCTCAAGAAACAAAGATATAGCTTCATGTCATTGTTGTTCCTCTCACCACTGGGGAGCTCTGGATATCATCACGGAGAATTATATATCTCTATCTGGAAAAGATTATTGACATTGCTACTGGAATAGCTGTCTGTGTGCCCATTCCCTGGCGATTCACCAAGGCTTCAGAGAGGACCAAAAAACTTTGATTTCAAGCTTTCAAATGTCAATGAAAAGCATTGGGAATTGTCATCTTCTCTCTGACTTTCTTCAGAAAGAAAGTATCTCCGATATCTTTACACAGAGCTGCATTGTGCAACATAGATGGCTAGCTGAGTTGAAACAGGATTTTTTTCCCTGAAGATTTATGTTCTAAATTATCAAGGATGACATGAGGAAAACTCATTAATTCTATTTTGCAGGTAATCATACTTCATGATCACGGTAGGGTCTTTCAGTCTTCTTCATACCATTTTTATGAATATTCCTTTTATTGCCAGTGTACAGTGGGAGTACAGTGAAATAATGACATATTTATTTCATGTCCCAGTTGACTCCAAAGGTCAGAAAAACAGTGAGAACTGCATTTCATATAATCAGCCATTGTCAGGACAGCCCGTAGTCTGGAGTGCAGTTCTTCATCTCCAAACACTGTTTCAACCATACCTATTACAAAAAGAACAGCTTCTTATGTTCCTTTCTTTTGTGCATAGTACAGTATCTGATTAGAACTAATCACATGCAGTGAGAAACAGAATATAATTGTGTACAAAGGCAAACCTTTCAGTATCTTTGAAATATTATCTATCTCTGCACATTAAAACTTTTATAACTGTCTGAATTTATTATACTTTGTGTAATAATATAATTTAAGATGAAATTGTATTTAAAAAAAAAAATAGAAAAACCAAGAGAACACAAATTCTTTACTTCCCTGGGTGAGCTTTTTATTTAACTTCAATCACAACATAAACTTTACCTGTATACACACACAACAAAGTAAATTATGCACTTAAACAGTACAGGCCACCTGCACCCACTGGGAAAAATAGGAATAGTTGGGTGTCAGATGCTTCCATTGCTTAGATATTATTATAAAGTTTTTAAAAGGATAAATAAAAAAGTCTCTGAGTTGGTGGTTGTAGGTAGGTCTTTACTATGATAAAGACCTTTACATTGGCATAGAGTGTAGTATTTTTAAATGTTGGTCTCATGCCATGAGCATACGGTAGTTACTCTGAAATAAAATTTTCCAGAGGTTCTTCTAAATGGAAGAAAATTAAGAGAGAAAATGAGAAATAAAACAGGTCTTGAATATTTGAGCAAGGTTTTGTACAATATTTTGTATTTATTCTCCATGTCTAAGTGGCATGATAAAACTGGAACATATTCAGTTGTTGGTTCAACATTCATGAGGAAATGTATTTGTAAAAAGACATCACATCAGCCATTTATTTGTATAAAATAACAAAACAGAATAGAACTGGAGTGTTAGCAATGGCACAGGGTTAGTAAGACTTATGGTTTCAAAACAGTAACTCAATGTGAAAATCAGTTGGTCCTACTCACTCATAATCCAGAAAATAAATGGAGTTAATATAGGGAAGAATAAAAGCTAAAGACAACATAACAGCTAGAAAACACATCTTAGGTGAAATGATTGTGTAAGGCATGATGGTTATAAACAAGATGGACCACAATGCTTGGATACTTCACACACACTGCAGAAAACATGAATTAACCAGAGGAAAATTAAATGCCATTTAGTAACACAATTAGGTAATCCCACAAAACGTTTGCTTTCAGCACATTTACCTGTGATAAGTGACTTTGTAAAGGGAAGACTCTTGATGTAGATATATGAGAAAAGAAAGCAAAGGACATACCTAATTGCTCTCTATCACTACCTGAAATGAGGTTGCAATGAGATAGGTATCAGTTTCTTTTCTCAAGTGACAACTTCATGTTGAGCTAGGGAAGATTTAGATTAGATGTCAGGAGCAATTTCTGCATTGGAACAGTCCTCATAGCAACATGGTGCATTCCCATCCTTGGAGATATGTGGTACCTTTGTGCATGGTTTAGTGTTGGATTTGTATTTAGGTGATAGCTGAACTTGATAATCTTAAGGGTCTTTTGTAACCTAAATGATTCTATAGTTCTATGATTCTATGTACCATTGGTGTATTATGGGATTAATGTGTACCAGTAAACACAGCTGAATGTCATTCTGCCATTTAAACTTGATGTGTCAAAACACACATCAGAAGAAATGTATTCAACAATTCACATTTTCACTACTTTTGTTTGTTTGTACATGTTTGTTTTTAAAGACATAGTGTAGGAGGCAGCTGCCTAACCATAAGTATCTAAAGAAAGTTTACTATCTTAGTATATCCTACATTATTTACTGTTGTAGTTTCACACAGACAAAGAGGATCCATCATAGACCTAGACATACCTGCCAGTCTCTGACATTTCTGGTGACCCAAACAGTCTCAAATTAAAATAAAATAAAATAAAATAAAATAAAATAAAATAAAATAAAATAAAATAAAATAAAATAAAATAAAATAAAATAAAATAAAATAAAATAAAATAAAATAAAATAAACCATGTTTATGTGGCTAAACCCATTGCCTGGTAAATATCCTAAGCTGAATTTATGTCCAAATGAGGAAACTGTTAATTATTTATCCTTCTCTGTTATACATTTTGTTAATTGAGTAACTTGCCTCAGTTGGGAGGCTACAGACTTGCTAAGAGTTTGCAACTGCTCAGTTGGCACACTACCCAGTCTGCAAGCTCACACTTCTACTCTTTTATGGGGAAAATGAGCTATAATCTCAGGTGATATATGCATTTTTCTTTTTGTCTTAAATCTTTGTATCTAAATTACCCGGGCTAGATGGAGACACAGAATTCAGTACTGGATTTTGCCTTACAACTACTTGTATATTTGTTGTGACTGAAAATTCTGGTTGAGGAATGAAAGGTAGAGACTGATAGTACGCTCACACAGTAATTATTTTCCAATAGTAACCATAGCATGCCACCCAGTATTTCCAGCAACCACTAAACACAACCCATCACACACACGATTCATAAGACATTTTCACAGCTCAATCCACATCCCTTTCCCTGACACTGTGCAATAGCACTCTGACTCAATTTTTGTATGCCTGGAGGAGAAAATTACAGCCTTTTCTGTACACAGCTCAAAACATTAGCCAGACTCTGCTTTTGAGGCTGGAACTCAAGACTTCATGTGAAAACTTCCAAATAGACAGATTTCATAAACTAACTAAAGCAACTGTTACCACTACAACTGATGGTGAGCCTTTCTAGGTTCTTATTTTATTTTTCAGCTGTTGAAGGTTCAACGTAAAAAATTCTCTTCCCACAGTGTACCAAAAGATGTGTGTATGTATGTAACATCCATTCCGTAGCTTGTCTACACCTTTCTGACGTCCACCTGGTTAGCCATACAGAAAGGACAACTTATTTCCACCTGAGTCTAAGGGTCTTGCCTTTAGTTCTGCACTCAACACCAGTCACTGAAAGTGAAGGCTTTTGTCATTAGGTTTCACTTTACTCTCTTGCTACTTCTTTGTGGCCACAGAGCTTGACTGACAAACTAATTAGATGAGTAGTTCTACTCTTCAGATGGTGCCTGGACAAGCCTAGGCACACTACCTTTCTGTCAGCTGCTCTTAGTCTTTATGCTTCCATGAAGCCATTCTTCATCTGTGTCAGAAATCAAATGTACATAAGACACTTGTATTCTCTGTAAGGTACAGGAAAGTGAATTAGACAATTAGAATTATTTCCAAGAGTCAAAGTCTTTGACAAACGTACTCTTTTTTTTTTTTTTTTTCCTAAGTAGGATGAATCAAGTATATCAAAAGACTTATTGTGGAATTCAGATTTAGTGTACAATCTATGAAAAGTGATAACTGTTTCTTTTTTCATTTCCAGAAAATGCATCTGCATACCTATATCCCAATATACATGTGGTAATTTTTTGAGACTTTATATTTACCTAAATTTATCTATTTGCAGCTGATACTGTCCTTGCATTAGCCACACTGCAGTAGGTATTGCATGTATGATACAGCTCTGTAAAGTTCTTTTCTGAAAATAAGTTATAGCATCCTTTACTGGCTGCAATTTGTAGCTGGAATACTACCAAAGCACTTAACAATGATGCATTCAGGTGTCCTTCCAAATTGTATTAAGACTAAGGTAATTGACTTCCATAAATTCAGAACAAAGGAAATGTGTTTCCTAATTCAGACTGCGTTTGTTTTTAAACACATTTGATTTCAATTTTAGAAAAAGGATAACACCAAACATACACATTCCATTATGTTTTCCTGAATAAAATTGGGTAACAAGTTCTCAGTGTGCGTATGACAATATCTTCATGGCAAATTCTAAAACAGATGTGTTCAAAAGTCACTATTTCTCACCCTGATGTTTAAGCCACACTGCTTTAAATTACAGAATGTGTTTGTAACCATAAGACAACTAGAGAATGTAATAAAAATCATTGCAAAGTGGTGGTGTGACCAGAGAATTCTGGGAGCCACATTATTTATGCATCCTTCTATTGCCTCCTGTTGGAATGACATTTAGGCTTACAATGGCAAATTCAGGTTTTCACAGTCCTAAAATTATATGAATCCTTAAAGTGTTTTGTACTTTATTTTAACTGGTACACTGTATTCTACTACATATTACTGAAGTCAAAATACTTCAGTATTCTGTTATATTGAAATACTGTTGTATTGACTAGAAATGTAATTCTAAAATTCCCTGAATCTCACAATTCATGCATCCTTACCAAACCTCATCAATAAAATAAAAACCTCAGAAATAACCACTGAAGTACAATTGGATGAATTCTGAATCACACGGATGATGACTAGAGCATCGACATATAGTTTGGGGACATGATAATAAATTTCATACGTCAATTTTTTCTGTTGATTTTGGTGTTGCAAAACCTTTGTGAGCAGCAAGCTTTCTCATATGAATTTTAGAAATTTCCTTTCAACACAATATTTTTTTGCAGATTTTTGAGCTTTCTAGACCTTTTTTGTGAGTTTTGTAAATGATTGAATAATAATTAAAAAATATTTTAAATGAGAGACTTCTCAACACTATTATCTTTTGACAGGTTGCTCTAATTTGCTGAGATAATATTTTCACTTCTCCTGTTTTACACAGTAATTCAGTATGTTTAGTATAAATCTCTAGCTAAAACCTGAAATCCCTACTTAGATAAACTAAGCATATGAAACGTTTATCTCCTGAGGGAAAAAAAAAAAAAAAAAAATATATATATATATATATATATATATATATATATATCACATGATCTTTCTTCTTGATGATGCTTCAGAAATGCCATTGCTTTTATTAAATTCAATAGATTTGCCTAGCTTTATAGAAACTCATATCAAACTCTAATATTTACACGGGACCATTGACTTGATTACTAATAGAGTTTGTGGAGTCTTTTAAATATGAAATTGCATTCAGTTTGTATAGGAAACAATAAGTGTGCGGGGAGGGGGAAAACTAGTTAATTATGTTTTTTATTATTTCCAGTCTTTAAATGTTCACTTGAAGGCAAAAGGAAGAAAAAATACAGTTTTTATTCCAAGACTGAACTTTGCTTGTGTGTTTCTGTAATGTTGCTACTACCTGACAGTTAAAACTTCTCCAGTATAATAGCAATTTCAAGAAAAGAATGTTTCAGATTTCTCAAAGGCAGATTTACTTGCTGTAAAATAAGAAGGTTTCATTGCTTGCATGGAGGTAGTTGTTTCTAAAGCCTCTCTGTGAAAGAAAAGGAAGGGGAAAAAAAAAAAAAAAAAAAAAAAAAAGCAGTAAACAAAAGAGGGCCCATTTATAAAACAGAAAAGTAGTGACATAAAGCAAAATTGTGAACACTCACTGTGCAATATTTATATGGCATGAAACAGCTTTTTGCTTCATCAGTAAAGTAAAGCTGAAGGTAGTGACTTAACAGGAAAGGAAATCTGCTTTGTGCTTACTCCCTAGCTTTATCAAAAGAGAACATAACTGAGAATATTCTGTGGTGTTTTGTTTTTTTTGTTGTTGTAGTTGTTGTTTGTTTGTTTGTTTTGTTTGTTTGTTTGTTAAATCCAAACTTCTTTTAATGGTAAGTTCTTCTATTTTTTCTGCTGGTACTTGGGGTGACAAGCAATTCACTTCCTGTGCTGAAGTGTAATTGCTTTGAGGACAGAAAGTGAAAACCTCAGCAGCTCCTTTCAGAAATATGTCTACCTATACAGCATTGCTCCATGTCCTGTAATTTGTCCTTATTAACCAAGTTCATTACAGTATGTATATAATTTGAAACAGTTCACAGAAATTAATTATTTGTTGCTTTCTTTTCTAAATGAAAAATTATACACCTGGGAAACTAAGTCATGATGTTTGTGTAATTTACAATAAGTTTGATGTCTTTTTCTACAGGCATTCTCACTATACAATGACAATAATATATATTAGATATATCTTTTGTTGCTTGTTGTACACCATACACTCTGTTTTTGGATATGAAGTATTTCAAATGTACTACAAACTCGTTATTATCTCTCAGTTTTCTAAATCCCAGGGAAGATATACATGTATTTATAAAATACAGAAGAAGATATGTTAGGATGAAATAGATTGTTTAAAGCAGTAAGGATTCACTGCTACAGGTTAACAGCTACTGTTCATATGTCAGTAAAGATAACATGAAGACCTCACAATGAAAAAAATACACATATATACTAGTAACCACTTTTTGAGATAAAAATGTTAACATCTTGTGGGAAACCGGCAATTAAAATTATAAATGTTATGTGGTTAGTAAATCACAATACATAGTTGGGAGATGAAGAATTGCATAAGATTGTCCATTCGATCTTGCTATGCTGAGGCAAAATCATGGATGCCCAGATAATCCTTAACAGATATTTCTTTAGCCTATTTAAAAATAAATTTAAAAAAAAAAAAAAAAGAATAAAAAAATAAAAGTTTCCTAAGTCCCTGTAGATCACTCATTCCAGCCTTTCATTAAATAAAATATACCAGAAAGATTTTCTTAGTACGCCATCTTTTAGGAGGACAAGACCCCTTTTCTGACTCATCACTTGGTATCACTTGCATTTTGCACCATATAAACCTTTCCAAAACTGTTTAGTCATCTTATTTTCAGAATCATAGAATCTCAGAATTTTGTTTTGTTTTGTGTTTAAATCTATAAAAGTTCATTTTACTGAGTAATATTCCTCGGTATTATTACACCTTTTAAAAATGTAAAAACTGCTGGGTACAGTTTTCATGAAGAATTCATGTTGGTTTCCTTGTTTCAAGTCCTGGAGATACCAGGGCATTAAAAAAAAAAAAAAAAAAAAAAAAAGCACTTCCTGCTTAAGTGCTGATTTGAATAGACAGTTAGCAATGACATGGTTGGTTTTTTTATTAGCTTCAGTAGTCTGGGCTAATAAAAACTCAATGGTCTATTCTATTTGAGTTTAAAAAAGTCTATCACTAGACAGTTTTGGCTAAAGATTCAGAATATTGACTCTAGTGGACTCCACAGTGTTTAATGTTTTTTCTTACTCTGCTTCACCCCTGTACTCAATCTGGTCCAGCTTTGTGTTTGGGCTGCTCACTATGCTATAAGGTAACAGATTTTCCTGTCCCCTACTTGCCCTATGGAATCTCACAGATATTCTAACAAAAATCACAAACCTTAATGGATGTGAATGCCACTTTCACAGGTGGATTTTATAGGAATCTTACAGGATTAGATATTATTGAATTAAATTCTGATATTATATTCAATAATTCCCTAGACTTAGTGCACAAGTATTAAACAAAAAGTGCTGATTCCCCAGTTCTGTGTATTGGAGTGACTTGAATTGGAAGCTCAGTAAGAGATTCAAAAATGTTTTAATTGCATGCAGATGGCAAAGATGAATAGAGTTAGCATTCCAAGTGAAAAAGAGCTCTGTCCACCATCTTTCATGATGTATTCCATCTGATGAAAAAAACTATACTGAGATTAGGGTTAGGGTATTTGGGGGAGATGGGAGGCTGGGGTGAAACACGGCGGGGTTTGTTAGGTGTTGGAACACTTTGTTCTGGATGTCATCTCTAAGCAATTGAAAGAGAAAAATATTATGAGGAGTAGTCAGCATGGATTCACCAAGGGGAAATCATGCTCGACCAACCTCATTGCCTTCTGTGATGGCATCACCAGCTGGGTAGATGGGAGAGCAGTGGGTGTCATCTACCTTGACTTTAGCAAGGCTTTCGATACTGTCTCCCATGACATTCTGATAGCAAAGCTGAGAAAGTGTGGGATAGAGGAGTGGACAGTAAGGTGTGCTGAGAACTGGCTGAGCTCAGAGGGTGGTGATCGGCAGCACAGAGTCCGGCTGGAGACCTGTGATTAGCAGTGTTCCCCAGGAGTCCGTGCTGGGTCCAGTCTGTACATATTATCCGGTCTGTCCAATTCCATACATAAATAGATGAACAGTTTTGAAAATGTTGATCAGGTTTGCTTCACCAGAACTTTTTCTAGAATATTTATGTAATTGTATTGGAGTAATGCAAGTAATGTAAGTAGTGTATCTAATAAATTGAGATAGTTCTGCAGAGTCATATATTTGTTACCAAAAAAAAAAAAAAAAAAACCTACAATAAGATATTAAGATTACATTTGAAGTTCACAGGAGGGTGGGGTGTTTTTTAGAGCCTGTGCAACTACCAAGCCTATTCACACAAAAAATATATTAATTTAAAAAAGTAAGTTAGGAGTCAAGTAGTGTATTTAGGGACATAGTTTCTCTTTTACTTGATTTAGTATACAGCTAAAAATAAACTAAATCCCTTCTTTTTTCCAGACCTCCTTATTAGTATGCCTAATGTCTCTCATTACTATGCCCAAATGGAGCAGAAATCTCATATGAAAAGATGGGAATTTGTTTTTTATTCTGCATTCTGGCATAATCTGAATAGTCAAGGAAGACTTTTTTATTCTTTTCCTTTTCCTTTTCCTTTTCCTTTTCCTTTTCCTTTTCCTTTTCCTTTTCCTTTTCCTTTTCCTTTTCCTTTTCCTTTTCCTTTCCCTTTCCCTTTCCCTTTCCCTTTCCCTTTCCCATTTCCTTTCCTCTTCCTCTTCCTCTTCCTCTTCCTCTTCCTCTTCCTCTTCCTCTTCCTCTTCCTCTTCCTCTTCCTCTTCCTCTTCCTCTTCCTCTTCCTCTTCCTCTTCCTCTTCCTCTTCCTTTTTTTAAACATAATGAGTATACTATACTGTTATTGTTAAACTAGCAGTTTAACAATATGCTACCAAGGGGCTTACAAAGCCCCAGTAATATAAAAGTCTATCTATAGGGAAATAATAGCTAGAAATGGTTCACTTAGGAAGAAATTGCTTGTCAGTGAAGGTGAAAATATAAGCCTATCTTAAGGCATGGCATAAAATAAATAAATAAACAAATAAATGAAAGTGAAGTTTCTAATAAATAAAATTGAAAGTTTCTAAGGAATTAAATGGAAGCTACTAAAATTAAGGTTTAAATGTCACACAAGGTGCTTAGCTGCAAATCTGTTATTGCTTTATCTGGTCTGATTTACACATCCTTACTACATAGACAGAGTAAGATTTACAGATAATGCTGGACTTCATATGCAGCATGAAGTATGATCTCATTAATTTGTCAGAACAAAAAATATATATAAGGACAGGTGAACTTAATTATGCATCAAATTAGAGATCCGAATACCAACAAATCCAGCGGTTAACAAACAGTGGTTTGCAAGCAGTATCTGATCAAGTCTTTCAGCAGCAGAAAGTCCTCAAAGGTATTTTTATTCAGTGTCTGGAGGAGGAGAAGAAAGATATGTTTTTAATCAAATCTTGAACAACCCCAGTTATTCAAGAGGCTCATTTCTGCAGTGAGCCAGCCGCTGGTGCAGTGAATCAGTTGTTGGTTAAGAGAGAAACAGCATTCTACAGAACATCCAGGAAGACTCAAAAGCTTCTCTTTCAGAAGACTCTCCAAAAGCAACCTTCAAGTCCCACTCATTTTCCATTAAGTATGTGTTAAGTTCAAGAAACTGGCTGCTCGTGGCTTGGACTGGTGTACGCTTCATTGGGTTAAAAACTGGCTGGGTAGCTGGGCCCAAAGAGTTGTGGTGAATGGAGTCAAATCCAGTTGGAGACTGGTCACTAGTGGAGTCCCTGAGGGCTCAGTACTGGGGCCAGTTCTCTTTAATATCTTTATTGATGATCTGGATGAGGGGATCGAGTGCACCCTCAGTAAGTTTGCAGACGACACCAAGTTAGGTGCATGTGTCGATCTGCTCACGGGTAGGAAGGCTCTGCAGGAGGATCTGGATAGGCTGCACCAAGGGGCTGAGGTCAACTGTATGAAGTTCAACAAGGCCAAATGCCAGGTCCTGCACCTGGGGCACAATAACCCCAAGCAGTGCTACTGGCTGGGAGAGGAGTGATTGGAAAGTTGCCTGGCAGAGAATCACAGAATCACAGAATCGTATTGGTTGACAGTCTGCTGAATATGATCCAGCAGGGTGCTCAGGTGGCCAAGAAGGCCAACAGCATCCTGGCTTGTATAAGAAGCAGTGTGGCTAGCAAGTCTAGGGAAGTGATTGTCCCCCTGTACTCAGCTCTGGTGATGCCACTCCTCGGGTACTGTGTTCAGTTTTGGGCCTCTCGCTACAAGAAGGACATTGAGGTGCTCAAGTGAGTCCAGAGAAGGGCAATGAAGCTGGTGAGAGGTATGGAGAACAAGTCTTACAAGGATCAGCTGAGGGAGCTGGGCTTGTTCAGTCTGGAGAAAAGGAGGTTCAGGGGCAAGGTTATTGGACTCTAAGGATACTTTAAAGGAGGCTGTAGTGAGGTGGGGGATTGTTCTGTTCTCCCACGTGCCTGGTGACAGGACAAGGCGGAATGGGCTAAAGTTGCACCAAGGGAGGTTTAGGTTGGATATTAGTAAAAAATTCTTTACCAAAAGAGTGGTTAGGCATTGGAACGGGCTGCCCAGATCTTTCCTTGTAATATTTTGTAATACTTAGATATGTATTTTCTTTTTTAATCATTGCTTTCATTTTATCATTTGCTAGTGGTGGTGTGCAGTACTCAATAATAAAGTAGAGAATTTTAGGAAAGAAAACCCTGTGTGCTTGTGTATTGTTAGGATCTGCAAACACCCACAGACCAGGTAATCATTTAGGACATGCCAGAAACACTTTGTGATATAAACATTTATTTAACAAGACCCTTTTTTTATTATTATTTCTTGACGTACTTAGACACCAATAAGTTCCCATATTCAATAGAAATATACCTAAATAAAACAAATTTCCTAATTAATGTGTTTCTTCTGACAATTTCTATTAAAAAAAAAAAAAAGTAATTCAAATGGTTAAACATAGTTTAACAGCATAAAGTCAAAACAGGTGGCATTTGGAGAACAATTCACATCTATGGGGTATCATCTGATAGAAAAGGTAAAAGTTTTAGTCAGAATAAGACAGACAAGCAAGCAAAACCCAATGAAATTGTTTCACTTTACAGTTACAGAAATATTCTACTGTCTATTAAACTACAGCTGTCACTGTAGTGACAATTTGACAGCACCTGCTGTTCTGTGGCTCCTCATCTTTAGTCTCTCAATTAGCTTCAATCTCAGTGGGACTCAAATCTCTACGTTTATTTTCATCTAACTACTATTCTTTAACCTCTTCCTTTGGGCTTGTAACTCACTTCCTCTCCCTAAATTTCAGCTAAATCCCTGTATGCATCTTGTGATTGTCTTTATAAACACGCCTGTACTTCTTGGCAAGTACAGATACACTGATACTTATTCTCACCAATTTGTTAACTGCACTCAGAGACAAAACAAAACAGAATCCCTACCCATTAAACTATATATCCTAGGTAAATTAAAACTTTATTTGCCATATCAGTTAGCATATGTAAGGAAACATATGCTGAATTAATTAAGTGACATTACCCAGTTATCTGAAATGGTATGTACCTACTATTCAAATAAGTAGTCATGATTTTAAACCAGAGGACCAAATCCAAGCATATGATCATATAACAGTAAAGTTTGAGAAAATTCTATCTGATGATGATTAAATTTTGAATCTTTTGGAAAATCTTGACACTCTATGAATTAGAAATTGGTGGCTGAATAAAAAGTTATATTTATGGTTTTCATTCAAATTAATTTTTGCATCACTTTATCTCTAGATGTTAACCAAATATTTATTAGGAGTAGATCTTAAAGAGGCTCTGGCTTTAGACCCCAAACTGAATTAAATTAAACAGTACAGTGTCAGTAACATTGTATGTCAGGACAGTACAACTCTTAAGTTCAGATGAAAAAATTGTTAACCTAATTGAATGAGCATTGAATAATGTTAATTACTGCAGAGTTTATTTATAATAGAGTATCTTAAAATGAACGGTCAATGCAGAATCAGAAAGTCTCTTGGAAATAAATGGAACGACAGATTTTGGTCAAAAAAAATTAACAAATAACTGGAAATAAAAATCACACTTGCATTCATGTATGGTTTTTTGCTTGAAATATTTTTTTCTTATTTTGGAAAAAATATCTGCACTGTAGAAAGTTTGAAAAAATACTAAATGGATGCTAATGTTACATTCCTGCTTTGGAAGAGGTAGCTTGAAATCCTAGCGCAGGCAGTCCAAAGGCCAGGAGAATATCCTTCTAAGACTTGCCACAGTTAAAATAATGTCAACTGGTCTATACCTCAACTGCTAACACAGATCACTGAAATGGTACTGCTAGTGCCAGTACAGAAAAAGCCTAAAACATTTGTTGGGAAATGAACACAATTTTTGAATTGTTCCATCCCTTTTCCAACATCAAAGTAAATCTCAAATGATTCTTTAATTTGCATTTTAAAAAGTCTAGATTGGTAGTTAATTAAATATTGATTGTTCAAAGAACACATTGAAATTTACTAGGAATGCAATAGATAAGCAAAGTTGCTAATTCATTTATAAAAAATTACCTCTGAAATACACGTATAATTACATTCTTATTGTTTGAATGAACCTTTGTTGTTGCTTGAAAGGATATTTAGCTTTTTAATTGTTAGCAATAAAGCCACCAATAGTTTCTCAGTTCTTAGTTAAACAGTTCTTTTCTTCAGTCCAAAGTGCAGAAATCTGGATTCAAATCCAATAAATTTCTTGATATAAAATCAGTGGCCTAAGTTAAATACTGACACTTTAACCACTCAGCAGGAAACAACTTTCTTAGAAGAACCTGTGTTTGAAATTTCTGAAGAACATTTTTCCCTTTATGAAGGAATATTCACTTCAAACATAAGTTTTGTCCACTGTGAAAGAAAAAGCAGGATATTTCTGAAAACATTTTGTCTTTTTTCTCTTCCTCTTGAAAAAGGAAAAATGGTGGAAGTCGGGTGGTGAATGTAGGGAAGTATCTATTCTATTATGTCTTTTCTTATTATCTACAGTTAGGAAAAACATTGCAGATTTTAAATGTTATTTCTATAGATTGTTACTACAAATGCATAGAAAAATAAAACCACAAATGTCTCTTTCAACCCAACTGAAGTTGAAATTATGTAAGCAAACTGTACTACTTTGTTCAGAGATACTGTGTTACTATTTTTGTAGTAACATCTTGGTTTAAGATAATGGTCGGTGATATTGTTCATATCTCTTCATATCAGGAAAAAAAAAAAAATCAGATATCAATAATTTCTGTTCTGTTGAAAGAGAGATTTTTTTTATATTTTTTTCTGGGATGTCTGTAGGTTAGACCCTTCTACATACATACATGCAATTCAAATTGTTTTCTCCAACTGGCTAGTTCCTCACACCTCCTTTGCTTTCTCATATGTTTAGAACATTGGGGCTAGAGACATGCCAGAAATCTCTATTTTGCCCTCCTAGAAGACAAAATATAATTTATCAGGAATATAGTGGAGATAAAAATGATATCTTGGTATCTACTCTGTTGGGTTTAGCTACTGGAAAGTAGATTTAGATGGATCTCTCACTAAGGACTATCAGATTTTGTAGCTTCTTGAAAGCCAGCTGATGAGAGGAGAAAATAAAAGCCACAATAATTTGTGACAGTTCAAGAGTCCAGAAGCTAACCCATTCAAATGTATACATCAGATCTGTAGGTGCTCTTTAAGCTCTAGTATGCAGGAGTTGAATGAATCAACCGGTATCTGTATTTGATTTAGTTTTATTTCACGTCTTTCTTTAAAAACACATAGTTATATTTGAAATAAACTTTTTTTTTCAGCTCTTTGTAACTGAGTTAGATTTACGATAAAACAAGAGTCTCTGTTGTGACCACAATTTCACATTTTAAACAAAGGCAACTGATGAAACAGAAGCAGACAAAATGATTGTGACTGCATTCATTTGCAGGGGCTGAGGGACATATCATCCTGACCAAAGTCTGGCATGGTAATGGGTCTTGTGTGAAGAAAGACATGTCCACATCACAGATCTCTACAAAATTCATATTGTGTTGCACCAGAGACTGAAAAGCCTTTGGCAAAAAATTGGGCTGAATTCACAGGCATGTCTGATTGAATTGCTGGGCAATGGAGAGCCAGAACTATGCACTGTACAGTAATGGACTAGGGCACACAGGCATAAATGTAGACATAATTTGTTTATCCACCTGTAATTTAGCCCACCTAAAAAAAAAAAAAAAAAAATAGAGCAATGTAAGCTTTCCCTCTGGTATCTTGGGAATATAGGTATAAACGGATATTTCTGTTCTGAGGAAAATCACTAGAACAGGAGTTCCATGGGACATAAGCAAAGAAGGACAAGAAGACTAACGATGAGATTTAAAATAACAAAATATGTAACTTAATAAAATCACAGCTGTGAAAAACACAATTAAGTAATTGAAGAGAGACTTGGAGATAGAGGAAATTATTTTAGGCAGTCAGAAGTGTGTAATTATGAGTCATGGGCTAAATATGAGCAAAGGAAAATTCTAATCATAAAGCCCAGAAACAAACTCTAGAGTCATAAGTTCTATTAAGTGTATAATATACATACTGTAGGTGTAACCAAAAATCTGACCTGGTTAAGTCTATATTGGTGAACTTAGGAATAGTAATGATGAGTGTTAAAATATAACAGGTAGATCCTCAATATTCTTGATATTCTACATACGGCCTTTGTCACAACTGCTTCTGGAAGATACCAGTCACCTAGTACATCAGAATAACTTTTGAAAGTTCTCTAGGAATGCAACCAGAACCATACCCTCCAGTCCCCCCCACCAATATATATATACATATATATAAAATATATATATATATATTATATTAATGTATTAATATATATATTATTGGTAAGATTATGCCAATGGGATTGGCATAATAACGAGGAAAAAAAATATATGATTTAGGAATGAAAAAAAATCTCTAATTGCTTATATATATATATAAGCAATATATATAATAATAATATATATATAATACATATATAATTTATTATATATGTATTATTTATTGTATATGTATTATGTATATGTATATGTATCATATTGTATATAATTTATTATTAAAATAATAATATATATTATTTTATTAATATATAATATATTTTATATATTATATATATATTTTATAAATAAAATATATATATAATATATTTTATATATTATATATATAATATATATATTATTAATATATATATATTAAAAAATAATATATATTATTATTATATATATTGCTTATATATATATATAAGCAATTAGAGATTTTTTTTCATTCCTAAATCATATATTTTTTTTCCTCATTATTATGCCAATCCCATTGGCATAATCTTACCAATTCATATGTTTAATTGTTCCTCACTCAAAGGTGAGGAAGGAAAACTCAATGGATGTGTCAGGGCATACAGGGACAACTGCGCTGGTCCAGCCTGGGCAATAATCCCATGGCCAGTACCAGCATCAGGCCCTGAGGGAAACTGGATCAAACAGCTTGAGATTGTGAGATATGTTCGTCTGATTCGTGTCAGTATGGAACAATGTTAGGGCTGCATGGTATGATGAATGTGACCTTCTGTCTTACATACTCTTGTATAAGCACAAGTCTAAGAAAAACAGTGTGGTTAATGTATTCTCGTGTCTTGCAAAGGAATGTTTTAGCAATTCGTGTCAGTAGAGAGCTTGAAGGTAAATGTATTTGTAGGCTTTTCCTTTCCTTCTCTGATATCTGGGGGGGTTCAGAATAACTGCTAACTATTATGACTATTGCATGGGACACTATGCAAGTCTCTGATATCTGTCCAGGAGATTAAGGAGACAGGGAGAGCTGAAGAACAACTAAAAAACAAAGCTTGCAGGGGACGCTGCACAAGTCTCTGACATACAGCCAAGTTGGACAAAGGAGAAGGACAAGAGGGAGGAAGAATATGAACCTTCAGCATGAGAGACTCCCAGAGACCCCCAGAGGGACCACCGGAGACTGATACGCATGCTCCAGTAGGAGGGTTTGGATTCCGGAAACTAATTATAATAACCCTGTTTTTTGTAGAAGTAGTAATGAATATGTATCAGCCTAGGAGCATAAAAATCAGCTGCTTGATGTAACTGGTGTATGTCTTGGTGGAGCAGAGACTCCCAGTGCACCCAGCGCTGTTTGCTTACCTCTACTCCTTTAATATATTGTAAACTTTGATTATAGTCCTATTTTGAAGACTGAGCCATTTATTACAGAATGGCTTCCCAACAGTGAGGGCTTATCCCTGGGTGCCAGTCCTGAGCTATCTCTGAGCCCCAGCAGCAAACCCTTGGTGAGGCATAGTCATAGCAACCCCACTCAGTGAGGGGCATACCCACAGTTTGCATGTTAGGCTTGGTATGCACCCCCATGTTGGTGGCAGTCCCTAGCAGTCAGCCTAAGGGGTAAACACAGATTACACTTAATTTCTGTTTATTCTGAGGCATTCACTCTCCAATTCTACCATTTTCAGACAATACCTAATGTGATTACTCAACAGATCATCTATTAACATAGGTGTTATGGGTTTGAATTTATGCTGACAAGGAACAAAAGCCTGGCCAGGCAGAGCAGAACTCAAGGGTAGAAGGGATCAAAAAAATCACTTGCTTCTTGTTTCCCACTCCTCCAGGGAAGTTACTGAAGCTAGATAAAGCCAAGGGATCAGTCAAACCTAGCAAGACACACTTGCTTCAACCTGTCTTTTGCAAAATGGCATTTAAAACTACAAGGATTGCAGTGGTAGAGGTATGTAACAGTACATCTTAACAGTTCATATTATCTGATTCTTTTCTCCTGTACATAGCACTAACCAAACATACACTCCATTTCTCAAAGACATCTGTATGTGAAGAAATCCTACCTCTGGTAAGGAAAGAAGACAAAAGTTTTCCCACCCCATTCTTCGTAATGGGTATAGAGAACACAGCCTTACCTCAGAATCATCAAACCTGTCTTGCAAATGTGGGTTATTGAGAAGTCACACTTTCGGACAGTATACTTGCATGTGCAAAGCACTGCATGCTTTTTATTTTGCAGAGTTTTCCCTGTTGTTGCAGTGCCTCAGTTCCTTGTCATTTCTTTCCTCTTCCTCAGAGTCTTACAGGTTCATGAATGTATAGCATGACTACTTCCTGAATCTTCTCATCTTATCACAGACAAAAGCTGTACTCTGAAGGCCTGCCTCCCAAATCTTCATAAGTAGTTGACACACACTGTTACTTATGAGACATAAAATCTTTAGAAAGTAAAGAAAGAAAATGTACACACAGTGAAAAAAAAAAAAAAATATATATATATATATGTATATATATATATATATATATATATATAATGTGATGTGTTTTGGATGTTCAGGGTAGCAGATTGTATGCTATGTGTGCCTGAATTTCTGACATTCCAAGTCCACCACATGTCCTTTCAACCCAAACATATGCAATGGCAGCAAAACCAAATGACCAAGATTTGCTCTAGGAGTGCAGCCACCAGTCCCTTGTGTGTCTTTTTTTCTCTCTTCTCATCTCTGGGAACCTCAGGTTCAGCTCAACCTGGGATAAAGTTAACCAGAAATTGTTCAGGGTTTCTCCACAGAGTCTTTGAAGATTTGTGTTTTATTTTATTTTATTATTTTTATTTTATTTTATTTTATTTTTAGTATAATGCAGCAAAATAGCACTCTATTTGCAAGACTAGTTCTTCCCCACACTTTTTCCATCATCTCCAGAATGCAGTGTTTCAATTCATAAGAATAAAAAATATATTTAAAAATATAGTTTGAACATATCAAATAAATGTCATATATTCTCTGATAACTAGTTTATACCTCTTATGAGAACTTCATATTGACAACATCATGTAATCATGAACCATGCACACAGCAGCCCATATTTTTCAGTCCTGATTATCAGATAAAGTAATTCAAGCTAGCTATTCAACATCTTTTACTGGTAATATTGTACAAAGGGGACTTTTTAAACTCAGGTATACAGCGCATCTTGTACATTCAGATAATCATATTTCCTTCTAAGGCCTGGTATGACCCAGGATTTAAGTGAATGTAATAGTCTGTCCATGTGACAATCTTAAAGAGTTATGTAAGCAAATGATTAGGAGTTGTACTATGTCCTGGCAGCTCTGAGCACTAATTCCGGAAGCACATTCTGTTTTCTTTGATGAACATCTACAAGAGTACATTTCCTCAAAGACTGTCAGTCTGCATAATCTGAACTGTTATACTAGAAACTTTAATGAAATGCTGCTATAAGAGTTACTTAAACAACATTAATTGAAATATTGTCTGCTGCTCTTATCAGTTTATTGTTTCATTCTTAGCTTTAGAGTTCAAGATTTTTTACCCTCCTCCAATTGCATCTTTAGCAGTACTACATGAGCAAACACAATATTACGTCTTCAGCTTTCTTGTAGCTAAATTAGATTCATAAAGTCAGACGCTTTCCTTTGTAATATCACAAGTCTTAGACAGTAAAAACAAGTATAATGTCTAGGTATTAATGGACATAGTAAGCACACATTACTCCAGCAGATCTAATCTCTGAATCTTTGTAAGGATCATTTCATAATCTCCTGAAAATGGGACACAACAGAGAGCATACCATCTTAATTCACTGCTTCTTAAGAGTTTTATTCTTTCCAATTAGTGTTACAGATTTCCAGTTTGTGGAAATCCCAAGTCCTCATCATTTGCATACATTAATAATATCTGGTTGCAGAGGTGAGGATTCCTGTCTCCTGAATTTCTAAACCCTCATTTTCATTTTCCTATTGTGCTTTAGATTTAGATTTTAGGTTTTTTCTTTGGTTGGTTTCTTTTGTTTTTGGTGGTGGTTGTGCTGTTTTTGTTTGTTTATTTTCAGTCAAATTGTACTGAAATACTACTTTCTAATAAGTTTGCAAAGTCAGTTAATACTAAGAAAAAAAAAAAAAAAATATATATATATATATATATATCACTTAGAACACTGCTGTTTGAACCATTCTGTATTGATGCATTTTGCAGTCTGAAATTAAACTTGGAAACTCTTTGGCACAGATAGTTATGTAAACCAAGATTAACGCTTGGATCAGAATGAAACTAAACCAAATCACAAAGCAAAGATTTGGTTTTCCATATCAAAAATAATGGTTTGGAAGTACACAAAGAAAAGCCATTGACTGAGAAAAGCTAATGTTTGGAGATGAGAATATAATAAGAGAAGAAGCTGTTGAAGAGTGTCTTGCACATTATTTGAAGATGAAAAGGAAGCATCTTAACTTTCCACTTTCAAGATGTCACTGTCAAGTAAAAAGTTACATATTTATATAAAAGGCAATATGCAAACAAGTCATGTAATATTTTCACTATTTTAATCCCTTTCCTGAGCTTTAGATACTGGACACTAAACAAAAAAGAGTAAAACCTTTCATATGAAATGAATAAATAAAAATTAGTAAGACCGATGTTTCTCTGTATCCCATATATACAAAATATATATAAATATATGATCTAACACCAACAATAAGAGAACAGAGAATATTTTGATTTGGTCTGGTGATAAAGAAAAGTTTAAATACTCTAAATATCTGAAAGTCTAGCTTTTATTTATATTTCCACCACAACGGCTTCCTTGCTTAATGAATCAGTATGATCTATAGTAAAATGTGGCCTTGCTATATTTTGAATACTACTTAAGCATCTTTCCCCATATTCAAAGAAAATTGTTTTCCTGGGGAAAAAAAAATAAATCATTAATACTAAAGAGAAAATCATTGAATGTGTTGTATGTGACAGATTTTGTTTGGTAAAACATGCAAGAATATATTCATATGCTTCCCAGTTTTGGAAAGAAATTTAGGAGTGAACAAGGAAAACTGTTTAAAAAAAAAAAAAAAAACTTATCTGCAACTGTTTGATCCCTGCTTCTACCCACCCTTTACATCTCTCTCCAAAACATTATCAAACAGTGACTTTTTGTTGAATTTTTCCCTCTCTACAATTTAGTGGCATTTTCTAAATTTTTGACACTTCGAGGTTTTTGAAGATCACTGAAGTTTCATTTATTTTTATTTTTTTTTTTGTTACTTTAAGTATTTTCTTTACTTATTTTTACTTTTATCATTGAAGATCAGGCCAAACACACTGTTATTTTTATCTCTTTAAAGTTCTTAATGTTGTTGTGGGTTTTTTGTTTGTTTGTTTGTTTGTTTTGGGGGGGAGAATTAGTTTTATTTAGTCCTAAAATCTTTTTCTCAAAGTTTTTGTGTGAACGTTCTTTTCTGAACTGTGCAAAGCACAATTTGGCTTATTGTCCTATTTATACATTTCAGTTGGCATTATAGAAAATAGTTCCTATCTTAAATATAAATATAGCTATGATTTCACAGCAATCCAGATGAGATAAGAAAAATCTACTCTAGCAGATGTCAGTAATAAATAAAAGCAAAGGCAAAGTATCTATAAATTCATTTTCAATATGGAGCTCTGGGCAAAAATGTTACTCAATATCATGCAAGAGAAAGTCTAAATAGTGCTTTAAATAAAGACTATGTGCAGCTTGTGTGCTGGAATGTGGATTGCAAATGAGAATACCAATGAAAAACATGACAATTACAGAACATCCTCCGTAGTTTTGTAGTTGTAATTGAAAGAATGTGAAGATGAGCACAGCTGAGCTTTTTAATATATTCCCTTCAGGAGCAACAGAAAGATATAATCCTATATTTAGGATTTAGGCCAGAGTTGATTATTTGTGGTTTGATTTCTGTTTCTATAGAAAAGAGATTTATATCCAAATAATTGTACTGATCATGTCTAGACTCACCCCACTGCAAACCCATGGAAACAGGTAGTTAACAAATTTTATAACAAACTAGCTTGTCTCTGAATGCTTCAGATGTACCCTTGTGCTCTGTAAATTAAATGTCTCACCCAACAAAAATTATTTCACTCTTAAATTCACCCATACCCACAGCACGACGAATGAAACATAATTTTCAACCTGAAAAAAATAAAAATAAGATAAATAAAATTAAACTAAAATAAAGAACTCTCCTGAGTATTTCTACATAAAATACAGACGTTATTTGAGTATTTCTATTTACCACTATAGAACCAGAGAATGGTTTAAAAAGATCATCTAATTCCATCCTTCCTGCCATAGGCAGGGACACCTTCCACTAGATCAGTTGGTTCAAAACTCCATCCAACCTCTCCTTAAACATTCCCAGGGATGGGGCATCCACAACTTCTCTGGGCAACCTGGTCCAGTGTCTCATCACCCTCTGAGTAAAGAATGTGATTTAAAACTCCCCTTTTTTAGTTTAAAGCCATTCTCCCTTGTCCTATCATTACATCCCATGACAGAGCCACATCTTTCCTGTAGGCTCCCTTTAGGTACTTCTGTGAGGAGCCTTCTCTTCTCTAGGCTGAACAACTCCAACTCTTTCATCCTGTCTTCATAGGAGAGATGTTCCAGATACAATTATTAATTGTATCTTTTACATGGAGGTACTTTTTGACTTATCACGCTGTTATACAAATAACAGTTTGAAGAGTTCTTTGGCAACGTTGTGAAAACAAATAAGTATTACTGAAAATCATTATCCATGGTGGGATACACCTTAGGGAACATCATGTGTAGATCAGATAATCATTACATTTACATTGTATCAGCTCTCTAATCCCAAAAGAGCTGTTACAATCAGACAAAAACTAATCAAACCGTGCTGCATTGCTTAGTTGTGTATGCATGGTGTGAATGCAGACTGCAAGCTGTTCTTTTGGGGACTTCTCTAACTGTCTTTGATATCCCATGGGAAAATCCAGTTCAGGTGTTCTGCGGAAAAGAAGTGGTGCAAAACTTATGGCCAATGCAACAGCGTTGCACATCTGTCAGTCATGAAGGTTTTTCCCTAGATAAATCTGAAACACACTTAATCATTTAAGATTTCATTTTTCAAATTATATATTCTAATGAATAAAATAAGGCATGTAAAACATGATTTTCTAAACAAGAAGAAATGGTACACCGTTGTTTATCTGCATTTAGTGGTAAAAATTTTCCAAGATTTGATAGGGGTAAAAGTTTGGATGTCTCCAAATTTTTGTTTTGTTTTGTTTTGTTTTTTAAATATACAAACATAATTTACAGTCTAAAATGAACACCGAAGATTTCAGAATGAAAACACCCCAGCAATATAGAGCATTCTGGGAAAATGTTTGCATATTATGATAACAAAAGCATTACAAAAATGATCATCTGAGACTTAAAGGGATAGAAAATGAATCATCTCTTTTACTGAAATTATGTAGAATTTGGCTCCGACTTGGCTGCCACAACGACTCCCAGTGTAACAGCCAAGATGTCCACATCTTCACATATTTAACTCATTGAGCTCCTTTTAGATAAAGCAGAAACTAGAAATGTTTACGAATTTCTCTGGCATTGTGGATTTGTCCATCAAACTGAAATGGCAAAAAACATTGTGAGTTTATAAAACAAACTGCTGAGGTCTTCACTCATCTATTACTCAAAGATTATGGGGATCTAAGATGATAATGTTTAGTTGATTATATTCAAGAAAGATGACCTTGAAAAACTTTGGTTTTAAATGAAGGTAATGAGACTAGAAGAATTGTTGTCCATAGGTTCATGCCCAGTGCACCCTGCCAAAAAGCACACAGAGTCAGAATCCACACAAAAGCCTTTTAATTAATAACTCTTCTGAGTCAGGTGCTTGGTGATCTTTCACAAAGCAAGTATACCTCTGGCTTGAATCACTACTGTTTATAAATAACAAACTTGTGAAAACTATGTCTTTGGCTACTTAAGATTGGCAGTTAGAGCTCACTTAACTTATCTCTACCAAGTTTGCACATTACAAAGGACTGGAGAAGGCAGGGTGGGGCAACAAATCTGACATTAGCATACATTAGCACTTTAACGGGTGTGATTTTTAATATTTTAATGGCCCTTAATGAGTAAAAGGTTACCATAGGTCAGTCTGGAATCTTTCTGCAGCTGTTTTCTCCTTGTTTTTTTACATTTCATCCCTTATCTTCTTTGCTTCTGCTTGCTCAAAGCTACCAGTCTCTCAACTTCCTTTAACATTTCCTTATTTTCTCAGCCAAATACTACACAAAATACAAGCCTCCCTATTTTATTCAAGGTTTCCTTGCTTTTTTGCAGCATCATCATGAAAGGAAGTACATAGGCTGATAAAAACATAGGTCAGCTATTAAAGAGGAACAGATGAAATTTTGATGTTTAAATTTTAAATGCTTCCTCTGAAATCAAGAGGCAATTTTTGATGTTCTTAATCCATACAGAGGAAAGATATTTTAAGTCCAAGGAAATGCTACTTCCTGTGTTGTTTTTGTTTCCAATTAGTAAACATGACACAAACTCAGCAAAACAGCTGCATGAGTCATGAACCTACTTTGCAGTTTGTCTCTTTGCACTAAAAACTTCTACCTTGTCATTAAATTGAAAAAAAAAAAGAAAGATAGACGTGGTAGAAAGAAGAGCACTAAAGTTTGGGACTTTAATTATAGCTGAACAAAAACAGGTCAGTGCTTAACTCATTTAGGTCACAGTGACATCAGTCAACACAATAGCTATGTGCACCAAGACAGGTAAACAGGTAATCAAGTTCAAAACAAGCAAAAAGCAGCAGTACTTCACACAAGTGTTTTACATACTGAAGGGAAGAGATGTCATCCAGAGAGACCTAGTCAGGCTTGAGAGGTACACCTGTGTGAACATCATGGAGCTCAATAAGGCCAAGTGCAAAGTCCTGTATCTGGGTCAGGGCACTCTTAAACACAAATACATTCTGTGGGGAGAATAGATTGAGAGCAGCTCTGAGGAGAAGGACCTGCAGGTGCTGGTCGATGAGAGACTTAACATGAGCTGTCAATTTGTGCTTGCAGCCCAGAAAGCCAACCTTATCCTGGGCTGTATCAAAAACAGAGTGGCCGGCAGGGTAAGGGAGGTGATTTTCCCCCTCTACTCTGCTCTTTTGAGACCCCACCTGGAACACTGTGTTCAGCTCTGGGCCCCCCAACATAAGGTATGGACCTGTTGAAGAGGTCCAGAGGAGGGCCACGTAAATGATCTGAAGAGCACCTATCCTTTGAAGACAGGCTGAGAGTGCTGGGGTTGTTCAGCCTGGAAAAGAGAAGGCCATAGGGAGACATAGCAGTCTTCCAGTACATAAAGAGGGCCTACAGGAAAGCTGGGGAAGGACTCTTTGTCAGGGGGTGTAGTGATAGGACAAGGAATAATGTTTTAAACTGGAAAAGGTCAGATTTAAATTAGATATAAGGAAGACAATCTTTACTCAGACGGCAGTGAGGCACTGGACCAGGTTGCCCACAGAAGTTGTGGATGCCCCATCCCTGGGAATGTTTAAGGAGAGGTTGGATGGGGTTTTAAGCAAACTGTTCTAGAGGAAGGTGTCCCTGCCTATGGCAGGAGTGTTGAAATTAGATTATCTTTAAGGTCTCTTTCAACATAAACTATTCTATGATTCTATAATAATTTCTCTTTATAGGATCTACTACCTCCTGTGACTGTTAAACTTTATCAGCAAACTGAAGACCAAAGAAAGGGTATTCTACTTTTACTTTTCCCACTGAATTATCCACCAGACCCATTTGTAACTCCCAAAACAACAGTGCAAATGTTTCAGTAAACCTCATAAGGATCAGCATGATGTATTTTGTTCAGTAGTTAATCTCTGTACTTGATGAAGGAATGTCACTGTGAAAATGATAGCAGAGCCTTGGGATTTTGACAGTGAAAGTATTAGGTGAGAAAAATTCTCCTTTTTACAAGTAATATAAATGGAGGAAGAACCTTGGTTATAAATTTAAAGAAAATAAACAAATAAATTTAGAAAATACATTCTGTGCTATATTTATTTCCTCCCCAACCTTTACACTAGAAAGGTTGTAGTGTAATATGGTGGTCTGTAAGTAATTTCAGTTTTATCAGTACTGATGAATTTTGTTCTCCTTTTGACAAATGCTTTCTTATTCTTTTTGACCACTTTTATTAAAATCACAGCACATGGGGATTAGGATAAAGCAAACGTGCGGGATCTGAAACCACATCATATTCATCAAGGAAATGAAAACTCTTCCTTGCTCAGTTCCAGAGTATTAAAGAGCCATACAATATTTGGGAGAAAAGGAATAGTGAAATTGTTTAGAGAAACATTTAATTTATTAGAACCAACATAAAGAAGGCAATGAGCATGGAAGTTTTAAGCCCAGATAAGCCTGGTAAAGTTCTACACAGCTATGAATAGTTTCAAAAGAAAATAATCATTAATAAAAGGAAGAATAAAATGCAGTGAAGTAGCAATGAATAAGCAATGTTTTAAAGTCAGCCCTAAGTGATCAAACAGTTCCTATCACATTGAAAGGAAAAAAAAAAAAAAAAAAGGAAAGAAAAGTTGACAATTATAGAAACAGCTAAGTCAGGCTGTAATGGACTTACAGATGCATAATTCTGAGGGTTTTCTAGAATTCACTGACTTTAAAATACCACAATTTCAGAGTTTGGGGGAAGGGACAGTCCTTTTCCTCCTTTTTATGTTGATTGTATTGGAGGTCAAAATAATTTAAAGGTGCAACAAAACAAATATTGACCTATGAGCCTTTTCAAATTCTGGATGACCAGTTCTTGCATAGCATTATATCTATGGCTTTACTTGTATCACTCATATTTCTGAACAATATGGAAGAATACATTTTTTTCTTTCTTTTTAAGTTGTTGCTAGTTGTTGCCACCACAGAAGGGCACCTCCTTTCCCTGATGTACTAGTAATGGAGTACTAGTACTAGTAAGAGAGGTCTATGGTACAAGTAAAACAAGTTCTGATTTTCTTTGTAAGTTTTAGATAGATAGATAGATTCCTGCTATTGCTGAGCAGACTCAGAAACTGTTTCTTATTTGCTATGAGAAGTAAACAGTAAACTGTTTACACTTGACTACACCTCAATAACAGTAGCAAGTGAGCAAAAGAGGTATATAGTGTATAGACTGTATTTTGAAAATTACTTTTCAAAATATCACTATGGTCTCTTCCATAACATATTCTGTCAGACTTCACACAATATGTATCACCACAAAGCTCATTCAGAAATGAATTATGTACTTTAAAGTATTAGAGAACCTCTTACAAAATTTGTTACCTATTCTTTTAGCTACGATTAATGCTTCCATTGGAAGACAATGAATGCCCTATAATAAACATTAAAAGTTTCTATTATTTTAAAATAACTTCTATTATTTTATGACTTATAAGTTCATCCCTGAAAATATCTATAATGAACATATAAATCAAGTGTGATTTTTTATTTTATTTTATTTTATTCATTTGCAGGTATGAAGTTTCTTCTTTGGCAAATTCTTTTCACAGTAACAATAAAGGATCAGATATTGAACTTAGCTTCATTACATTTTTTGCAATTTTTCAAGAGGTCACTGTGGGAAAAAATGAAGATCTTTTTAAAGAGCTTTGGTTTGGGGCATCTTGCAATCCAGAGAGATTCATGTTACCAAATCAGGGACATGATATTATTGTGGATAGGTTTACCAGGTATACTAGCCTGAAACTCTATCCCTGAAAACAGGACATAGCTCAACTGCAAACAAAAATAAATAAATGAACAAATAAATAAATAAAAATAATTTTTAAAAATTTGATTATTAGAGTATTTTTGATTGTCACTTACCACACTATCTGTTTAAGGTATTTTCTTTCAGTGTGGATGCAAAGCTATATCTGATTAAATAGAATGAAGGAATGATCTGAGGCTACAGATCTGTTTTAAGTATCACAATTTCTAGTTTGTGATTTCCACCTGCTGTGTCCCTCCTTGGTACTGCTCTCCTGTCTAGGGCCTTTCTAGGAGGAATATTAGGGACCAGACAGAATAGGAGTATCCCTTTCCTTGCTTTCCTCCTTTTCTGCCCACATTGTTTTTCAGGTGTAGTAATCCTAAAGGTGAGTGACCATGGGGGTCCTGCAAAGAACTGTGTAGAAAATCAGAGAATATAAGCTTCTTCTAAACTAGGAAGACTAGGAAATGTGGATTGCTGTCCTGAGACCCAGGAAGTAGCTACAATCTGCTTCTGTGTTTAATTTGTTAAACTGGTACTTGAGTGTGTTTAGGGATCAGTAATGAAGATGCAAGTATTCAAATGTCCACTGAGCTAAGGTGCTGGTCTGCTTCTGTTTCCTGGTGTTAAACATTTGTCTTTGATCTCAGCTAATGGCAACTGCAGAAAGTCACTAAAGGTGGAAAGTAGATAGTATTGCAAGTTCAGTGGCAAAAAAGACAGGCACAGAAAGCAAGTGAATGATTTTTTTAAAAAGAATCATGACTCAATACTTGCTGTTCTTGTCTGTGATTAATAATAATAATAAAAATGTATTTTCCTTTTCAGAAAGGAATGTTGTGCATTGCTAAAAACATCAACTTGAATAGTTCTGTTTTGTTTCCATTAAGCACTAAATATACTTTAAAGGAAACAAACAGAAGATTTTGCCATGGTTATTTCTTGAATGTCAATAATTTGAAAATTCAACTGTACCTTGCTCCAAGTTGTTTCAAGTCTGAGAAGACAAATAGTTTTTGTAACAGTTCTCATATTTTACCCCATAGAAATGAATTTCATTTGCTTATGTTCACGAACCCATTCCAATATTAGAACTACACTAAAACAATTCTTGGAAGACTACATAACATATATGGCTTTTGTGATGAGATCTGAGCATCTAGTTCTTCAAAGAGAAAATTAAAATAGTTTTGAACACAGTGCTTAGACACGGAACTGTAAAAATGCTATCCTTTTCTCATATATGTTAGCTCAGAATAATATGCAATCATACTACTTAAGTGTCTTTGAATTTTTCCAAGATTACTGACAAGACCTTGAATACCTCAGATTTACTCAAAAGAAAAATCTTTTGTTGTTGTTTTTGTTTTGCTTTGTTTCCAAATCTAACTCTTATAAAGCCTGTTATAACAAACATTACATGATGTCTGAAATTCCTTATGGGATTATTGTAGATAAAAATCAAATATCAAGATGGAAACTTTTAAGCAGAAATTAAGCAGTAATTCAAAGAGGAGAGCACTTCAATGGCATGTAATCTATATTGAGGTATTTGAGATGTCATGATTCGGGAAGTTTAAACAGTTATAAAAACGTTAAAATTAGTGAAGAATATTGATCTATTCTGTAATTTCTAGAAGCTGGCTACTAGACAGAAAGATAGAGATACTTTGAGACTGCCAGTCAAAATTTTCTTCTTTGTTTCTGCATAGGTAGTGACCACTGGTAAACCCCAAAGATGATGTGTGCAAGGTGAGGTATTATGTAAAAAAGATATAAACTCTCTTCTCCCACATGACTGTAGCTAGGAAGACCTTGGAGAGTCTGAGCTGTTTAAATTGATTTTAAATTTTGCTGGTTTTGAGCTTTTGGTTTTGGTTTTTCTTTCCTTTTGTGTTTGTTGTTTGTTTGGAATGAAATAAGACTTGAAGAAAAGTCTACCATGGCCTGTTTCTGGGAGTTGTAATTTTTCTTCTCTGGTTGTTGGTTTTACATGAAAGCCTTGAAAAACATTCAAATAGAATGTATAGGTCAATATTTTAATTATTAACAAAGTGTGCATATATATAAAATCATAGCCACCTACCTTGTTATTAAGTTCTTAATAAACTTCATACAAGGAATGAAAGTTTTATACATTTATATTAAATCATTGTCTTCCAGTAAGCCCTTGAAGGAATCAATGTAGCATCTTCTAAACCTCTAAGCTGCATTTAAAATTGTGCTCTACTAGGTGGAAGGACTTGGTTTCCAGAGAATGACAGAAAATGCACCGAGTTTGACAAAGATATAGTTCTTATTGTAATATATTGAATATTGTGCTAACTAATTCTTCTGAAGATCATGTAATCAAAATTAGAAAAATTAATTAAAAAAAAAAAAATCCATCATTTCCTCCATCAACTCTTACAAAGCTGAAAATACAGTTTAAATTGAGCATCATCAGAACCCTTGCTTTAAAGCTGCATATTACTTTCCCAATTACTAAAATGGAAGCCATAAAAATAGCCAAACTGTACCGAAAGAAACATTCATTTAGCCTAAGTATGTCTACAAAAGCAGGTCAGGTAAGTAATTGTGGTAAGCTCCAAATCTATACTATTTCTTTCTCAGCAGATTTCCTCAGCTTTTCCTCAGTAGGTTCTATCTATTAACATTATCTATTAAAAGCAGATAGTAGTAGATAGATACTTTTCCAAGAGTCCATCCAATCTCTCCTCAATGCTCCATAATATTCTTTGACATTGAATTACCTAGATATTCAGAGATTCATAGAATATTTTGCATTGAAAGTAATGTCCCTAGCCAGATTTACTTTTAACAGCTTTCCTGACCTGATCCCTGTCTCTGCATCCCTCCCAGGCTTGGGAGTCCTTGCTTCCACTCTCTGAAGGCTTCCTTCTGTCTGAATTTGGCCAGGAGCTCCTTGTTCATCCATGCAGGCCTCCTTGCATTTTTGCCCAACTTTCTCTTTGTTGGGATGCATAGCTCCTGAGATCGGAGGAGCTGATCCTTGAATATTAACCACTTTTTCTTGGGCACCAGGGGTTTGTCCCATGGTACTCTACCAAGATCCCTGAAGAGGCCAAAGTCTGCTCTCCCAAAATCCAGGGTAATGAGGTTGCTGTGCAGCCTGATCACTACCCTCTGGATCCTAAATGCACCATTTCATGGTTAGTTTTATATTGAGTCATCTTATTTTCACACACAGAATTTCTAGGTTGGAAGAGACCTCAAGATCATCGAGTCCAACCTCTGACTTAACGCTAGCAGTTCCCACTAAACCATATCCCTAAGCTCTACATCTAAACGTCTTTTGAAGACTTCCAGGGATGGTGACTCCACCACTTCCCTGCGCAGCCTGTTCCAATGCCTCACAACCCTTTCAGTGAAGAAGTTCTTCCTAACATCTAACCTAAATCTCCCCTGACTCAACTTAAGCCCATTTCCCCTCGTCCTGTCACCAGGCACGTGGGAGAACAAACCAACCCCCACCTCGCTACAGCCTCCCTTGAGGTACCTATAGAGAGCGATAAGGTCGCCCCTGAGCCTCCTCTTCTCCAGGCTGAACAAGCCCAGCTCCCTCAGCCACTCCTCGTAGGACTTGTTCTCCAGGCCCCTCACCAGCTTTGTCGCCCTTCTCTGCACCCGCTCAAGCACCTCGATGTCCTTCTTGTAGCGAGGGGCCCAAAACTGAACACAGTACTCGAGGTGCGGCCTCATCAGAGCCGACTACAGGGGGACGATCACCTCCCTAGATCTGCTGGTCACACTGTTCCTGATACAAGCCAGGATGCCGTTGGCCTTCTTGGCCACCTGAGCACACTGCTGGCTCATATTCAGCTGAATATCCACCATCACTCCCAGGTCCTTCTCTGCCTGGCAGCTCTCCAACCATTCCTCTCCCAGCCTGTAGCTCTGCTTGGGGTTATTGCGGCCCAGGTGCAGGACCCGGCACTTGGCCTTGTTGAACTTCTTGCAGTTGACCTCAGCCCATTGGTGCAGCCTATTCAGATCCTCCTGCACAGCTTTCCTACCCTCAAGCAGATCGACACACGCACCTAACTTGGTGTCATCTGCAAACTTACTGAGGGTGCACTCGATGCCCTCGTCCAGATCATCGATGAAGATATTAAAGAGGACCGGCCCCAGCACCGAGCCCTGGGGGACGCCACTAGTGACTGGCCTCCAACTGGACTTGGCTCCATTCACCACGATTCTTTGGGCCTGGCTATCCAGCCAGTTTCTAACCCAACGAAGCGTGCGCCAGTCCAAGCCAAGAGCAGCCAGTTTCTTGAGGAGAATGCTGTGGGAAACGGTGTCAAAAGCCTTGCTGAAGTCAAGGTAGACCACATCCACAGCCTTTCCCTCATCCACCCAGTGCGTCACTTTGTCATAGAAGGAGATCAGGTTCGTCAAGCAGGACCTGCCTTTCATAAACCCATGCTGACTGGGCCTGATCGCCTGCTTGCCCTGCAAGTGCTGCATGATGACTCTCAGGAGGATCTGCTCCACGAGCTTCCCTGGCACTGAGGTCAAACTGACAGGCCTGTAGTTTCCCGGGTCAGTCCTCCGGCCCTTCTTGTAGATGGGCGTCACATTTGCTAGCCGCCAGTCAACTGGGACCTCCCCCGATTGCCAGGACTGCTGATAAATGATGGACAGTGGCTTGGCCAGCTCCTCTGCCAGTTCTCTCAGTACCCTTGGGTGGATCCCATCCGGCCCCATCGACTTGTGCACATCTAAGTGCCATAGCAGGTCACCAACCAGTTCTTCATGGATAGTGAGGGCCACATCCTGCTCCCCATCCCCTTCCACCAGCTCAGGGTACTGAGTATCCAGAGAACAACCGGTATTGCCGCTAAAGACTGAGGCAAAGGAGGCATTGAGCACCTCCGCCTTTTCCTCATCTCTTGTAACTAAGTTTCCCCCCGCATCCAGTTAAGGATGGAGATTCTCCTTAGTCCTCCTTTTTGTGTTGATGTATTTATAGAAACGTTTTTTGTTATCTTTAACGGCAGTAGCCAGATTGAGCTCCAGATGAGCTTTGGCCTTCCTAATTTTGTCCCTGCACAGCCTCGCTACATCCTTAAAGTCCTCCCTAGTGGCCTGCCCACTTTTCCAAAGATTATAAACCCTCTTTTTTCTCCTAAGATCAAGCCACAATTCTCTGTTGAAAGAATTGTGGCTTTTGATATTTTGATTCAATGAAAAGAGAAACTGTGATGTCAGAGTGGAATTATTCCTTGAATTTGTAAATACTGTTTTTATCTCAAACCAATCAAATAAAAAAAGAAAAAATAAAAGGTCAATTAAAACAAAATGAAACAAACAAACTTCATGTTAGCGTCTGCTTCTAAAGTAAGGATGTATTTTTTATGTGTATTCATGTTTGTACTTTAACAGATTGATACTTTCTTGGCATGCTCAGTTGCTGAAAAATAAAAACTTTCTTTCTGACTCAGTATGTCATCTGTATTTAAGGATTTTGAAAGATCTTCATTGCCATAAATGGAAATTTCAGCACAGATGTTACAGTAGCAAAATCACCTGTAAGATGTATCACCAAGCAGACTCCTGGAATTTCATTTCTTCACAGGTATAAGTTAAATTATACAAATAGAGAATTTGGCCCAGCCTACAGCTGTCAAATCAGTCTTTTTTTTTTTTTTCCAGATTCGTTGTTGTTTCCTATATTTGGTTGAGGAGAAAAAAAGAAAAAAGAAAAAAGAGAGAGAAAGAGAGAGAGAGAGAGAGAAATCCTGGAACAATTATGTTTGATCTACCAGCAACAGATGAGATCTCTTTTAATGTCCTAAAGAGACAAAGAGAGAAGAAACAGCTGCCTGCCATTGATCTTCATTTTGCAACATTTCATTTTGTTCTACATAAAGTCTTCTTGCATGCATTAAAATGAGGTGAATCTGCAGATTACCACCTGGGTATATAATGTATACACAACACATGCAGAAAGCATATAGCGTGCATCCAATATACTGATCAGTCTAAAAGTGTTAACAAATTAAATGCTTCCTTTTCAAATGATTCCACTTATTCAGCAGTTTAAGGTGCAAAACGCTCTCATTGTTACAAAGCTTGACTGCAGTAAAAATCACATTGTTAATGTCAGATTGATTTATAGGTACTTTTTGGTAGTTGTCTCACCTTTACAGAAATACTAAATTATTTTTAATTAAGTACGCCAGTAGAAATATCAACCACTAGTCCATGGTTCTTTTTTTTTTTTTTTATCCCACATACTTTGCTGATTACAAACATTCTTCTTTGTAAAACTATACTGTGTAGCTTTCAACAGTGTATACACTTTTGTCAGATATTTCAGTGCGATGTGAAGTTAAGAAATAATGTTCAAATTAATCTTTGTGGAAATGAGACTAGAAGATGATTACTGCAAATAGTATCTGAAACAACAAAACAGAATATTTAGTGTTGCATAGAACATATTGCCATTCGTAAGTATGCTTTCTGAATTGCCTAAATCTGGCTTCAAAACTTACCATTGACATAAAATGTGCACTCATACCTACAAGTGTATATGAATAGAGATTTTTAATGCAGACAAAGCCAGTGAGCCTGTTAGCTTTGAGCCACCTAAAGAGAATCCCTACATTTTCCAGACTCCTGGTCCATCATAAAAAATACATGTCATACATCCATTTGAAAGAAAGTTTATTTTGCTATTTTGTGTCCTTTTCACTTTACAACCTAAGAATATTGCCAAAGACTATCTGCCAGAAGATCTCTGCAAAGGTATATGGAGAAGCTTATACAGAATGCTGTTTACTTTGTGAGCAAATTATTAGTACAATCTTATTAATATTAATTTATGAAATTAAAGTATAAACATAATGATTACACAGAGGAGAAAAGCATCATAACTAACTCTAATTTAGCTGGTATAAATTATTCTGTATGTTTTGGGGGTATGTTCGTGAGTCTCCAAATATCTTTCTGTATTTCTCTTTCCCATTGCATGATGTAAAATGGACTAGCAATTTGATTTAAAATTTATTGCAAGCCCCAAAAGGTCCATGAAGGATGGTGATATCTGTCCCCAAAACATATAAAACCTTATCACTTCTACTATTTCATTTCCTTTTAACTACTTCATCATCTGTTTGACATCCATATCGCTTGCATGGTAACAGGCAGCAACATTTTACCCATGGTTTGCAGAATGGATATTAAAAGAGCAAAATAACAGATTATTACTTTTTGTAGGACCAGCAGTTACCCACAAAAAGCTAGTAATAAAGAAGAGAACTTTAAATGTAACTCTCCAGCATGCCAGCAGTGTAGCAAAGTCTTTAAAAAAAAATTAAGTATAAATAAAACATGCAGAACGCAGAGATAATGAACTGGCATTTGACTTTGGGACCACGTTGTTCTTTACCTTAAAATTTTAGCAAAGACAATTTCAAAATTTAGCAAAGACAATTTCAAAAAGAGCATTATAAAAAAAGTATCTAAACTATAAAAGTTTCTACCACATGTAAAGTTGTTTAAAAGTGATGGTATTATTGCTATTTTATTTTTATTTTTAATCATATGTTATTGCTTAAGTCTCCTTCACTTCCTGCAGGAAGTAACTTAATCAAGTGCAGAAGCACATTCATCAACTTGTGATCATCAACAGAGGGAAGGCAGATAGTTTTCATTAGATCACCTCTACTGGTCTGCCAACACTCTCCTTTCTAGGCAATTTATTACAGTACTCAGTGGAAAGTGTTTTATTTTTTTCCTTCTGTTTTGTGGAATATTCAGTATTCTCAGATTGCATACAAGTCAGATGAATTCAAGTCTTCTTTCTCAGAGCTCTATTAGGGGAGTCTTTTTAGCACTAAAAAATAACTGCCAAGTTTTTCTGAATACACAGTATTTGTAATGAGTCATGTTGCTCAGCTGGGATCAGAAAAGTCAAAAGGTAGACCTGGACAACAGCAAGATTATTGGACGCATTATTAAAATATCTATTTCTTTGAATTCTAATGTGTAACACACCATCTGACTTCTGCACAGAAGTCAGTACACCTTATTACTGAATTGTACAGCTTAACTCTTTCTGAAAGCAAGCACAAAATACACCATAACTGACCAATGCAAAACACCAGTTATATCTACAGGACTGAAAAAACAAAAATTACGTGAGGCATAATTTACTCAATGTTAACATTTTAACAATTTTATTACTACTTCTAAGAATTATGAGCAGAGGTATTGTTTATGGAAAGTGTTATACTGTAATGTACTCCAATCTTTTTGTAGAAGTTTTGAACAGTTCTATATAAACCTATTTCAAGTGTTTCATTGCCAGTAGTTGACAGTTATTTGCAAGCTTAAAAGGGCAGAGGGCAGCTATCATTGATTCAGTCCAATTATACAAGAAGTGAGAAAAGTGGGATAAAAAGTTACCAATAAAGATGAGGTAATTTGTCCTTTGACTGTGATGTGGTAGCTTTTGAAAGTATTTCCACAGCAGTGGAAAGGAGTACATGGGTATCAACTGCTGCAAGAGCATGGCATATATAACAACTTTGTCATTCAGGGATTTGAGCAAGGCACACAGTCCTAGGCCCTCAGCATAGTACCAGAAGTCCAGAGATTACTTGGTGAGTGCAAGAGACTTCATAGTGCTTTCAGAATCTTCAAAGCTCTGTCAGTGTGTAGTTCAGAGTGGAATGAGAAAGAATAAATTTAACTGACTGTACATATTATTAAAAGGAAACCTGAATTTGCTTCACCAACTGAACCAAACAGGCTGATCCAACATGATCAGGAGAACTTGAGCAGGAGTGATGCTAAATAAAGCTACATATATGACATGGATGAGCAAATAACATATGATTAAAGGGACAGGGAAAAAAAAAAAAAAAAAAAAAAAAAAGCTGTCAGATATGCTAATCAAGGAAAGATAATGGCCTGAAAACCATCAGTGAACCAGAAATATTTGCAAACATTCTGTTTTAATGTATCTTTTTTACTGTAAGATACTGTATGTATCTTTCTCATGCATGCAATTTCATATGGGAAAAAAAAAAAAAAAAAAAAAAAAAAAGCTTGTTTAAAAGCTGAAGCAATGATAACTGAAATTGGTCATTATAATTTTGAAAATATTTAGCAAAGATTTTATCGTACAAAAACAATTATCTGCTATAATTTCTAGACCAGTTATGTAACTGGAACAAGGCTACAAAGACCATCATTTAAACTAAACATACAACTAAAATAAGGAGTGATAAAAAAATATGTATGAAAATTTGAAGAAAAAATAAATAAAAAAAAAATAACTCAATAATGGCATCTCATATATATCTAAATAATGTTTCTATTATATCCTTTATAAGTTCCTGGGAAAAGTGCCTAAGAAAATGTAAAACAATATGCTGAGAGACAGCACAGCATAACAGTTAGTCTGATTTAGAGAGCGTGGAATGCAAAAAGGACATAATGTAAGCCATGGAGAACCATGGCAAACAACATTCCTAGAATGCCCTACACTTTTATATATGTGATTTTTACATATGATATCTATGATTGAGGTTGTGTTCTGTTGAAGAAAAATGAGTTTTCTTTTTTTATAAATAAAGCCATTTCCTTTTCAGTCTTCCATTTTAAGCAGAGGTAGTGATGTTTATAGTACATTGAAACTCAAGTGATTTCCCTTCATTTGTGGAAACTTTATGTAACAAGGGATAACTACTAATTTGATTATCAAATAAATTAGGATAGATTGGTTTGTATTACGCAAAACTACAACTAACAATTATCAGTCATATAAGTATGAAATCATTCAGATAAGGTCATAGAAAAAGGACAGTTTTTTTTGTTTTTGTTTGTTTTTTACTTAGAGAAATATGGATATAATATGAAAGTAATATATGAAATATAATGTGAAATATGGAAATATGTCAACTTGTAATGCTCACTTAGACTCTCTCAGGTTTACTGAAGCTTTCTGAAACAATATTTATTTAGCATCTTTCTGAGTAGAGTTCTCTCTTGTATCTTAAATAACATGCTAATTCCTACACCTCCAAAATATTTGCTGCTTCTTCTGCATACCAGACGATGGACACAACATTTACTACATTATCTTCCCCCTGTTTTCCTGGAGCAATTCAACAATCCTGCCTCTGACCTCTTCTTGAAATACCCTGACATAGAGACAAAAACATTTGAAGTAGCTTCAAGCAGCATCCTTATTCTGAAAATGTTAACAGATTTAATAGTATGAACCTGTCAGAAAATTCAGCAATAGGAGGCAGTTGATCTGAAAGTTCTAAAGCCAGGACCAAATGTAATAGGTAGCACAGGTCAAAAAGATTAGTAGACTCTTTCAGACAATTCAACAATACCAAGGTCACATAATACATGAAGGTGTAGAACTACAAAACATTTTTCTGCTAAGTGTTTTTATGAAAACACTGTTTAAGAGAAAATCAATGTAACCTTTCCAACCAATTAGAAGAAATCTGTTTTGAGTGTTTGTTTTAAAAAGGAAATGTTGCTACTGTGTCTAGACATCATCCATCCCAGTAAATAAATTTGAAATTACCAAGTTATATCATCATGAAAAAATATTTTCAAGTCATTCTTCAACAGCAAAAGTAAGATTATCATTGCAAGATCTTTTTTAATCCAGATCATTCTTCATCTGTTTTACAATTTAACTCCAGAAGCAGTGGAAGCACAAGTGGAAGAATAGGCAGTAAGTTCATGCAGCTGTTTTAAAAACACCTTCACTAAGTTACTTCCTTCAGCAGGTAAAACATCAACACCAATTGTATAAGACAGTATTGCAAAGGTAGTTCCTTTTCAGTGGAGGCTTAGGTTGGATATTAGGAGAAATTTATTTTCTGAAAAGGTTGAGCAGCATTGGAATAGGCTGCCCAGGGAAGCACATGAGTCACCATCCCTGGAGGTCTTCAAGAAACATGTAGATTTAGAACTTAGCAGTGTGGATTAATGGTGGACTTTAGTACTATGTTATGTTGAACTATATGATTTTAGAGGTCTTTCCCAACCTGAATGATTCTATGATTCCATGAAATGTGCATTTACCTTTAAGTTACAGATGTGGGAAAGCAGCAAGAGTGGGGCCTTTGCTTCTGATCCTTCTGTGCCTTGGCTAGGTTATCTCACCATGTGAAGGGGGTGAAGAACAACATAGTCTGAGTGGGACAGTCTAATAGACACAAAGAGTAGACCTGCTCCTGGTATGATCAGGGACAGGGCACAATGGGCTACCAGGACCCCAAATTCCTTTGGGATAGGACTATCCACCTATAATAATGGCTCAAAATAAAACATTTACAATGTGTTGTAAATTATTACTATTCTCAGTGGTAAATTTTACCTCTACAATAGTCAAATAGTACATGACTGTTCTATAACAAAATGTTAACACAAAAAATACATTCTTCATATCCTTAAATTCTGTGGTCTGTTAGAACACCGACTGTTCAAAATTTTGAAGAGGTCCAAATCAAAAACATTGTACTGAAGACAATGAAACAGCCCGTGTGATAGCTATGAGGGAAAATGTTTATATTGCACAGGTAAATAAAAACATGTTTTATGGGCATTTATTGTCAAATATTTCCATTCAGAATCCTTTAGCCTTTATCATCCCAATTCAAGCCTACAGAACAGATAGGAAAAAGACCTGCCACAGACAGCAGACATAATATACCACATTATATTAACATTAGAAAAAAGTGAAATAAACCTGTAGCTGCTGAAAAACATAGGCAGCAATGTAGAACACAAGATATTCTGCAATTTCTAATAACAAAGATGAAAAAAGTCATTTAGCTAGTGCTAGAGTGACAAATAAGTACTGCTGAAGCAAACACAAATGAAAACATGTCAGAAAAGTACCTAAAGCATCTGTATCAAGCTTCAAGTATTACCAAAGAATGTGAAAACCCAGAGTGTCAAAGACAGATGAAAATCAAGGAGGATCAGAATTAGAATTTCTAGTACATTAAAATGTATTTAGTTTTACTTAGGAAAGTCATCTTTTAACGAGAGAAATAACTTTCATCAAAATGGTCTCACAATGTCAGCATGAAGCCCAGTCCTTAGTATTTAAAAGATGAAAAATGTTTGGTGTTAAGCTTGTAAAGCTTTTGTATGTTTTTATTTTCTGTTTCTGTTCTGAACTACATGTACCCCAGCAACACAGAGGTATCCTAAGTGAGATAGGCAACCAGACATTCAATAACTCCAATTAAGGTTCCTGGTCACTTGCTAACTTTTCAAAGAGAAATTGGTTGCCAACAGCTGTCACAACTGTCTCACATTGACACTGGTAACACCCACTTGAGCGACAGAGTTGCATTACTTCTATCAACGCATCCCTAGAGCTGAAATTTTCAAGGAAGGCAGAAAAAGGAATGCATATGAAACTGATTTGCAGTATCTTGTCAGCAGTTCTATGAAATCATTTATTATTAAATGAGAAAAAAGTAATAGTGTCATATTAAATCTTGACACACTCACACAATCCAATTTTCAGCAGCTATTCTGATTTCAAGTTCTCCCTAGAGACATCTTAATTTTGTCTTCTGCAGTGTGTGTATTTTTGATAGGACCAGCACATGCTCTGAGGCACCAATCTGAGAGGCAAACACTTGAAAAGGCTTTTTTTCCAGACTATGATTAAATTCTAATCTAATAAAATAGATGAGCATGAGCTATTGACTTAAGATTGCCCACCTACTCAGGGAAGTATTTCCTACTCTAAGGAAATACTTAGATATCAAAGAAAATAGATTATGGAGTGGTTTGCAAATATGGTAACAAGTTCAGTGTGCTACAAATTAAAGTGCAGTACACATTGAATATTTTGTCTTTGATCTGCACAAGTAGAATAGGAGTAGATTAAAAATTTCACTAAGATTAGCACAATGAAATATCCTCACATAGTTTACATCTTCATTCACTTCTAACCATGGGTTTCTATTTAGTTTTTGTTGTAGACACTTTGTAATCTTTGGGTAATTCTTAGCATCTGAAAGCCTGGAATTACTACAGAGAAATACTACAATGGATTGAAAACTTTAATTGTCTTTGGGTCACTATTCCAGAATCCAGTTTATTAAGTTGGAGAGCTCTATAAATGGATTCCTTAAATATGCTGGAAAGTATTCCTAAAAGACACTGACCCAGAAAATAAGAGCAATGTTGGATCAACTGAATAAATATATATATATATATATATATATATATATATATATATATATATATATATATATATATATATATATATTATTATTATTATTTTTGGTGACCCATATGCCAATGCTGCAAACTAATCTAACTAATCTGTTACTGTACTGCAAAAACAATTTCCGAGTATTGTGGTAAGTGTCTGTGTATATGAACCCATACAAAGAAATTTTAAAAACATATCTAATTAATTTGATGCCCTTTTCTTCTGTGACATCAGTTTATCAAATGAATTATACTATACAATGGAGCATATAAATAGCATGATATACCCAGAGGTGAATAATGTTCAGTCTTTGTGAATCTTTGCTAGTGCCAATCATGTATAGTCTTGCTTTGCTTTTTTACTATCTTTTTTTTCTTTATAAGATTGCTGTATCAATTTTACTGTTAAATAAATGTGGATCAGTTCTTTCACTACTTTGTTTTGACATGTTAAAATCGGTCTGTAAATCTGGCATTTGTAAATTCACATTTCATTGATAAACTACTGGTAGCATGTAGAAGTTTTTTCCTAGACTAATTATATCACCTCTAATTCTGCTGAAGAAAGCAGAGGAGCAGCTCATCTTGAAACCCCAATGTTCCTGAATTAATATAATGCCATCTACTTTCTGTGGGACTTAAAAATGATAATAAATAGATTATATTGCTTGTAGAAACAGGGCTTCCCCCCCCTTCCCCCCCCACCCCCCCACGCCATTTATGTGTTCAACTATAGTTTTCAATCGGTTTATGTCACACATCTAATGCCTTTCTATGGAAAAAGGCTGAATAAATCTAATCAGAGATTTCTACAGGCTTTTCTAAATACACCTATAAAATTACAAAAACTAATAAAATTCAAACATAAATTTCAAGAGGGTGATTTCCCTCTTGAAAATCAAATGAGTTTAGAGCAAACTAAAACTAAAAAAATAAAAAATAAATAAAAACTAAATTGAAGGCTTCATATCCCAATTGTCTTGATTTCTCTAGCATTTACTTTCAATAAATTAATTAGATTAAGTAAATTCACCTACCACTGATAAAGTCCTAAGATGCTTCAGTACATAAAACTGTTTCTTGAATAGATGTTTGATGCAAAGTCATTTCTTTACCCATGAAGAGTGATTCAGCTATTGAATTTCTCTTGCTCAGCTTGTAGGGAATATTTATCAAATTGCTGCAAGATAACTCCTGTTATTCTTGAGAGTAACATAATAATAACTGTTGTCCCAATACAGATTGCAGGACTGTAGTTGGAAAGTTCTCTTTTGTTTTATTATTGAGGGATGTCTCTGAAAGTTGGGAGGAAGAAGACAGACAAGAAAATACACAAAATTTTAATTTCATGCAGGCTTAAAATCTGGTACAATGCTATAGGCTGTAACAAAAGCAATGTCAACATGCTTGTAACTAATTAAAAGGTTATGTAGTTTGTATACTATTCACCAAATGTGTACATTCCATTAATTCAGTAAAGGGATTTTTCAGAAGTGCATCTAGCAAAAAGTGATCTTGGTTCTGAGACTAATTATCTTTATATAATTCTCTGGACCTTGCTGAAATAACAGGATGATGACTCCAGAGGTGACAAAGAAACATACCCATATTAAGAAAAAAAAAAAAAAAAAAAAAAGAGGAAAAAAAAAAAAAGAAAAAGCAAGAGGAAGTGACTCAAATGGATTATATAATCAAGGCCAACATAGCATAAAGACTAAGATTCACCAGTAATTTCATTTTAGACCTTCTAGCAACAAACTTTGTTTTTTCTTTTACCCCATACCTGGTATCACTGATATAAATAAACAATACTTTCAAGTTGACAAATTCACAGTTTCTCAGAGGGAAAGACGGCATGTATGATCAGTACCAAGCCAGCTGTTTATCAAGAGGAATGATGCAGTGGAGGCCCATCTCTTGGTGCATCAGGACAAGAAGCACTGAGAGACACCTGGAAAATTCAGAAAGAGATGGGTGGATAAAGAACTATCATACTAATGTAGTATTAACATACTACAATATGCTTATTTCAAAGACTTTAAAATATTTGCCCACAGAGTTACTATTGTGAAGTTTTATTAAGACAAGGCAAAAACAAAAGCCTTGGTTAGAAGTAGAAATCCAAAATAAATAAAATGGTAAAAGAGATCTCTCAAAAAGGTATTGATTTATTCCACATATGTAATACCACCAAGGCAGCAATTGTAAATTAAATAGTAAAGTAATTGTGTCTTTTATTAAATATCATGAGTGAAGGTAAATTATGAGAGGTCTATTCACACAGAATTAATTCCACCATAGAAAGTATTACTTTGGATGGTTTTGCTTTGTTTTGAAATTTTATTATTGTCTTACTTAGCTCTTGATGCAATTAATAAAGCAGAGCAAACGATCTTCTCTCTAGTGTGAATGATTTCTTCTTAAATTAGAGACAAAACTGGGTTTATACAGGTCCAAAACTTCGTATTATCCTCAGAATCACAACTCCACTGCCAAAGAATCTTGCTTTCTTGTTACAAACATTTCGCACTAATGTATTAATTGACACCTCTCTCTCTCTCTCTCTCTCTCTCTCTCTCTCTCTTTTATTTCTGTTCATTTCTAGGCAGATGCGTGCTGCTGCTTTCAGTGTGTTACCATGGGTTGAGAAAGATGAATTTGCAGCAAACATTTAAACTCCTTAATCTAACAGCTCAACACTTTCCTTAGACATAACCGCTGATCCTTTTGGAAATGAACAGATTTTGCTTCCCTACCAATCCTGTCTGTTGCTGCTTATATGGCATATACAGCCATATTCCATATGTATATGTACCACACAACTATATTGCTGTCGTCCTCAGGAGCACAACGAACAATTCATACTACTTTCAGCTCTTTCAGTTCTGTCAGTGTAGCTGTAACTATGTCAGGTATGCTGAATGCTTCCCACACATCTGCGAGAGAGAAGAAAAGATGAAACTTCACAAGGAAGCAATTTAGTGAGATCACTTGCTAGCACAGATATATCTTGATATAATTCAAGAACTACAAAAGGCTGGTGCATTAGTCAGTATGACAGCACTTTTCACTGGTAAAAAGATGCACATAACATTTAAGTACTTGGATTAATTATTTTACATTTATTTCTCAGGTAGGATGTTTTACAGACACTTCACTGGACGTTGGACACTAAATCAATACGACCACAATAAAGTTCCCTCTGCTTTCAAAGTACCAGACTACAAATGGAACAGATTCAGTCAGCCTGTAGTTCTTATTTGGAAATAATTGACCTCTTTGCTGTTCAAGAGAAGAGGAACAATATATAGTTAAATCTCATGAATAGGGAGACAATAAATAGAATTTGTACTTACAGTGCATTGCCTTAAATTTGTTCAACATCTTCTTTATAAAAGAAAAAAAAAATGTTATTTTTCATCTACACAGTTCTGTTCTTTTAATAATGAATGAGAGCCAGGAAGGACAAATAAACCATAACGAACACCCTGTTTCAACTTCTGTTTTCATTCTTATACCATCAAAGCCAAAACATTCTGTAAATTTTGAAAATAAATCCCAGTAAAGTCTCCCATATCTCCCTCTGAGAAAAAGGACCTACTAATTAGCTTTCATGTAGTGGTAAACTCTGTCTCTCCTGTCTCTCCCAAAGTGCTTATAAACAAAAAGAAGCATCAATATCTTTACTCTGAAAACAAAGACACAGAAGACTATTTATTTTTCTGCAAGCTAGTGACAGATCAGGAACAAATCTTTTACTTTAAAGTATAAGGTTTTATCCATCCAAAATGATAAAGTTTAGACAGCAGAAAATTTCAGAAGGGCTCTCCTGCTATGACTCACCTATTCTATAGCAATTCTTACAGACAAATATAAAGGGCAAGAATTCAAAAGCTGTTTCAGCCTTACTTACTGTTAAATCCTTTTCATCACATCACAAAGTTATAATTGTCTTGTTCCCACCCTCAAATACTCCACCAATATATCCAAGTTATAGTCTGATTAAAGAAAAGTATGTTTTGACCATTGCCATTTGACTATTACAAGGTTACCTTTATAACAGAACAGTTTTCAAAACAGTTAAGATTTTCTGAGAGGGTAAGTTTCATGTGTCTGAGAGGTTATATTTCTTAATGTAAGTGTCTTGTTGTCCCTCTCTTTTGTTAGAACCCGAGGACTGTTTGTGTTTGTTTGTTTGTTTGTTTGTTTGTTTTTAATTAGAAAGCATGAACAGCAAGGCTTTTCATTTTAGTTTCTCCTAAGAAAGTTCTGATTATGTTGTCTGGAGACAATTTGCCATCCCAGGTGCTTATGTGTAAGGGTTAGCAGTAACTAGTGAAATATTTTTCTGTGTACCAAGGTCCTCTTGAGTCATCGCTATTAATTTAGTAAGAACCAAATAACTACAGTGAATAAGTCCTACTATAAGAATTATGGTATCTTTTGGTACTGCATGCACAATATCCATTCACCTCATATCATGAATGGATGCAGTAGAAGTTCACAGTCATTTTCACCTATCATTAAAAAAAGATATAAGCAGTTTAACCACACATCACAACAACTTTGCTAGAACGGGCAATATCAAATTTATCTGAAATGAGCAGAGAACTTTTCAGCTCTTTCCAAGTTGTTCCTCAGTTATGCATTGCAACTAGCAATTTTAAATTAAAAAATAAAATAAAATAAAATAAATAAAATAAAATAAAATAAAATAAAATAAAATAAAATAAAATAAAATAAAATAAAATAAAATAAAATAAAATAATGCTTAATCCCTGTAAGAGCAATTACTGGAAAAAAATACTGTTTAGAATATAAAGCTTTTTGTTCAACTGCCTGAGATTATTTCAAATTATACTCATGCAACCTGGGTCCAACAGATTATATATATATTATCATTTAGTTACTCTATAGTCACAGGAGACAATCCTTGGCAATCCCAAAACCATTTTTGTATTTAAACTAGACACTGCACCCCCAAACTGTCTCAGAAAATACTCAATAGAGATGGATGATCTCTAATATTTCGAGGGATTACAGCTCTGCTTATAATCCTGACACTATAGAAAATGTCTGAGAACTTCAGACTCTTGATAGATACTGAGAATTCCTTCATCTTAGCTTGCATTCTTTATAAACATAAAAGTGAAGGTTCTAATATAAGATTGTAATGTAGATTCCCTTGACAGTATACAGAAAGAATCTCCAGTAGCTGATGAATTCCATTCCTCTTAGATATCTAGTTTAGGATAAAAGAAAGGTTCTTTGGAGACTATACTTTCTTTCCAAGATCTAGCAGGAAAGTCTAAATCACAAGATTAGATTAAACACCTCTCTTTGTTAAAAATGGCTGAAGATAGATGTCAAGATTTACTACCAGCATTTACAAAACATAAAACATAATTTATTTCTTGAAGTTCTTTTTTCCTTTAAATTATACTCTCAAGTCCTCTGATAATCAGTAACTCTTTGGGAGAGGTGACTTGTTTTTGAATTGGTCACCTATCTGAAAAAAAAAAAAAAAAAAAAAATCTGTATAGAAACTATCACATCTGTCATTGTTTTCTCTTTCTTCTTTTATCCCCTTCACAATACTCATTTTATTAGTTCTTTCAGTCATCTGCTATTTCTAACCACAGTTTAACCCCAATGGTGCAAAAAAGACTTCTAAGTAATTTTATTTCTTTCCAAGTGGGACTGGTCATATATTTCCAATTTAAGTATCTGGCATTAATGATTGACAATGATTGAGGAGAGAACTACAATTTTCTACACTTTTATCAGAGAAAAAGTGTTTCGATTCTTGCCGTCAGTGATGGAAACTATTTAGTACGGTTACCAACAGGTGTTCTAAATAAAAAATTAAGTAGGTGCAGTTAGGTGTTTAGGTTATCTGAGTAAGACAGGAAAACATCACAATTAAGATTTTCAGTTAAAATATGCTTTCATGCATTGATATGCTCGGTTAGATCCTTGGCTGCATTTATGCTCCACTACTACAGACAATTGGGGATATTCAGTGTGTATGAAATAAAGATGTTAATGTAGAATGAGGAAAGACATCCTCCCTGCCAAGTAAAATTACAGAAAATAAACATATCTTTTGGCAAACAGATAATCTGTTAACAAGATCTGTTTCTGGCTTGTGATGGCTGCAAACCACCTAGGCAACCTACTACAAAGACAATGACAGATGGTAGGAAATATATGCCCTCAAAGTCAGAGCATTTGTCAAACATTTTGGCAGAACAGAAACTGCTAGGCAATTCACCAAACAAAAAGAGTTCCTTCCCTTGTGAATGAAACTGCTTTTTTTGTGATGGTTTTACTCAGATGGGCAGCTGAACTCCACCACAACTACCCTCTCGTTCTCTCTCCTCAAAGGGAAAGAGAGAGAAAATACAATGGAAAGGGCAGTCAAGAACTGATATAAAGACAGGGAGATCACTCAATAATTGTCATCACAGGCAAAGCAGACAGCATAGGGAGATTAACATAATTTATTATATAACAAGCTAGAGCAATGAGAAACTAAAAACAAACTAAAATCACCTTCTCCCATCCACCTTCTTCCAGCTCCTCCCCCCATGTGGCACAGGGGAACTGGGGAATGGGGCTGTGGTCAGTCCCTAACGCTTCGTCTCCTTTGCTCCTTCACAGTCACTCTCTACCCCTGCCCCCCTTGGGGTCCCTCCCAGGGATGCCGTCCTTCCCCAGCTGAGCCTGCGGGGGCTGCCCACAGGCAGCAGCTCTTCAAGCACTGCTCCCACACGGCTCCGTCCCACGGGGTCCATCCATCCATCCATCCCCCAGGAGCAAACTGCTCCAGCACGGGTCCCCCACGGGTGGGCGGCAGCTCCCCCCAGACCCCCTGCTCCTGCGTGGGCTCCTCTCCACGGGCTGCAGCTCCGGCCCGGGGCCTGCTCCTGCAGGGGCTCTCCATGGGCCGCAGCCTCCTCCAGGCTACATCCACCTGCTCCACCGGGGGCTCCCCCACCCATGGGGGGGCTGCAGCGTGGAGATCTGCTCCATGTGGGACCCATGGGCTGCAGGGGGACAGCCTGCTCCACCAGGGGCCTCTCCCTGCACAGCACTCAGGGGAACTTGTACTGTGTGCCTGGAGCACCTCCTACCCTCCTGCTGCACTGGGCTGATTCTGCTCTCTCCCAACTGCTGTTGTGAAGCAGTTTTTTTCCGTTTTTTAAACCTGCTCTCCCAGAGGATCAAACAATATCACTAGGCTTGGCTCTGGGCAGTGGCAGGTCCCTCTGGAGCTGTCTGAAACTGGCCCTTATCTAACATGAGGCAGTTTCTGGATTCTGCTCACAGAGGCCACCCCTGCAGAGTCCCACTACCAAAACCTTGCCTGGTTAAAAACACTACAGTGTGTTTTTCTAAACCATGGTAAATCACAAGAGGAGTCTGTAGTAAGCACTACATGAAAAGGACTAACATATTGGTAATGAGTACAGCTGTGTGCTGTCATATTTATATATCAACTGACAGAAGCATAAATCTGATTTTTTTAGAGTGCTTGTACTCAGACATGAACATCATCTTCATATGTTCAGGTATAATGCAAGAACATGTAATCCTACTAAAAATATGACAGCAGACCGGAATGGGTGGCTTTGGCAGATTCTGGACATCCCTGCAAAAGCCAATGTATAAAGTGGCCATGAAAGACACCCACTCATCCCAGAGTCTACAAAGACATATAGTGTTGGAGCAGGCAGAGACCAACAGAGCATGGGAGGTTCTTTTAGTAGCAATATCTTCCTTCCTCAACAGAGTCTTTTTCTGCAATCATCATCATCATCACCATTATATGCACCTTATATTCTACATTGCTATGAACATCACCAACTATGAATTTCTTTGGAAAGTGAGAGTACATAGCTCTCCCTGAGACACATGCCATCAGCAATCTCAGAAAGACCAGTCTAATAGTTAGAATCCATGAATATCTTATATAAGAAAGATATCTTATAGAATCTTACTTGGGGATCCAGAGAGCACTGAGTAATGTCCATTTTTATGACTTGCAGGGCATTTCAGTATGTGGGATACAGAAATGTAATTGCAAGTGAAAGTGACAGCTGCTTTCATCTGCAACACATCAATACCAACTGCCCATGATGAAATAACTTCCGAGCAGCAGGACCTTTGAAGTAAAACCATGTTTTATTAGCATATACTGGATCAACAGGATGGAAAAAAAAAAAAAAAAGTATTAGATTCTCAGCCACTCAATATAGAGTCACAGAGTCATTGAATAGTTTGGTCTAGTCCAACCCACCTGCCATTGGCAGAGATACCTCTCACTAGATCAAGTTGTTTATATTCCCATTCAGCTTGATCTTGAACCCTTCCAGCGATGGGACATCCACAACTTCTCTGGGGAACCTGTTTCAGTGTCTCACCATGCTCATCATGAAAATTTCTTCCTTATACCCAGTATAAATCTACCCTCTTTCAGTTTATAACAATTACCCCTTGTCCTGTCACTATAGACCCTGATAAATATATATATATATATATATATTTCTCTCTTTTTCTTATAAACCTCCTGTAAGTATTGAAAGGCTACAATAAGCTGTCCCCAGAACCTTCTATTTTCCAGGCTGAACAACCCCAACTCTCTCATATTGTCTTCATAGGAGAGGCTTTCCAGCGCTCAGATCATTTATGTGGCCCTCCTCTGGACCTCTCCTACAGGTCCATGCCCTTCTTGTGCTAAAGTTTCCAGAGCTGGGTGTATTACTTCAGAGATTGGAGTAGTGTGGAAGAATCACCTCCATAGACCTGTTGGCCATGCTTCTTTTGATGCAGCCTGGGATAAGGTTGGTGTTCTGGGCTGCAGGCACACATTGTCAGTGCATATCCCACTTTTCATCTACCAGTACCCCCTAAGCCCTTCTCTCTGGGGCTGCTTTCAATCATTTCATCCCCTAGACTTCACTGATATCAGTGACTAGCCTGAGCCAGGTGCACCACCTTGTAGTTGGCCTTGTTGAACTTCATGAGGTTCACATGGGCCCACCACTCGAGCCCATCAAGGTTCCCATGGATGGCACCCCTTCCTTCTATCATATCAATTGCACCACTCAACTTGGTGTCATCCACAAACTTTTCGAAGGTGTACTCAATCACAGTATCTATGTCACTGATGAAGGTATTAAATGGTGTTGGTTCCAGTACAGACACTTGGGGGATGCTTCTTGTTACTGATTTCCATTTGGACATTGGACTGTTGAATACAACTTTTTGGATGTGGCCATCTAGCCAATTCCTTATCCATCCAACAAATCCATATCTTTCCAATTTAGTGGAATGAATGTTGTGTGGGACATTGTTAAAGGCTTTACAGAAGCCTAAGTAGATGACAACAGTTGTTCTTCCCTTGTCCCCTGATGCAGTCACTGCATCACAGAAGGCACAATTAGTCCGGCATAATTTGTACAAGGTGAAGCTATGGTTGCTATTTCTAATCACCTCTCTGTCTTTCATATGTTTTGACACAACTTCCAGGAGGATTGGTTCCATGTTCTTATGGGGTTCTGAGGTGAGGCTGGCTGGTTGGTACTTCCTAGGGTCTTCCTTACTACCCTTTTTAAAAATGGGTGCAACATTTCTTTCTCTCCAGTGACTTGGGTCTTCACCATGAGTTTTTAATATGATCAAGAGTGGTTTAAAGACTACATCAGCCGATTACCTCAGGACCCTGGGATATATCTTACTGGGTCCCGTGGACCTGTGTATGTTAATGTTCCTCAAGTGTTCTCAGATCAGATGTTCTCTTAGAGGGGAAGACATATGAGGAGCGGCTGAGGTCACTGGGCCTGTTCAGCCTGGAGAAGAGGAGGCTGAGGGGGGACCTCATCATGGTCAACAACTTCTTTGTGAACTCGAGATATTCTATGATTCTATGATTCTTACAAGGGGAAGAACTTCTTTCTCCATCTCTTAAGTCCCTGGGGGGGACTTAAGCACCTTCTCCATCTCTTAAGCCCCTTCGGGGACTTGAGAGTTGTTGAAGACTTCATTGGATTACCACTGAAAAGTGGGGCATAAATATTATTGAGTACTTCAGCCTTCTCCATGTCCTTTGTCATGTCTCCCTGTCTTATTTATAGCGGAGAGGTGTGTTTTCTTTAATATTCCTTTTTTTTTCAGCAACATGCCTGTAGAAATGTTTTTTACTATTTTTCATGTTTCATGCCAAATTCAGCTCCAACTATGTCTTAACTTTCCTGACCTCATTCATAAACATCTAGGCAGAATCCCTACATTCTTCCAGGATACGCATTCCTGCTTCCAAGGCCTATGCATTTCTTTTTTATGCTTTAGTTTGATGAGGGGCTCCTAATACAGCTATGCTGGTGTCCTGCTTTTCTTACCTGTTTTTTTGTTCGTTTGTTTGTTTTTGTTTTTGTTTAACTGAGAATCAAAAGCTCTCGTGCTCTTAGAAAAATGTCTTTAAAGAACTGCCATCTTTGTTTTACTCCATTATCCCTAAGGACAATTTTTCAGAGGGTTCCAATCATGTTAAACAACTGAAATTATACTCTCTTAAAATTCAGGGTCTTGACTTTACTTTTCACATGGTCCATATTCCTCAAGATCATGATCATTGGGGACATGATCATTGCAATCCAGGGCACCACCAATCTGGGCCTGTCCAATTAGTTCATCTGTGTTGATGAGCAAAAAGTCCATTAATGCTTCTCTTCTGACTACACTATCATGTGGATTAATAAATAATATTTGATGCATTCAGAGTCTTCTGGCCTGCTTACAGCTTACTGAGCTTCTTTCCAGGAGATGCCAGTGTGACTGAAGTTCCCCAGCAGGATCAGAGCCTGCAACTGTGATGGATGCTTCTTGTAGTAAAAGTAAGAACACTTCATCAGCCGGCTCTCCTTTATCAGGCAGCCTATAATAAACACCAACCACAAGGCTTCCTTTGTTGGCTTGAAACTTAATTTTTACCCATAAGATCTCAACCTGTTCATTGCTCGTTATCAAAGACAGTTTTGTGCAAACAATCTTCGTTATCAAAGACAGTTTTGTGCAAACAATCAATATTTTTTTACATTGAGATCAGCCCTCCTGCCCCTTCTTCTTAAACTTCTGAACAGTTTATAGCCACTGACTATCCCAGGCAGGATTATAGACTGGGAGAGGAACTCATTGAGAGCAGCCCTGCAGAGAGAGAGTTGGTTCTGGCAGAAAAAATGCCCAACATGAGTCAGCAGTGTGCACTTGTAGCCCAGAAGGCCAACTGCATCCTGGGCTGCATCAACAGAGGAGTGGCCAGCAGGTGAAGTGATGGGATTGTCCCCCTCTGCTCTGCCCTCATGAGGCCCCACCTGGAGTATTGCATCCAGGTCTGGGGACCCCAGCACAACAAAGGTGTGGACCTGTAAAAGCAAGTACAGAGGAGAGCTACAGACATGATCAGAGGGCTGGAGCACCTCTCCTATGAAGAAACATTAAGAGAGCTGGGGATGTTCAGCCTGGAGAAGAGAAGGCTCCAGGGAGACCACATTGCAACCTTTCAATACCTGAAGGGGGCTTATAAAAAATGTGGAGAAGGATTATTTACTTGGGTGGATAATGATAGGACAAGGGGGAATGGTCTTAAACTAAAAGAGGATAGATATAGACTAGACATTAGGAGGAAATTCTTCACTGTAAGGGTTGAGGCAGGTTGCCCAGAGAAGCTGTGGATTCCCCATCCCTGGAGGTGTTCAAGACAATTCAAAAGTGTTTGCCTGTTAGCTCCTAATACATCAGCAGCCCCTGGCCTCTGTTACTCAGAACTCCAGCCCCTTCCCCACCTAGGTCTAGTTTAAAGCTCTCCTTATAAGTCTGTCCAGTTTGTTTGCAAAGACATACTTTCACCAGGTGAAATCTATCAGCTCCCAACAAACGTGGCTGTGTAAAGTTAGATCCATGATCACAGAAGATAAAACTTTGAGTATGGCACCAGCCACACAGCCAGGCAGTCGCCTGATCAATTCATCTCCTGCTTCCCGAACTCATTCCTCTGACTAGGAGGACAGAGAACACCAACTCTCCTTCTGATCCTTTTAGCAGTGCTTCAGGGGACATATAGTAGCTTTTGATGGTTCTAAGCTGTCTTGTCACAGTATCATTAGACCCTACATGGAAAAATAGGAACAGATGAAAATCTGTAAGATTCAGCAGGATGGGCAGCCTGTCAGTGACATCATGAATATTAGCTCCTGGTAGGCAGCAAGCTTCTCTAGAGAAATTTACTAGACAATATGAAAGATCGTGTACTAGAAAAACAGAAAGATAAAGCCATCCCTTGGCCTCACCTTCTCAAAGGTGTCTACTTATTTTACATGGCAAATATCTGCCAAATAAAAATAATTCAAGTAAGTAATAAGTATATACATAAATGTACAATAATAAGTATATACATAAATGCAGCCTTGTTTCCTTTTGGCAAACTGATGCTAAACATCATTGTCAAAAGAAGAAAAAGGACAACAACTGTGAAAAAAAAGTGTGTGATTGAATTACACTCCACAAGAGCCTCACTGATTGTGGAGACACTTGCATTCTCTGATGTTACCATAAAGTGTTTGTTTGTTTGTTTGGGGGGGGGGAGAGGGGAGAAAGCTGAACCCATTGTACCATCTGTTTGTTTCTTTGTCCAGAAAGATACCAGGACTTCTACTGCATGGTGGAGATTTGTTTGGAGTCTTCATAGCAGTAAAAATGACATATAGAAGCTTGAAACGGTGGACATACTTTTCACATCAGCTGTTCACATCACCAGTAGCTGAGTTTCAAATTATTCATGCTGTGCAGATAAGTCTAACCCTTGTATAAATCTGTTGCTGCTGCTTTCCAACTTCATATGCTGTCATTTGACAACCTAATGGTGTTGCTTGAATACCATTTAATTCAGGCAGTTTTAAAAGTCAGCAATGTGGAGAGTGAAATGGTGCCAGCAAGCTAGAGGAAACCAAATAACTCACAAGAAGATATTTTAGTACATTATTTAAATATATTCAGCATCTATAGAAATGTCACATTATTCCATGAGAAATTACTATGGTGATGTGAAAGAAAAAGGGAGAAAAAGGATTACTTTATGTATACATGCAATTAATTCAAATCTTATGGTACACTTCAAGAAATGAAACTAAAATGTTGGAAAAAAAAAAAAAAAAAAAAAAAGCAACATGAGCCCATATTTTCTTTTCTTTACCTAATATCTGTGATCCTATAAAATGTACAATAACAGCAAAAGAGGTTATCTGTCTGTAAAATAGCCTCTTTACTCATAGGAGAAAAAAGTACTTATCACTATGTGCAATTTCAGCCAAGATTTAACAAAGGGCTTCCATGATGGATTGAGCTGTTTCTATAAAGAAGATAAAGCTTTCTGAGTGCATGCTACTTTCTAATAGATGGTTTAGAAATACATACCTTCTATATACTTCAGTAGCAGTATATGTAGTTTCATTAACAACATTTTTAAGTTTTTGGGGTTTTTTTGTGTTTTTTTTTTTTTCTCTGTGTATTCTTTAATCTGTAAGGACTGTAAGAATAAAGCCTTACTCACAAATTAAAACATGCCCTTAAATGCATTTACAGATATGATCATTTGATCCTAAATATATTTATGATTTCATATTAAATACTTCACAGAAGCAAATTCAATTGTAGAAGATGAGTCTGTCCTTTATTTCATTTCATTTCATTTTTAACCTCAAGTTCCAACTAAGAAATAACCTGAAAAAGCAAAGACCGAGGTATTCACTATACTTTTTCTCAAGAAAACGTTTGCCAGTTTGACTAAGTAACCATTTCTCAGTCTTTGCAGGTTCAATCATAAGAAAATGAAATGTAGGCAATGATTATATTCTATCCTTAATTACCAAAAGATAAGTGTGAGAAAACTAATATTCCTCCTTTCAAGAAATCTAGATGTTAAGAATGTGATCTATAACAGCCTTCCTATGAATCTCTCTTTATATTGCCATGAAAGGGCTTTTCACCCATGTTGCTATTATTTATATTCTGGGTTCTTAAGATCAGGGCTGCATTTCATTTTATGTTGGAACCTTAAAAAATACAACAAAATCTTACTCATCATGGTAATAGTATTGGTGATACAGATGTGTTATAAAGGAAGAAAAAGTGTTTAAATACATAAGATATATATTTTCATAAATTAATATGTTATTAAATTCATTTATGGAAGTGATGACTTGACCAAAAGCATATTTATAATTTAACGTTATGACTTTCAGAGGGAAATATGAATAAATTGCAATATTTTTTACATACGTACCAGTCCATCAAACCATCCTTTTATATACCAGTGAAGTGAAAATCAACATATTCCAATAAAAAGAATTGTGTGCCAGTAAAGAGTTTCTTAACCTTTTCTTAGCTCCATTTCCTTTTATATTATATCAGTTTTTATTTGAAACCTATATGATTTATTTTTTTTTATGTAATTTGAATTAAATAACCAATTAAGGACAAAAAGGGTTCCTCTAACTGCTTTTCCTCAAGCATGTTTTATGGCTTTGGCATACCTCAGATAAATAAAAGGAAAAATAATGTATTATTATCATGTTAAGAGGTTACTTTGATTTACTACAGTGTATTTTTTACTAATTACAACCTTGATCCAAAACTTGAGTGTAAAAAAAAAAAAAAAAAAAAAAAAAAAAAAAAACAGAATATTCACTCAGTAGAAGAGATACAATATTAAATCTTTCAGAATTCCTCTGGATCAAGGATCTTGTCTGGTATATTACACATGTCAGATTTTTCCCTTTTAGCTTACAGGTACATTGCATCATTATACTTCAGACACAAATTACAGGACATGATTAACTTTGACTTCATACATTGAACTCCACTTAATCTTCACAGTACACTTTCCCTAATCAAGGCCATATTCTAAGCTAGAATACTTGAATCTAAAGAAAATAAAACTGTTTTAACATGGATTAAGCATCAATTCAATTATGTTTTAAAATCAGGGTCTATAAACTTGATCACAAAGCCAAAGAACTAATGGCATGTTACATTGATTTAAATGGCCTTTGATCCAGACCAACTTTATTACATTAACTCAAATATGATTTTATTCCCTTTGGTTAAATTTCTATAGATCAGAAAGCTTAAAAATTGAAGAGGAGAAATTGTATCATTCAATATAGTGAATATTTCTTGAAAGATACCCAAAAGCATAAAAAGATTTACTACTAATATTTATAGAGGCAAATGTAATTTTAATGTAGATGCAGTTAACAGCTTTAAAACCATGACCTGGATATTATCAACATCTCTCCAGGATTCCTGTCCACAAAGCTGGTTTTCTCTCATATGAGTCATCTTTGGGTCCAAACTCAAAATAAACTGTCATTTTTTCAGCCATTGTTTGTGCACATGTAAATTCACCTCTCTGTGACAAGAAAGCTGCTCCTGAGTAACTTTTTCCTGCTACAGTCTTGCTGGCAGACTCTGTAGGGAGTCTTGCTGTCTGACCAGTTTACTTCAGTATCAATCTACCTTAGGCGTGATGGAATTTCCTAATGGAGCCTGTGATCTTTACCTTTCTGAGGAGCCAGAACCAGAGATGCTTAACCTCAGTGTGCCAGATGACAAGACAGTTTTCTGGGTCATGGCATATTAGAAACAGAGGAAGGAAAATTCTGCTGGCATGGCAAAAGCAGAAGCTAATAAAACATTTTTCCTTCCTAACCACAAGATTCGTAAAAATGCTTAACTTGTAAGTAACTAGTTACACTTTCAATATGAGGGAAAAACTACATATCCTTAAAATTACAGGAGGAAGCACATTTATTGTTACAGTGGGAAACTGTGGCCCATTACATCTTTCTGGAAGCCCACAATCCATTGAGTCCATACACAGAGGAGATAAAATACACAATACCATGTCCCTCCAGCTGGGAGAAATCACAGCTTTATGCTTTGTAACAAGGGTCTGCATTACCCTGGAAAGCAAGATATTGTCTGGCAGATAAAATCTGTAGCATCTTTGCAATTTTTACTTATTTTGCATTCACAGAGAACCAAGTCCCCTCCTAAATGAAGAGATGAGGGCAGATGTTACACATTGACAATTGTCAATGTGTAACTGTCTGAACAGGCCAGCTGGAAAATGTCAGTTCATGAAGAAAGTTTTCTTCCATGCTGATTTGTCCCTCTTGTTGCTCTTCATTTTCATCTTCCTGAATTCTTTGGAAGAGAGAGAAAAAATATTTTTTAAAATGCTTTAAATCCATTGTAATTTAGCATTTTTCTTCAAACAGATACTAACCTGATATGAACGTTCAAGTGCACTGAACAGTTGCGTGTCAGTGATGCCTGGAGAGCTTTACATCTGCAACTATCTCATCTGCTTGAAAAATAGAAATATAGCTATGCTTAATGAGTTAAAAGCATGTGTCTCAGTATCTGAAAAAACAGCTAGGACTTCTGTCCTTTTGTTAAGTACATGGGTGCTCAAGAGTGCTAGAGAGAAGAAAAAGTCTTTGCTCAGTGACAAGAAACTAAATACTGTAATGAACAAATAATTTCCTGCAAACAGCTGTTCCCAGATTTTCAATTTAAAGCTTGTGTGATTTATGTATTACAAAAACATTTAAAGCCTACATAACCTCAGATCATATTCCCCAATTTGTGTAATAGGCCATTCATCTTCTTCTTATGATCATGAATTTACAGATAATATTTCCCAGCCTTTTTCATAACATAACAAAGAAGGAAACCAAAAAGCTCCCACTTCTTATAAACAATTCCCAGTTTTTCCACAATTTGTGCACAGTTCAATGTCTAAACCAAAAAAGTGCTTTCTCAGCAAATAGAAGTAAAAGGGTTCTTATAGGTAGACAGAACTTGCAGAGATTTTTTTATTTATTCAATATTAGAGGAGTACACATTATGATTTGTTTTTTGGGTGGTCCTGTGTGGAGGCAGAAGTTGGACTTGATGATCCTTGTGCATTCCTTACAACTCAGGATGTTCTATGATTCTATGATTCTATGTAATATGAACACTTAAATTCATATCTTTTTTCAGCCTATTTCCCTTCAGAGTTTTACAGATAGCTGCCTGAGAACAGGAAATACTGATGTGCTAATATTCTGTTCAAATATAACTGAAGTCTTTTCTCAGAATGAGCTGTTGGCTGAATTATTGACTAAGAACTCCTCAGATTAAGATTCTTGGGAAAACATGTGGTCAAGATGACATAGTAAGGACCCTTGCACTTGTTTCTTTAGCACCTATGAGTCAATGAATAACATTAAAAAGCAACACAAAGTCACAATCTTGTGACAGCCAAATCATAAACAGAATAAAAAGCATGCACAGTTCTGGAGTGCAAGCTTTTCTCCTGGGGCCAGGCCATCATTTACAACTGGCAACCAATTGCAAGGCACAGAAACCCTAGATTAGATTTACTAGTTTATTTACCTCATCAAAGACAGGAAAGGCTCATGATTTATAGGCTAATAATTATTATGCAACTAAATGTTCATTTGCTCAACCATTTTGCAAACATTTCTCAAGAGGCAGATTACCAGCACAGTTTTTTCAGAAGTTACCATGTCAACACATACAAATCAAGAACATGAAAGAACCCTGTCTACCACTTACTACATTTCATTTGGCAATCTAACTTAACCATGGACTCACTGGAAATTTTGATACCTAGAAAAAAGCTTGGACATTACTGTTTGTTTTTTTCAAATACAGTCACATGTTTTCTCTGCCCACAATGGCAGGTGCACATCCCTGAAGAGCATCAGAGGCAGCTCTACACCGTTCAGCCTTGGCACTTACCTCAGTCAGTCTCTTGTTTCCTCCTCTATATACTATACCATCCTTCCAATTACACATTTTAAGAGAAAAGCCAAGGCGCTAAATTTATCTGTCTTACACAGGAGAATTTAGGCTTCTTCAGCTGTTCACAAGGCACCAAGATTAATATGATGTAATGGTAATCACAGAACCATAGGATATGCTGAATAGGAAGGGACCCACGAGGATCATGAAGTCCAACTGATGACTTCACACAGGGCAACCTAAAAGTTAAACTATACACCTAAGGGCATTGTCCAATCACTGCCTGAACACCAGTAGGCTCTGTGCCGTTACCACTGCCGTGGGGATCCTGTCCCATTGCCCAATCACCCTCTGGGTGCAGACCCTTTCCCTAACCCCCAGCCTGACCCTCCCCTGTCCCAGCTCCATGCCGTTCCCTCGGGTCCTGTCGCTGTCCCCAGAGAGCAGAGCTCAGCGCCTGCCCCTCCGCTCCCCTCGTGAGGAAGCTGCAGGCCGCCTTGAGGCTTCCCCTCAGCCTGCTCTGCTCTGGGCTGAACAAACCATGTGATTTCAGCCACTCCTGATAAGCCACGCTGTCCAGTGCTTTCACAATCTTTGTTGCTCTCCTTTGAAAACATCCTAATAGTTTTATGTCCTTATATTGTGTCACCCTAAACTGCACACAGTGCTCAAACTGAGGCTGCATCGCACTCACAGCACCCCAGCATCATGCAAGCTTCTGAGGTAGATGACCTGCCCAGATTGAAGAGGTCTCCACCCACAGAAACCTCGTTCCCTGATATATCCTGAAAGATTGTATTTCCTTCTGAAGTTGAACTGCCAGGCAGTCAGAAAAAGGGAAATAATCAACCCTTCTTCCAGAAGGAAGAGAAGCTTCCAGTACATTTAAAAGAGGACAGAACATAGAATCTGGTTTCTGCCCCTATTATTTTGGGGTAATGATATAGCCTAATGTGTATTTTGTGCTTGTGTAGGCAACTATTACCATCAGCACTCATTCCTTAGGGAAGTACTCACTTAAACTGCCCCCTACAAATGACCATTACCACTTTTCATGTAGCTTCAGAAGGACTATCTTTGCCCCTGTTCCCGCCTTCCCCCTCCCCTTCCCTCTTTTTTTTTTTCCTCTGAACAAACAGTTTAAAGAAAGTATGAACTGAAGTGCTGTATTAAAGGACAATTAAATCTCAGTTTTATACATACATATACTTTTTATACATATATATTTTTATATATACATACATTTTTATACATACATATATTGTTATATGTTGGCCCATGTTTTTTATAGAATCATAGAGTCATTGAATATCTCGAGTTGGAAGGGATCCACAACGATCATCAAGTCAAACACATTTTTGATTTGCTTCCTCTTGGGCCTGTTCGGAGCTTAACCAATTACCCAGTACTGGTGTTTCCTGTCTTACTTCCAGCTGTTGCAATTTTCATGTGCAATGGTGTAAATGGGATCTGTTAAATTTCCAGACTAATTTTCAACCATCACAATTTCACTAGAGTATTGAACCTAAATGATGTTCTACAGCATTTCCTGATGCTTTAAGGACCATTTTGATAATATGGAATTAAGTCACTTGAAGAATGTCAAGCATCTTTTCTCTTATTCAGAATTTTGTGGTTGTTAAGAACTCTTTTCTTTTTTTCCCCCTCTGAAGACAATTTCAACTCATTCAGTCCAGAATGTTAATCTTACAGCAATATTTCTTTAAAACATGAGAGTTTAGTGAGAGTTTCTTGTTTCATCCCTTTTGTTTGTTATATTCCTCTTTCATACATTTATCATTCAATTAGCAATGTGCTAAGACAATTAAACTGAGTAATTTTTAATTCAAAAAAGTACTAGTTTTTGAAAGGAAAACTGTCAGAAGCTTATTCAAGTATGTCTTAGACTGTCGGTAATCATCCATCACTATGAATCCTTGATTATGAGTATAGAATTTATATATATGTATGTATATATATATATGTATTCTCAATAAAAACAGGAACTCGTATCATTTAGGTTGTTAATTACATATGTAGTTTAAGATAAACTGAACATATGCAATTTTAAATAAAATGTTTTTCAAAATTTATTTTTGAGACTTCTTCAACTACTGAGAGAAATATGGTTAATATTGTTTGAGGCTAAATTCTTAAATATGTGAAGAAAGCCTTTTTGATTATGATATTTGTTCACTTTTTAGTGAGAAACATGTTAATATTGATCTCTGATGTTTAGACTTTCTAAAATTTTAAATCTATCCATCAATCACTATTTCAATTAAGATATAAGTAAAAGCATCTGATTTTTGCTTACACAAATAACAGATTTATTTATTCTAGCTAGTATATGCAATAATTATGTCTTTTATACATGTGATACATATAAGTGCATATACATATGTGTATATATGTCTACATATTTTGTAAGCTGACCTGAAGGAAGCACTAGAGTAAGTTAAAGGCAAGCCTAGGAGTTGGAGAATAATCATATATTAGACTCCAAAACCCATTTGCATATATGTTGTCCTGATACCATAAATTATGCAAAGGTAAATTACAAAATACTTCTGGTTTTTGAAGAAGGGAGGAAGACACTGGCAAGAAAAGCACTGGGAAGTTTTTTTATATCCTCCACAGAATCAATACTGCATTTTCCAATATGTATGTTCCTTATTATCTATGAATAAAGATCTTGCACAGAAAGATACAAATCTTAACTTCATGTATTTCAAAATGTGCTTGTGTTCGTAACTGACTGTGTGCAACAGTAATTCTTATCCATGAAATGATGTCTCCATAAACATGAAAGACAAATTGAAAAATATATTTCTTTGTAACTAAGAAAAAACATCACTAATGAAATTCACAACATGCCCAAGAATAATTGAAAAAGTCCATAAAGAGGTCACAGAAATTTGCAGGGAGAAGTTGTTAGTGATTTGGTTTGGCTTTTCTGGTTTCATCCAACAGCTTGAGGATTACAGAACACCACTGAGATTTGTCTATTTCAAGCACAGCTCTATAGCAGAATTTTTAACCTTCTTTGAAGTAGCACACCTTCTCTAGTAAACTTGTCTTATTGTTCATATAGCAAATGGCATTTCTACCTCCCAAGTAATTTTTCTTATTCCCAGGCTTAGTCATTGTAATTTGCTATCTCAGCTTCAATGTTTGTCTGACTGTCTTTCTCAAACATTGGAACAGCACCAAATAGTAATAATAAAGTACTCTATTAACACATTTATATCAACAGATGGTTAACATATTTTGAAAGGCCTCAGTACAAATCACTGTCATACCAGAAAGAGAAGGGAACTGAGGAGGAATACTTGGGAATGTCTTGTCTGAGCAATGATCACCCTATTAGCTGTACAGAAGATGCCCTTTTTTCTTTCAGAAATGTGGCCCTTTGTAATAAAAGCAACTGAAATTTCCTTTTGAGGAAGACAATTTTTGTAAACTAAAACAACATAAGAACTACTTTTCAATGTCAGCCCTCATGCCTATTTATCAGTCTACATTAAAATAAACAGGTACAGTGAGGAGAATTTCTTCTGCTTAATAAGCTGGTCTCTTTGTGAGTGTGTGTGGTTTGCATAGCTGCCTTTATAGAACTTATAAAGCTGCCTTTATAGATGGCTTTAAAATTACAAGGTGCTTGTGCTTATTTTGACTTGTACTTGCTTATAAAGCTAAAAGAAAGTCCAGTTTTAATGACCGCAGACTTCTATGCTAACTGAGGAGATGTGTTTCTGGACCAATATTTATTTTTCATGATAAACGTAGCCATTACTCAGGAGTATGGGGCAGTAAGTCTTTATAGCTGAGGTGCCATCGCAATATGATAAACTTTACAGCATCCATAGTAACAGAGAAAAAGAATCAATTCATCAGGTACAGGAAAATGGTGTGTTCATTATTTATTGTTCAGTTTTGTTTAAAAGCTGAAATGTGACTCTTGTTACAGTATTCAGAAACCCACAGTATGAACAGTATCCTCACACTTTGCTTTTCTAGCTCTCTCTTGCCATCAACATTCTTTCAGTTCAGTTTTTCTAAAAGTAGAACCAATTCAGCCAAAACTATGGCACTGCACAGATTTAGATGTAATGGTATAGATTCACATGTGTGAACCGTTTTTTTGTTTGTTTTTTTAAGTTTCTTTCTTTATTTTTCATATAATTTTGGTAAAATGGAATACATCACATTTCAACTGGTAAGGACAATCTAAACAGATATAATATTCTCTTTAGTTTTATCAGTACTGTCGTAATTGTTTCCCATGAAAAATATGCTGAGATTTTCATATGGTTACACTACCTAATAGACAAATGTATCCCAGTCTGCATAATAGAAGTATTTCAGAAATTATAATTAAATGACCTCAAAGTCTCAAAGACATGACAAAGTTAGATCACCTGTTTTAACACCCTGAATTGTCATTTGCAGATATACTCCACTTTAAACAGAAGTTATTCCTACAAGATATTGTCTTAAAATAAAATCCTAAATGTAATTTAACACTAGTCTGAATTATCACTGAAGAAAACATTATCATCCAATTTTGAGATTTATTTAATTTTTGTTAATGTGAAGCCTACTTTGAAAATATTTAAAGTAGCTGAACTGAGAAGAAATGAGAAATTACAGATTTTTATTCTTGATTTTGAATTAGTGAAATGGTCAAAGGGAAAAAAAAATAAATAGTTTTTTATGTGGATCTTGTGATGTGCAGTACAGACTGCTGGCACTGCTGCTGAAAACTGAATGACAATGCACAATTTCAAAGAATGGGTTATAAAAGTGCCTGAAGACTATTGGCATTGAACAACAATAAAGATACTTCCACTGGTGTGATCATGAAGTTATTTTGTTTGCAAATAACAAACCAGTTGTTACAAACATAATTTCTGCAGCATCAGAAGACTGTGCCTTTTAAAATCAAAACAGAGAAATATAAAGGTACTTTCTTTAAATATTAAATATTAAAACATTATGATTTGAGTGAGATTAAACGAGTGCCCAAAATTAAGAGTTTCCAAGCAAAACCAAACTTTTTCACATCCTTTTGAGACAAAAAGTTTCAACACATTCTATAACTCACTTGATTTAGAACTTCTTTTTCATTTTCTGGACTTTTCTTTTAAATATTCCATGTTTATTTCTTCTATGTTTAAACTCAGGCAGCACTTGTAACATCCTTAACAAATACATATGTGAATCTCTCTGAAGAATTAACACAACATTCTCTTTTCCAGTACAACATTATCTATAAAAATAATTACATGCTAAAACAATATTAGGTCTTTTGAATGATAAGAGTATGTTCTTCTGAGGTAATTTATATACTAAAGATCCTGCAAAATGTGAATACAGCAATATTTTATCCTGAATTCATGATAAAATCATTTTTATTTTGTTTTCAGCAGTATAATATAGTTTTGGATGCTCTAATGAGAAGCAAAAATATACAAGAAAGAAGAAAAACATCTAGACTGAGTATCTGAGCCCCAGCAGCAGGATTTCATCTTGCACACATATGTATATAAGTGTTCTTTGAAGTTGCACTCCCACTGTAGTTACACATAAATCAGTTATCCCTGTAAGTAAGTGCCTATCCTTGTCCTTAATTTAAGGGTTTTGTAAAGAAAATTTTACTTTTTACACAGCCTTCTCCTAATTTTCAGCTGGTTCACTATATCCCATGGAATGCAACCAATGTTCAACTTTGAAGAATAAAACAGGGCTTTCTGCACCCTGAGTAAAAAATCATGAAAGTGAGTTAATTGGATATAAAGCCTTCTGAACATTTCACCATGAGCAGATGAGAGTAAATTAAAGAGAAGTGAATGTTTTTTTCATAGAATCACAGAATTTCAAGGTTGGAAGAGACCTCTAGATCATCAAGTCCAACCTCTGACCTAACACTAACAAGACCTCCACTAAACCATATCACTAAGCTCTACATCTAAACCTCCAGGTTAAAGACCTCCAGGGATGGTGACTCCACCACTTCCCTGGGCAGCCTGTTCCAATGTCTAGCAAGCCTTTTGGTAAAGAAGTTCTTCCTAACATCCAACCTAAAACTCCCCTGGTGCAACTTTAGCCCATTCCCCCTCGTCCTTTCACCAGGCACGTGGGAGAACAGACCAACCCCCACCTCGCTACAGCCTCCTTTAAGGTACTTGTAGAGAGCAATAAGGTCGCCCCTGAGCCACCTTTTCTCCAGGCTGAACAAGCCCAGCTCCCTCAGCCGCTCCTCATAGGACTTGTTCTCCAGACCCCTCACCAGCTTGGTCGCCCTTCTCTGGACTCACTCGAGCACCTCGATGTCCTTCTTGTAGCGAGGGGCCTAAAACTGAACACAGCACTCGAGGTGCGGCCTCATCAGAGCCGAGTACAGGGGGACAATCACTTCCCTAGACCTGCTGGCCACACTGCTTCTTATACAAGCCAGGATGCTGTTGGCCTTCTTGGCCACCTGAGCACACTGCTGGCTCATATTCAGCCCACTATCTACCAATACTCCCAGGTCCTTCTCTGCCTGGCAGCTCTCCAACCACTCATCTCCCAGCCTGTAGCTCTGCTTGGGGTTGTTGAGGCCCAGGTGCAGGACCTGGCACTTGGCCTTGTTGAACTTCATGCAGTTGACCTCAGCCCATCGGAGCAGCCTATCCAGATCCTCCTGCACAGCTTTCCTACCCTCAAGCAGATCGACACACGCACCTAACTTGGTGTCATCTGCAAACTTACTGAGGGTGCACTCGATGCCCTCGTCCAGATCATCGATGAAGATATTAAAGAGGACCGGCCCCAGCACCGAGCCCTGGGGGACGCCACTAGTGACTGGCCTCCAACTGGACTTGGCTCCATTCACCACGACTCTTTGGGCCCGGCTATCCAGCCAGTTTCTAACCCAACGAAGCGTGCGCCAGTCCAAGCCAAGAGCAGCCAGATTCTTCAGGAGAATGCTGTGGGAAACGGTGTCAAAAGCCTTGCTGAAGTCAAGGTAGACCGCATCCACAGCCTTTCCCTCATCCACCAAGCGCGTCACTTTGTCATAGAAACAAAGTGTGCATTTATGCATTTTCTGCACAATGTCTCATATGTTCATTACATACAAATTTCAATCTGGTATATGGGCATTTCTCTAAAAATTAAAATTAGGGGCATAAAAATGTATGTCCCCAGATGCAATACATATGGCCAAATAATTGAAATAAAATAAAATAAAATAAAATAAAATAAAATAAAATAAAATAAAATAAAATAAAATAAAATAAAATAAAATAAAATAAAATAAAATAAAATAAAATAAAATAAAATACAATAATAAAATAAAATAAAATAAAATAAAATAAAATAAAATAAAATAAAATAAAATAAAATAAAATAAAATAAAATAAAATAAAAATGTTGTCATGTTTCAACATTTCATACATACTATACAAAGTCATACAAAGTTGCACAGTAGTATCTCATAAAACTATAATATTTTACACAGCCAGTTGTTTCAGGAAACAGTCTTAAGATAGGATTTAGCTATATGAACAAAAAATAAACTACAGGCTAAGGAAATATTGAGAAGGTCAGACCTAATCTGCATTTCCATCTCTGAAATTTTAATTTAAAAATCAAGCTGCTCCTTCTATCTTGGCATACTCTGGCAAATTTAATGGTCTTGCATTGTAAATCATGTGGTAAAATATACTAGTGTTTCAGAAAAATACCAGCTTTGTGTCATTCTGTGTTATTTGGATTGGTAAGATACACAGCCAATTTTACAACAAGGACAAAAATTACACCTGGATCCCAAATGAGTTTCTTAATTGCCAAACAAAATAATCTTTAATTTTGATGTGACAAGACTATCTGTCCTCTCTATGTGTGTACGTCTGATTTTTTCAATGAGACATGGCATAAAATGAGGCATGGATTTAAAACCATTTAAACATGGATTTAAAACCATTTAAAACAGCATTAAGAAGAGTTATTATTGCCATCCCACTCCTATGTCCTCCAGACTGAAATTTTGAGTGGTGAAGGAGGCTGGGGCCCCATAGCTTTACCCTACAATGCCATGTACTAGACTGGGAAGGAAGCATGATTTTGAACCCAATTTTTTTTCCATATCCCTAGTCTGGCAGAAAATGCATAAATTTGAATGACATATTTTCAGAGTTTAGGGCACATTGCTGGCAAGAATATTGTTTTATTTTTAAACTGAGTGTTTTTAGTATAAATGTTATTAACCAGGAATAAATAGAAAAGATAAACACATAAAATTTATGGATGTGTGTAACAAACAGTCTGTTTCTTATTGCAAAGCATATCTCTAGAAGTTGAAAGGTGATCTGCTGAGTGTAGCTCAAAAAAAATAGCACTCTAATTAAAAGTTTAGATCTTTGTGTATTCAATAACATAGGAAATCACCACAGCCAAACAAGATTGTTTTATGTAATAACCAGCACTCTGACTGTTCTGTGTAATGGGAATTATGACACTCATTCTTTTTATTGAATGATTTAAAGATCTGTAGAATGAAAAGAAAAAAGAAACTAAGTTTTATTGTAGAAGTGGATATCAGAAATCTGTAAAATAAACCCCAAGAGAATTGGACCTAAAAACATTGCCAAAAAAAGGTTCAGATCAACCTGAACCTACAATACATAGCAGTTAAAACAGGCAGAATTACTGAGGTTCAAAGGAAGTGACAGCTTGCTTTGTCAAACTGCACTATATTTCCCAGATCAACAAAGCTCCAGCTGACAGTTTGTCATTCCCAAACTCAGCAGCTGGAGAGCACCAAGGAGTACACAGCGTGAGTGGGGCAGCAGCTGAGTGTAAAAGAGCAAAAGTTCAGTGCTGGAATAATATCAAAATAATGACACATCAGCATGACATTTATCTGAGATTAAAGGCAACTCTTATGGAATATAATTACTTTTTTTTCAGACTGTTTTCCAATATTCTTATAAACACTAAGCACCAGCAATTCACGAAAAAGCCAAAAGCACTATCCCTTCTTCTGTGTCAGTTAGCTGACCTTTCCCAAGAAGGCACCAGTATTTATGTATGAGATTGTTCTGTTAGCAGAAGCTGAAGCAATACTGATTAGTGAATATCCAAAGGCTGGAAATAGCAGTGAAGTTTTTCATGGATATTTGTAAGGATTTTCCAAGATGCACTGTGTATGGGACAGGTATTTCTCACTCTTCACTGTACAAAATTATGTGGCCTTCCTTACAGACCCTGCATTGTCTATGCTGGCATTTTTGGTCAGAACCCATTTCTATTCCTCTTCTACAGCCAAAGTCCACCCAAACTTCTGATTGTTGTCTGATAAACTATTAAAAATAATCACTTTGTGGGTATTTTCTTCCTTTGAAACTGAGTTTGCAAAGATTTAGACATTGAACTTACTTTAGCATCTGTATTAATAGTCCTAAATAAAAGTAAATACCTGTATTCTGTGAAACACTTTTGAAGACCAGCAACTTGGTTTGTGATCTGAAATCTTATCTCAACTGCAACAGGACCTTACCAAATCACAAAAATGAAATGTGTGAAAAGACAGCCTGAGGCTGACACACAAACAAATACAGTCACTGAGGAAAAGTGAATTAAGTCTTAAAAAATCATCAGTCTTAAAACTAGGACAAGTGATGAAATTTTACTGATGGGTCAAACTGCTATCATTTTCTCATAGAAGTAAGTTGGTAAAGTACAAAAACAAGGTGAAAAACTGAAGTGAAAAAAGTCACCAGACTGAAACAGGAAGGTGACAGAGTTAGGGGGGAAAAAAATAAAGTAAAAATAAATAAATAAAACAAAACAAACACACACACACACACACACACACAAAAAAAAAAAAAAAAAAAAAAAAGGATTTGCTGGAGAAGGCATAAATTAGAAGCTTTTTAGTCCACCACTGACATCAACAGAAATGTCCATGAAATGGTCGCATAGCAAAAATTGGTCTTTTAAAGGAGAAACTTAAAACGATAGAATAATTGATTAAAAAAAAAAAAATGCACATAAACTCAAACATTGGTAGAGATAACAGCTGGTCGATCAATTAATGATGAACTGAGCTGTTATATACAATATAACCACAAACACAAAGGCACACACATAAAGCCACAAACACAAAGCAGAAATTTTCTTTTGGCATGGGTGAGAAGGCTCATGAGTTTAAAAAATAATAATAAGAAGAATGGTCTTTTGGCAAAGAAATCATACCAACACAAAACACAAACATAAATCATTTTAGAACAGTTACGGAGTAGATTCTGCTGCTGAATAAGAACATAAGTCCTACCAGATTTTTAAAGTTTTGTAGGTACTTAGAGACTGAGGTAGAGGTATGGGGAATGCTCAGAGGTGCTGAGTGTTGACATCAACCCCATTAAAACTAACAAAATAGCTTTTTTAATCTACCTGTAATCAGTATATCAAACTATCTTTATAATTTCTACCTGTAATCAGTGTATTTCTGCTCTCGGAGGGTGACCATGAAATCAGAAAAAGTATATCTTCCTCTACATTTCTATAAAACATAAAATTACTTTTTACAAACCTTCATAAGAAGCTGTTTTGTAACAGAATGTGGCCACATAGACTCAATCAACAGTAGGAAACCAAACACTACCGTGACTTGTACATACAAATGCACAGGGATCTAACTAAGTATTTGCTGGGGCATTTTGCAAACTGTAACAAGTCCTCAGCAAAGTGACCATTTTTCTCTTCTTCATCTCAGATTTACCTTTTCTTAGGTCATTTCAGTGTTAGGTCTGATGTACTTGCCCAGATTGGAAGTGCTTATGAAAATAAAAGGAACAATTGGAAATGCACCAACACCAGGTCTTGCTGGATTCATGCCTTATTCTCATGGAAAACCTGGGCTCTCATCTTTGTATCTTATTTAATGTCTCCTGTTTATAATAGTAGAGCTACTCTTAGAAAAATCATAGTTTTTGGCTCTCAGGTTAGTGCACAAGACACAGACTGTGTCAATGCCTTTAACACGTAGTATTTCTAAATCAATTAGATAAGTCAGAATATAAATGGAGTTACTCACATGGGATAACTAAAATTGGCAGAGTCAGGTGCTGTAAAACTAACCTGGAGAGGAATAGGATAAGTGCCAAGCTGCAGCTCACTTACAGGACAAGATTGTCAATAGTTCTGAGTTCCTAAGGGAGCCTGTTATATTCAAATAGGTGTTAAAAAGAACTGGATGGTCTTGAATAACCTATTACATATTGATTATATCAGCCATGAGAGAAAGATAATTGATTTTCTCAAATGCCATGCAGCTCCAGATAACAAGATTATTGAAACACAAGCCAAACTCATGCAAAACCAAACCAGAGCAAACAAAATGATGCCTGCCTTCAAATACTTATAAAACAAAAATCTGTCTCTCTGGGAAGATGATTGGTAAAAGGAAATCAACTCTAACTGAAGACATACAAAAGCATATTTACTGGGGCATCAGAATATTCTTAACTGTTAAAGAACTAGCCTGGGGATGACTTCTCAGCTTCTGCTGTGTGTCCATAAGACTCCTGGTGGGTAGCCTGGGCCAAAATTTGGAGTTCAGTAAGTATATAGTGTATCACACTCTTACATTATTCTTCATATAAATATTCATACTAGCCTACGTAATTACTGTACAGCACTATGGTGAGTTCAGTGGCTTTGAAACTTATCAGATAACCAGGTTAATTAACTGCTGTTACAACATTTTTGAAAAACCAAACACACACTGCTGCTATGTGTTCTTTTCTGAATTTCAAGCTTAGCAGTATGCAACAAGCAAACTAGATGTATGATGCAAACTAGATGTATGCCGCACCTCGAGTGCTGTGTTCAGTTTTGGGCCCCTCGCTACAAGAAGGACATTGAGGTGCTCAAGCGAGTCCAGAGAAGGGCGACCAAGCTGGTGAGGGGTCTGGAGAACAAGTCCTATGAGGAGCGGCTGAGGGAGCTGGGCTTGTTCAGCCTGGAGAAGAGGAGGCTCAGGGGCAACCTTATCGCTCTCTACAAGTACCTTAAAGGAGGCTGCAGCGAGGTGGGGGTTGGCCTGTTCTCTCATGTGCCTGGTGAAAGGACGAGGGGGAATGGGCTAAAGTTGCACCAGGGAAGTTTTAGGTTGGATGTTAGGAAGAACTTCTTTACCAAAAGGCTTGCTAGACATTGGAACAGGCTGCCCAGGGAAGTGGTGGAGTCACCATTCCTGGAGGTCTTTAACCTGGAGGTTTAGATGTAGAGCTTAGTGATATGGTTTAGTGGAGGTCTTGTTAGTGTTAGGTCAGAGGTTGGACTTGATGATCTAGAGGTCTCTTCCAACCTTGAAATTCTGTGATTCTGTGAAATGCCAGGACTTTTCAACTAGGATGGAGAGAGGTTTGACAACTCCATCAGCCAGTTCCCTCAGGACCCTGGGATTCATGTCATCAGGTCGCATAGACCTGTCCCTGCTGAGATGCATCAGGTGGTCTCAAATCTGCTCTTCACTTACAGTGGGTGGGACTTTGATCTCCCAGCCTCCACCTATGGGTTCAGGGACATGAAAGACTTGGGAAGCCCGTCTACCAGTGCAGATGGAGGCAAAGAAATTGCTGAGTACCTCAGCCTTCTCCACGTCTGTTGTTACCAATTACTCAGTGTCGTGGTTCCGCTCAACTGGGCAGCTAAGCTCCACCACATCCGCTCTCTCACTCCCCTCCTCAAAGAGGAACAGGGAGAAAATAAGATGAAAAGGGCTCAAAGGTTGAGATAAGGACAAGCAGATCACGCAGTAATTATTGTAACGGGCAAAACAGACTCGACATAGGGAGACAGTAAGATTTATTGCTTATTACTAACAAGCGAGAGAAGTGAGAAACAAAGAAAAGAAGCCAAAAGCACCTTCCCCCCCCATCCACCCTCTTCCACCTCCTCCCCCACCCAAGTGGGGCAGGGGAATGGGGGAATGGGGGTTATGGTCAGTCTACAGCACTTCTCTGCCGCTCCTTCTCTGTCACTCTCGTCCCCAGTGCTGTGGGGTCCCACCCACGGGGTACAGTCCTTGATGAACGGATCCAGCGTGGGCTTCCCACAGGCAGCAGCTCTTCCAGAACTGCTCCAGATGTGGGTCCGTACCATGGGATCCATCCCTCAGGAGAAAACTGCTCCAACCTGGCTCCCCCACAGGCAGCAGCCAGGTCACCTGCTCCTGCGTGGTCTCCTCTCCACGGGCTACAGGTCCGGCCCGGAATCTGCTCCGGCAGGGGTCTTCCACAGGTGGCAGCCTCCATCGGTGCAGGGCCACCTGCTCCACAGTTGTCTCCTCCACGGGCTGCAGTGTGGAACCCTGCTCCACCGTGGTACTCCATGGGCTGCAGGGGGACATCCTGCTTTACCATGGTCCTCACCACAGGCCGCAGGGGACTTCTGCTCCGGCGCCTGGAGCACCTCTCCTCCTCCTTCTTCACTGACCTTGGCGCCTGCAAGGCTGTTCCTCACTCCTCTCACTCTCCCAGCTGCTGTGTGGCGCAGTGTTTTTTTTTCCTGTCTTAAATCTGCTCTCACAGAGGCGCAAAACAACATCGCTTATTGGCTCGGCTCTTGTCAGCAGTGGGGCCCTTACCAAACATAGGGTAGCTTCTAGATCCTTCTCACAGACACCACCCCTACGGCCCCCTGCTACCAAAACCTTGCCACATAAACCCACTACACTCAGCTAGAGAAACACGTTCCTAGGCTAAGAATTTAGCCACCTATAATTGCTCACACACTCCTATTTTCACCACTCCCTCGGTCTATTTTCACAGATGTTAGAGGTGCATGGTGGCCCTCGGGGACTCCTCCTGTCACCCCAGCGCAGCAGATCGAAGGCAGCTGGGTCCTCTCTTGTGCTTTTCCTCGAGGCTCTGTGCAGAAGGGATGGCACCTCTGGCACAAGGGCTGGGGGATGGGAAAGAAGCACTCACACAACCCCTGAGAATTACCAACAGAGTGGTTTATTGGCGGGACGTCTTGCAGGTAGGCATGTCCATGGTGTCTGGGGGCTCCATCACAAGCTAATGCTTGCGATAGAGCCGGCGCGACAACGAGTAGGGGACTAGGCGGGCACTCTTGCGACGCTCCTTGTGCGCTTGGATGGAAGAGAGCAAGGACGCGCCGCGGGGGTCCCAGCTCAGTTCTGGTGGAGGTGGATCCACCTCCATCGGCTCCTCTACGTCTCCTGGCGGATCCAGCTCCATCGGCTCCACAGTGTTGGGCAGAAGGCAAAGCCAGTCCTTGGCTGGGACTGCCCAAACGGGCTGTCGTCCACTTGGCATGTTTTCAGGCCAGGGAGCAGATCCAGGGGCTCGTCCGGTTGCACTCCTTGGTGCAGTGCCTCCGTTGGGTTGATTTTCCTGCGTGCGACCAATGCCAGCATCTGATTTCTGGCCGTGGCTGGGTCCTGCACTGGTTTCCCTGTGGTAGGAATGCCTGTGCTCCCCATGTCTGTCTGCCTCTGTTTGCCCCGTGCCACTGTGGCGGCTGTGGGAAGGCCCAGGGCCCCCATCGCTGCGTGGTGGAGGGGATGGCCTGTTCCTCGCATCGCTGCGGTGCCAGTGGTACCGCCTGTAGGTGTCTGGGCTTGCTCGATGGCCACGCCTCTGCTCCGTGTGGCTGGCTGGCTGATGTTCCTGCCTTCGCCTTGTGCCATCATTGCGTGAGTTGGAAGACCCATTCCCCGAGTCGCTGTCTCTTCTAGGGGAAGGGCGACTCACAGCTTGGACTTGCTGTTGTCTGAGCCCGTCCTTGCTTGTTCCTGGCTGCACGCGATGCCTTCCATCAGGAGACCTTTCAGGCTGGGGTGCCGAGCCACGGGATCGTTCATGTGCACGCCGAGGTCCCACGCCACTGGGAAGTGGATTTCCATTTGAGGCTCCAATGCTGCCGTCAGGTTTCTGGCCATGCCTGGATCCTGCACTGTGTTGTGGACTCTGGGCACGCCTCTGTTGCATGCAGCTGTCTGCCCAATGGACGTGCCTTTGCCCCTTGCCACTGTGGCGGCTCTGGGAAGGCCCAGGCGTCCGGTCGCTGTGTGGTGGAGGGGATGGCCTCTTCCCCGCATCGCTGCGGTGCCCACTGTGATGCTGGTAGGAGTCTGGGCTTGCTCCATGGGCACGCCTCTGCTCCGTACGGCTGCCTGGCTGATGCTCCTGCCTTCGCCACATCACTTCATTGGGTGAATTGGAAGGCCCATGGCCCGAGTCCCTGTCTCGTTTAGGGGAGGGACGGCGCACAGCTTGGCCTTGCTGAAGTTTGAGCCCATTCTTGATGAGTCCTGGCTCTAAGTGATGCCTTTTTTCCGTACACTTTCTTGGCTGGGGTGCTGAGCCATGGGGTTGTTCATTTTCACGCCTAGGTCCCGTTCCACTCTGCACTTCACTTCCATTTCTGGGGCCCACGCTACCATCTTCTTTCTGGCTGTGCTTGGGCCCCACGCTGCGTTGCGCGTTGTTGTTGCGCCCACGGTCCTGGTGGTGGTCTGGCCGATGGTTCTGCCGGTTCGTCACGCTGCCATTTTGACTGGAAGAAGGCCCAGGCCCCCTGTCACTGTGTGGCTGGGGGGCCGGCCTGTTCCTCGCATCATTGTGGTACCCATGGTACCGCTTCTGGGTGTCTCTGGGCTGGGTGCCAGAGCTGCCTTGGGCACTGGTGTCTGTCGTGCCGCCAGCCCTCTGCCTCCGCCCATAACTCTGCTTCTCCATCTCCTTCGTAACAGCTGCCTTTTTCGCTGGTGCTCTCTGGGCCTGCAACGCTGCCCGCTCACACCAACGAGGGCCGCCTCTCGCCTTGCTGCTTGGCTCTTCCTCCTGCCGCCAATGCTGGCTCTCAGAGGGCCTCAAAGCTCAGCGAGTGCCGGGCCAGCGGCAGGGGTCCGCTTTTATAGGGCCCGCAGCAAGGGCGGGGCAGTGGTGGCCATTGTGACCTCAGTAAGCCCCTGTGATGCAGGGGCCCGTGCGTGGCCAAATTGGGGTGGCTGTGTTGGGAGTGGTTTAGGAGATGCCCTCATGTGGTCTGAGGGCCCCTTGTGTGGGGCTGGCTCCCCTGGGCCATTTGGCTTGCCAGAGAGAAAGGCTGCCCCTCGGCCACAGGGGTTGTCCTCCACCTTGCATCCTGTGCCCTGGGTTTATTTTTAACACTGTTTTTTATGTAATTTCATTCTGTTGCTTATGGAAAAGAACAGAAGGACAGTGCATCTTCAGCCCTAATGCCCATGTGTGCTTTATCCTCTGAGTGAAGAACTTCCTCACATGGCATCTAGTCTAAATCTCCCCTCTATTTGTTCAAAGCCATTATTACTTGTTCCATCACTACACTCCCTGATAGAGCCCCTCTCCAGCTTTCTCTTAGGCCACTTTTATGGGTTAGGTTAGGTGGCAAAACTACAGGACCTTGCAAATTGCAGCCTTATCTACCTTTTTCCACATGATGTTTTCCAGCTCAGGCTCTAGCCTCTCATCAGTGTAACACAGAATCATAGAAACATTACGGTTGGAAAAGACCTCCAAGATCATCTGGTCCAACCATCACCCAACCACCAATGTCACCCACTAAAACATGTCCCTATGATGTACCAGGTCCAACTTTTCCTTGAACACCCTCAGCGACAGTGACTCGACCGCTTCCCTGGGCAGCCCGTCCCAATGCTTGTCTGCTCTTGCTGAGAAGAAATGTCTCCTAATTGTTTTAATTGTTGAAGAGTAGTGCTCTTTGTTCAATTCTTTGTTTTAATTGTTGAAGGGTAGGGGCATGATGTTTCCATTTTTCCATCAACAGGGACAATGCCCAAATTCTGCCAGTTTTTGCCCAAATTGCCAGTTTTCTCCTCACAAAACTGGCTGCTCATGGCTTGGACTGGAGTACGCTTCATTGGGTTAGAAACTGGCTGGATAGCCAGGCCCAAAGAGTCGTGGTGAATGGAGTCAAATCCTCCAGTTATTGGTCTTGTTAGCGTTAGGTCAGATGTTGGACTTGATGATCTTGAGGTCTCTTCCAACCTAGATAATTCTGTGATTCTGTGATAAACTGGCAGTTTATGCTACTCTTCTCTTCCCACATAAATTATCACAATTAATATATTAATTTCAAATCATTGTGCTAAATTCTGTTTTTATTATGGCATGAATTTACCTAACTTTACAAGAACAAGAAAAGCAAGCAACATTCCTTACCCTTTATACATCTAAAACTGCACTGGAAGAGTACCAGACCTCCCTTTCTTTCCCTAAACCAAATTTACGTTTCTACTCAAAGTATTGAAGTAATTTTTTAGACTTTATAAGGACTTGTAACTTATCCAGAATTTCAGTAATTGCAGATGAGATACATGTTCATGATGGTACAGCTAGTTTCTCAGCGTGAAATATCCATCTTGTATCTAAATGATGCTAATGTGAAGGAGTATAGATTCATGATATCAGAAGGTTATTGTGCCCTTGGATTAAAAACTCACTTTTGAATATCACTAAAGATCCAGAAGTTCAATGTCTTTTCCTCTATCATGATGACACATCTTCTTAGTTGAGAAGTGAACTTAGCCCATTAGCTCTTTCCATCTTAAGGTGGAAAGGTCATAAAAGATTTCTGTGCTCTAGTCCAAAATTGACAACATTACAACCAGTATTCCAGAAGAAGAATATTTGATATTTTTTCAATTGCCTTGTATCTCCTGACAACACTTGTCAAATTTCTGTGGTCATCTCAGTTGCAGAGATATTAAATAACAGTAAAGTCTCAAAGAAAAAGAAACTCCAGGACAATGTTTATTGCGGTATAAAATAAATGAAAGAAAGATACCAATCCAGGCCAGGAAATACTCTAACGGTTCAAACTGCTGGGTAGATTGATGCATACAATTGTAAAAAACTTTACAAATGGAGATTCATTGATTTTATTTTTTAATCTGCAACTTGTATAATAATCTTGCATATTTCTGTCATGTATATGATAATACAGGTAATAAATTCTGCTAAAATAACCAGAGACAAAAGCAATTTTTTTTTTTTTGCTTTTTAATTTAATTTCTCATTAAATTTTCTATTATGTTTTTGTTTGTTTGTTTGTTTGTTTTTCAGTTTAATCAGGTTTCACTATTTTTATTTGGTACATGTCAGAAACTGTGGGTCTTCTGATTTCCAGTTCTGTTTGTTGTTGCAAAGCATCTTACAGTACCTCTGGCGTAAAAAATGCATAGTACAGTGCAATTTAATTGTATGTAAAATTTCTCTAACATTCTAGAAGTGATAAAAAACATTTTAGGATCAAAGCTAGCTCAGTTAGGCTATACTAAAGCATACTTAGAATTAATATTGTTAGTCTTTTTTACAGTTGAAAATGTTTAGAAAATAGCTATTCATAAAGACATGGAGACAATGAGATTAGTAGTACCTGAGAAAAAGCAAAAATTTGTCACCCTTAATCACTAATCATTTGGCACCATTAATCATTTAAGTCTGTAACCACCCAGACTGACTGCATGCTCAAAAATGCAGCAGTTTGGGTCTCTGGATGCAGGGAGTGTCTGAGCCTGTTGCTGCCATCTGAGGGAGGCAGAGATACTGTGTGTGCAGAGATACTGCGAGCAGGTGGATGACCTGGTCCACCTATACTGCGAGCAGGTGGATGTCCTGGTCCACCTGGTGGCAGAGCTCAAGGAGGAGGTGGAGAGGTTGAGGGCCATCAGGGAGTGTGAGCAGGAGATAGACTGGTAGAGCAACTCCCTGCAAGGCCTGAACAAGAGGTACTGGGGTGAGACACCCCAAATGGGGGTAGACCCTCCAGCCGTGTCACTGTTGGGCTGAGAGAGGGGACCTAGGAGTTGAGAAGGAATGAAGACCTTGCAGGCAATGCCCGCCCCCCCCCCCAGCCCCACCTTCCCAGGTGCCCTTACACAACAGATTTGAGGCCCTGGAGCTTGAGAGACCAGTGGGTAAGGATGAGGTAGAAAGTCTATCCTGGAGGATGCCTAGGTAGCAAATTTACTCCTGGTTTACAATTACTTCACAGAACAACCAAAAAAAGGCTGGCATTCCTTGCTGTGGATGTGCCCATTGTAATGTTGTACAATATAACATTCTTCAAAAAAACAGATGAAAACAAGAACAAGAAGGGAAAAATCCTAGCCAATGTTTCCAAATTTTTCTTCAGGAAGATAGAAATTATTTAAATTGGTTTTACTCCATACATATAGCAACAATAATGGTCTAATCCTTCTTCAGCTTCTAAACTATCTCCATCAGGTAAAGCATATCAAGTTCAGTACCTGTTTCTGAGTGCAGTAAATTATCTGTAACACTTCCAACTCAGGATGTAGGTGTTGGCCAACAGTTTCCAGTAATGAGTGACAAAACCAGTCCACGTTGATTTCTCATTTGACACGGGACTCTGATGAACAATTACAGAGTCCCTTAAGGCCTCTGCTTTGTGTGAACTCATTTCCTACCCACCTTACTTGTGTTAACAGATTTCAAGCAGCAGCTGTTGACACTCACCTGTCTTCTATCATCAAGCATTCTTCTCACTGCAGGGACAAATTTGCATCAAGACAGAAAAAATAATTATATTAAATTAAAATAGTCGACTTTTGTGGGTTTTTTGTTTGTTTGTTTGTTTGTTTTCATGGAGTTTATACAGTTGTAGGAAATGCAGCTTTTGCAAAAAGTTCATTTGTTTTCAAGGCTTGTCAAAAGCTCACAGTTCCCCAATCTTTGCTTCCTTTTTTTTTTTTTTATTTTCTTTAAAACAGAATACTTTTAAGCAAATATGCGTAGCTTTTTGAAATTTAAATGTAGTATGAAGAGAGAATGGAAAATACTGAATAGTTTGTTTTTGAGATGGGACTACTGCTTTCTATTTAGCTCCTGCTGAAGTAGCAAAATTCTTTACTGAAATTTTTCCAAATTTACTTTTTTTCTCTCCCTGCAAAATTAGACAGAAGACCATATTTCTTCATTTCACTTGTTTAAATTCAAAATAATTTCCTCCATCTTTGAAGTAGAAAATCATGGGATCTAGGTTTCGTGATCAAATTTCATGTAGAAATAAGCTTTTTGCATTAGCTGGTTTTGTTTAGTGACTCACTGAACATTTGTGTTCGTAACATTTACCTTTCTTTTGTGAACAAGTCAAATTATTTTCCTTTGTTTTAACCAAGATATTGTTTTCATCTTTCATAAGTTTTCATAAGAATTGACTGAAAACAGTTGCTTCATAACTTCCCACGAGGAGTTCCACTATTCATGTCACAAGGAGCATAAGTATCTACTGTTATATCTATACGAGGGAAATAAACAATGTTCATGAATATTTTCAAGTACCAGAATGGAGTTTTCTCTACAAGTGCAGAAACAGTCCCTGGTACACTCTTGCTTGTGATAACTTACATACTAAAAAATGAGACAGCTGGTGCTCATCTGCACTGTTTTGGGGCCTAAGAGCCCTTCCATGAATTCAGCTTCTCTGTAGGGAGCATCTTAAATTAATTTAAACATTAGTTTGCACTATGTCTGATTTTTTATTTAGGTAGATACTGTCAAGAAAACTGAGCCTATACACTGCTGTGCTTTGTGAGCTACACGTGATGGAGTAAGATGGCTGTGTTTACGTTAAGTAATATCCATTTCTGTCTCATCATAGAAAGCAATGTGTTACCAGATAAATATCTTTTCTTTCAAGGTAGGAAAGCTTTTTTTTATTATTATTATTATTTTTTTTTATTGCAATCTATTACACCATATTAATTTGTTTAATCTGCTTTTCTGTCTTCCGCTATTTCTTTCTTTTGAGATTTTTTTTTTTTTTTTCAGAAATTTTTCATGAACTTTGGAGATGACTGGGACTGGCAAAAACAATGTTATAACCCGTAGGAACAGATATACACCCTTTTCAGTTGTACTCTATGCATACATGTTTTCATAGTGTATTGGAGTTAGCCAGCATTTGTGGGTCTTCAAAGTATACAAGGTGTTTAGAAACTATTCACGAGTTACAGCTTGGTTCTGCTTTGGAAAAGACTATGTAAGGGTAGTTTTAACTTAAATTTTTAGAAAAATGGTGTTATAACAATTATATCAGTTCTTTTACTTGCTTTTTTATAAAGGTAATTTGTTCAATGCTTGAGATTAAATTGTTTACCACTTCCATAATCTCTTCTGAGCATTCCATCCGTCAAGTTTTCTAATATCCAATGTTTCTATTTCTGACCGCTGTAACTAGAATTTGATTAAAATATTAAACAAAAATTCCATGCATTTTTAATATGAACATTTCAGTGCATAACTTCTGTTTTTCAGTTTCATAGTTACTGTTTTTGCATTATTAAAAAATGAGCATATAATCAATGTAACTATTTCCTTTGTTTATGGAACTGTAAAGTAAGCAATGAAGCCAGAGCAAACTGTTGTTTTAGAGAACCATCCCAACAATATGGATTAGGATTACCCAAATTACCTTTGGATATTTTGAGGTTTAGTTATGTTCCGTGGTCCCTACTGCAACATGTAATACCACTGTTGTGGTTTAACCCAGTAGGCAGCTAAACACCACATAGCCATTTAGCCATTTGCTTGCTATGGCTCAGTGGATCAGTGGATCAGTGGATCAGTGGATCAATGTATCAGCGGATGGGGGAGAAAATTGGGGGGGGGGAGGGGGGAGAAATGTAAAACTTATATGTTGAGATAAAAACAGCTTCATAGGACAGTAAAGGAAGAAAAAAAAATAATATAGATAATAATTATATATATTTATACAAACACACACAAGTAATACGAAATGCCCAGCCTGCTCTCAAGCACCAACCACCCTGTTTTTTATTGTTCTGCATGACCCCCATATGGTATGGAACATCTCTTTGGCTAGTTTGGGTCAGCTCTCCTGGGTCTGTCCTTCCCGCAGCTTCTTGTGCACAGTCTCCTCACTGGCAGGGCAGTATGAGACCCTGAGAAGTTCTTGACTTAATGTAAGTACTTCTCTGTGAAAATTAAAACATCAATGTGTTATCAAAATTATTTTTCTCCTATATCAAAACCACAGCACCATACCAGGTATGATGAAGAAAAATAACTCTATATCCACTGAAACCAGGACAATCACACAGCAGAGAACTCAAATCTCTTTGTACAAGAGTGAAGCTTTGTATACAAACAAGCTTCACTCTGTTATCTCCTCAGAAAAAAAAATGGCCTAATATCTCAAGGTACAGTTTCTTTCAGGAAGTAAAATCTTAACATAGTTTCTAGATCCAGGGCAGCATAAGGAACAGATCTAGTTGCCTTTCTAATATCACTGTTCTTTTATCAATATCATATATATCTTGGCTGAAATCATTTTTTACTAAATTCTGCATAAAGTACTACACAGAGGAAAAACTGAACACTGTAGTACCTGCAAGCAAGATTTAACATTGTACCTAAGTGTTGCAGGGACATTTCTTTTGTCAGGTGGACTAAATATTTCATTAAAAAAAAAAAAAAAAAAGCTATACTGTACCTCTTTTTGTTTCATAAATTTTGTGTCAAAATCAAATTAAGAAATAAGACAGAGAATGGAAAAAGTCAGGGCCTTAGTGATAGTTGCTTTGTTATGTGGTTCAGACTTAATAGCATGGTAGGGAAGAAATATAATTTTTGTGATGTTTGACTGTAAAAGTTAAATACTCAAAGTGTATGTTACTGTTTTTGTGGATTCATGATAAACAAACTAGTATTTGCCAACTGACTCCAAAGCCACTCCTCCCCAAAATACCTTCTTGCCTATCTCAAAAATTATTCACTTATACCAAAGATAAGGATATTTAAAAATGTGCTACAGAGGAGATTCTGGACTCTAATAAAAACCTGAGATCTTCCATTTAAGAGTTTCATGGACACACACTCTGTGGGGTCAGAGTTATTGCTTCTCTTCTTCACCAACAAGTAAATACACACCTTTTCCCACACAGTACACATGCAAAGTATTATTAATTTACCTTCTTCTGGTCCTTTGCTATCATTATTTACTTTCATTCTCTGAAACCTGTTTTAGAAAGATAAACAAAAATATTGTTTTAATTAACAGATCAAGAAGTACTGCATGCCATGCAGCTCAAACACACCATTTATCTCTTTACCCAATAGTGACCAAATGCCCATCAACTGGGTTGTAAGACATTTTTAAAACTGCCAATTTCAAACTTAATATATGTGAAATCCTCTCAGTATAATTTAAATTATCTGATAATTTAAATTATTTTTTTAGTTAAATGCACAACTCCAAGTCTTTTCTCCACATTACATGGAACAGAAATATTTTGTATGATAGTAACTCTGAATTCCAAAGAAACAAACCCACAGCTAAAGACAGTTCTGGAAATAGCGATCTTTCAACAAGCAGGTGGAAGCTCTCACTCTGTTCACTCTCTTAAAAGCAAATACCTGTTAATATTTAAAATTTCAAAAAATATCAATGATTTATTGGGTGAGGAAGAAAGAGAATGATTCCAAAACTTGATGGTTACAGTGTTATCTGGGAGTCACAGCTTCAGTCCCAGCTCCAATAAATAAGTCAAGATTTTATAGCAGGTAGAAGCAGGTTAGGAAAAGAAAATGACAGCCATTTTCCTGAGCATATTGTAATTCCTTTTGTTATGAAACTTTTCCACATGGTAGGAGACTTCAGTTTCAAACCCAAGAGAGACAGGAGACAAAAAAGATCTGAAGTCAGGGTCTTAGAAGATAGCAGGAAAATTTGGGGAAACAGTACTCCATTAAATAACCAAATATCATACACACATACATACATATATACATATTCACACAACCCTACAACATATATAGATGATTCACACACAAATTTAGTTTATATACATGTTTATATTTTACATTTTATATATAAGTTATGTAAAATTATTCATTTATTTTTTATTATTTTATGTGATGTGCCAAGATGAGCAAACAAGATGAGAGACTTTGGTAAGAAAACTGCAGAAAAAAAAAAAAAAAAAAAAAAAAAAAAGTTGAAAATGAACAAATCTCGGGGTGGGGTGAAAAGTAGTTGACAAAAGAGAACATTGATCTTTCAAGCATATTCAGTACTGGCTTCAGTCTCCTGTACTGCAATGATCTTCACAGGAGGGGTACACAGCTGTACATAGAAACATACAAACAAAAGTAATATTTCTCAGCTACAGTCTGCTATACAAAGACAAGTCAAACTCTATCCAAGGGCTCATAACCTAATGACCTAATGAACCTCAGTCAAGTAACTTGACTGAGAAACCAAAGAAAAAGTGAACTGACCGTATATGTTTTCAAGAAGAACACACTTTACTAAATCCACTTTTAAATGGAAAAGGAAAGCAGCCTGAAATGTATTTGCATTCTCCAGTACCAAGCAAACTAAATTGAGTATGTATGATATAATGTATAAGTTTATAATTGTTACTATAAAGAGAAAGATGAGCAAGCCTAGAGATGCTACAGACCTGTTTATATGAACACACAGCAAGGACCATAACACTTGGCTAGTAATCTTCTTGGATTTCTAAAAATGAGTGTTTTAAGAAATGTCAAATGCAGAACAGAAGTACCAGTCCCCAAAACATGAATGTATTTGCAGTGTTACTTCTTTCTCTGACTTTTTTATTTTGTTTTTAACTTTTCCAAACATTGCAAACATTGTTTTGCAGATATGCATTTAACTTGTATTGCAGATGGTTTAATGAACACAAAACCTACCAAATGACCCCAGATTTTTTTTTCTCAAACACATAAATATTCATGTTATTTTAAATTAAAAGTGTTGACTGTTATGGCTTAGCATCTGTTTCTGTAAGGTACAGAAGTGGCCCTGGTAACAGAAACTGGTTGCAGGAGTAGCTGAATGAGGATACACTCATCAACATGGTTTGGACCTAACTATTGACTAATCAGTGGCAATATGCTGTGGAAGACCAGGCCAAGTGAACAAACTTATGGTAATATTTCATACCAAATATTGCCAAGGAAGCAGAACAGCTAAGTTTCCCCCCTCTTCTAAGCCTAAACACCATAATTGTGGCTCTTCTGGATGGGAGTGATCTCTGCCTCTTCTCTGACAGCTATTCATCTTTACATTAGCGAATCTCAAAGTGAGGGGTTGGGGAAAACAGCACAAACTCTTGCTAGCCCTTTTAGGCAGCTAATAGCTAGCTAAATGTTTCTAACCAATAGTTTTACTTACACATATAAAAACTGATTTACACAATGGATTTTTTTTTATATCATTTGATCTCCAATGAATCAAAATATTCAATTTCTCCAAGTAAACATTCTCCAAATGTCTGTTAGGGTTGCCAGAAAAAAAAAAAAAAAAAAAAAGAAAAAAAGAAAAAAAGAAAAAAGAAAAAAAGAAAAGAAAAAAAAAAAAAAAGCAGTGTTCAGGATCTACTCCTGTATCATTGAAATAAGTAGGCCGAGAAAAATAGATGAGCCAGCCAATGGATCTAGCCAGCCAAAAGAGGAAGACAGGTCATTAATGTAAAGTGAATAGTGCTGTCAGAACCACAACTGGAGAACTAACTCAAGTGATATTGAAATTATGTGACTGAATGAAGGATTACATAAAAAAGAATTGCTGTGTAAGGATCACACAAAAACACAAACATTTTTTACAAACCATTTTCTGTAGTAATAAAGCTGAAACTCCAATACTAGTTAAAGTTGGAAAACAGAAGGCAATTTTTTCATTTGAAGATGACAGAAATTTCTCCGAAGTCATAAACTATTTAAATTCTTTAAAAACCAAAATCCAACGGAACAAGAAAAGACTAAAAGCATGTATTTAATCAACAGCTTTCTTGTCTCTTTTTCAGATTTTCCTCATCTTTATAATATGCAAGAATCTTATTGTGTTTTTTTCCTCTAAAACCCCAATTTGAGAAAAAGACACATATAAAAAAGATCAGAAGAAAAAAAAAAAAAAAAAAGAAATATTTATTACTTGTGACAGTATTCTTCTGCCCCATTCTGTAATAATTTACAGAATAAAAATTTTCTTTATAGATGAGATTAAGGTTTTATAATATATTTATAATATACTGCACCAATTGCAATCCTGGAAACAATTTGTTGGGCTGAAAGCTGTTTCAGACTTGAAAACATAGATTGATAAACAGAAAACACTCTCAACATTTATCCAGAACATTTCATCCTTTGAAGGTCTTGTCACATTTATTTGAATACAACTATAATTGTTTACACAAATTCATCTTTTTTTTTTTTTTACTTTTTTTCCCCAAACAAAATAAACCTTGCAATTACAAATAAGTTTTAGAAGAATTATTTTCAGTTGTAACTAATATCAAAAAATAGAGTTCTAATATCTTGCAGTGTTAGGGCTATTAACTGGAGAAAAACACCGATAGGTCTAATGAACACCTAGCCTTATTACCCAAATTTTTGTCATGTACACAGTTTACCTGAAAAGACTGCCTGTCAGACTAAACTTCTGAGATGATCTGTCTTTAGCCAAGCCAAGAACAAAATCAGATTATCCTTTCTAACAGAATTTACATACAGGCATGAATTCAGAGCAGTACAACTATACACACAAATGAGAAACCAATTGAGAATTTCTCTTCTGAGACAGGTGTTGCCACTGAAACAGGAGGGCAGTTTGAAGCAGTAGCTATAACCAGTGTTTGAGTAGTACTCTCAAAACCTGGCCATGTGCTCTGCAAGCAGAACAGTCCAATATTCTGTGTGTTAGGGAACACAATGGTATGGTGTGAATAAAAGCAGTTGAGATACATCAGGACGCATCCTCTAGTCTCTACTTCAGCAGGTAATGCTGGGCATGCAGCTACATAGAGTGCACTTCCAGCTCTGGCTCTTTTTCTCCCACAAATACTTGCGGATACACACTGTGGTGCCAGCTTTGAACATGTGACCTTATGGTAGTATTCATAACTTTGTGGTTGAAAAAATATTACAGAAAAAAAAATAAATAAAATAAAAATAAAAATAAAAATAAAAATAAAAATAAAAATAAAAATAAAAATAAAAATAAAAATAAAAATAAAAATAAAAATAAAAATAAAAATAAAAATAAATCAAATTATAGCTGCATTTAAGCATTTATAGACATATATGCATTCTGCAAATTTCAAGTTAATTTTAATTTAACCTTGAGTTCAACTATCTAGGTTATTACCTTCCCATATTCTTTCTGCCAGTCTCTACAAGATAAAGAAGTAATGAAGAAATGCTTGCAAACCTGTGTGTTAATCAATCACTGTAGTCAGTTTAAGAAACAATTTTCAACTCAATTCTTTTGCTAAATTTCCAGCTGAGCCTCAGATTTTTGCTAATAGAAAATTTCCCGGCAATATTTGCAATATTGCCTTGAACAAATACCTGTGTCAAATCTGAGGCAGTACTTATCACTACAACATATATTACTTCTCCACAAAGAAAGGACTGACAAAAATAAAAATTAACTATTGTCCACACTTATGTTTTTCCTGCTGAAAGAAGCTTGCTCTTTTTAGGGGTCATGAATACAAGTAATATGAGCATATCAAATATGGTGCCTTCCTATATGAGCTGTTTTATCCGTGTTTCCACAACTTTTATCCTGTTTATTTTTGTTTAGGTTGAATAGATTTAAAACTGAATGGTGCTAAGCTGAACGCTGTAAGAGCCTCCAGCACTATGCAAGTACTATGAAACAATGAAAGAAGCAACTACAGCCACCTATACTTAAGCAAACATATTATTTGCCAAAGAATACAGCCTGATTACAACAGATTTCTCCAGAAAATCTTGAGTTAAATTTGCTAAACTGGGATGGCAGGATTACCTGTTCTCCAGAGTGCTCCTGACTAACCACTCAGCATACATGTAGGAATAATTAATACAGCTTAAGTTCCAGTCTGCCATGCTATACTTAATGCCCCAAATCCTCTCATAGTGCCATGAGAAATCCATAAAGGTAGGGTTCTCCTTCCTTTTCTCAGAGATGGTGCTCTGCCTTCTGCATGAAACTGAACTTTCATTATAGCAGGACTCAGAGCTTTAAAAAATGTGAGCATCCAGACTAGAGACCTCAAGCTTTATTTAACACTTTTCTGTTTTCTTAATATATTGCTTCTCAGCATTACCTGAACTGAGTATTTTTATTTTTTTTATTACCATGGATCTGGAAAACAGAAACGTCCCAAAGCAAAGAACTTCTCTAAAAGAACATTACATAAGAGGAAGTGCTTTGGAAAAATGTCTGAGTGATGCTGCAGATCTTATCTGTGGCAATGTGCCATGGTGGAATGCTTTCTGGTATGACAGAAATACATTTAAGATTTTATAAGTCAATACCACTACCAAATACAGAGATTTTAGTTTGCAATGTAGATAGTAGATACTTATCAGATACATCTTCAATAAAATGTTAAGCTAAGTGACAGAGCAACTGAATTCATTGCAATTTTTAATGGATTTAATGTCATCAAAAGCAGATCATGTGCACAATCTACTTTCAAGATGCTGAACTGTAGCAACACAAAGAAAAACCTGCAATCTCTGAGCAAACAGAAGAAATAAAAAAGAGCTCATTTAACAATACTGCTATAACTCAGAACAGCTTGGAGTGGTGAAGGTCATTGTATCCTGAGACATGTGTCAACAGAAATAGTAACTTTCTTTCGAATTCCCCAACAAATATTGTCTTCCTTTACTGAGGGCTTTATGTGCCAGGCACAATAGGCTTAAAATATGAAACTTGCCTGCATGCAATCAGTTAACTCAGTTACATTCTGAAAAGTATAAAAACCTTTATTATTATTTTTTAATGATTGATTAATATTAATCCTGGGAAGATAAAATTTTCTAGTATTGTTTAAAATGTCTTGGTTAATTTTACAATATTCAGAAACATTTATATGGATCACTTCAGAAACACAAATAATTCAACTGAATTATTTGTGAATCTGGACCAGAATTCAGGAAAAACTGCATATGAGGGAAAAAAAAAAAAAAAAAAAAAAAAAAATCATACTCAGATATGGAAGATCTGCAAAACTTGTAAGTTTTCGTATTCCTCTGGGATTTGCTCCTACATGTAAAACTGAATTTCTTGCAATTATTCTATCTATGCATAAATTTTTAATTCCCATTACTTTTTTTACTTTATCTAAATGATAATAGATTAACCATTTCTTCTTTTTATCCCCATGTGGTATTCACCATAATTTTTATTCATTAAATTCTTCTTTTTCAGTCATATTTTATAGTTCCAATGATTTCTCACATATAATGAACTCTATTTCTTCAAGATCTTTGCAAATTTATACTGTCTCTTACTTCTTTCTTGTAATATACTGGCTTCATAACAACATATTCAACAATTTCTTGATACTCAAATTTTATTACCCAAGTAGTAACTAGCACTAGGATATTGGATATTTCTTGAAGACTACTGACTAGAAAAGACAATACTAAAAGCATAAGGTAGCCCTTTTCTGTTAACTATTAAACCTCTCTCACACCTGCCTAAGGAGAAAAAAAAAAAAAAAAAAAAAAAAAGCACACACCACACCAAAATAATGATTTTAATATATTTGAAATCATTAATAAAGTTTTGTACAAATTCTTCTTAGCTATATTTGTTTTTGGGAGGTTGCAAACATTGACTTTCATACTGAAGCTTCTTGAAAAAGGCAGGGAAATAATCACAGCAGGCAGTTAAGAAATTGCATTATCCTTGAGAGTTATATAATAACTGATAGTCAGAACCCTAGGTTTCTCCCTCACTATGTTTTATTATAGATTTTGAATGAATAAATTTTTGATATACACTATCTGAAATAAAATGTCTAGAAGGGGTTAATTGAATTAATCTCCCATTATTTCAGGAGGGAAGATCACCCATATGGAAAGTCTCCTTTGGATGTCTGCCACAAAGCTGTTCTTTTAAAGTTCTTCTCTGCAGCATCAACACCACATAATATCCAACACAATTTCTACAGAATCTAAAATGACAATAGCAAAGCTGTGGACAGAAGAGCTAATAAGTCAAGTGAACAACACCCCAAGAGTTTTAGAGATCAAAAGGTAGCTGGAAACAAGTTTAATTAATTTGCAATTCTATCTGTCTTGAACTACAATGTAGCTTATATAGAAAGGCTTCTCAGAAATTACAGCCAAAATCTCAGGAATTACAGCCAAAAAAAGTGCTTAGTTCAGTTGAATTTATATTCTGATACCAAATCGTATAGTTTCACAAATCAGCAATTTATTAATGTTTATACCATTTTCAGATACTTATTAAAATAAAATAAAATAAAATAAAATAAAATAAAATAAAATAAAATAAAATAAAATAAAATAAAATAAAATAAAATAAAATAAAATAAAATAAAATAAAATAAAATAAAATAAAATGCTAGTATATTTTAAATAAAAAGAATATAGGAAATATATTTTCAAAACCTTAGTTATAAATACAGGGCTTTCTACTATTTTACTAACATAAGACAAGTGGCACACTTACAAATTATTCAGATATGACATAGTTGAGAACTTTTGCATGCTAATTCCTTGGTCTTTAACTCTTTTAACCACTTGAATTAACAGCACATACTTAACTGAGAAATATACTGTATGGAATTCTGCTTTTTATAACAAAATGGATTATATTTTCTTGTTAAACACAGAGAGGACAGCAAATTTGCTTGCCTAGGGCATGTTATACACACAAAATAGTTTAACACGTTTGGCTGGTAGTCTCAATATACTTTTGTTTCAAGATCAGTCTAGATGTTTCAAGATGGAGCAAGACTTTGGCATGAATTGAGTCTGTTCTGTCGGATTTTTATTCAAGACAAAACAGACCATGTTTTCATACTTTTTTTTTTGTTGTTGTTATGGTAAGCATGGGTTAGAAGGCCATTTTTGAATGGGTGGAAGAAGAAGACATTCCATTTATTTTATGTTCCATTTTAGGCAGAAGAATCATATCTGTAAAGCAATGAGATTTATTTTAATTAATATAGTTTGTAAGGCTGAAGGGTGTTTACTTGGAACCTGTCATCAAGACTTCAAACTAAGCTTTGGAAAGTGTTAAGCCTTAGCAAATTGCTATATGTTCTGTAGCATTTATATATCCTGTGAAAAGGTCTATATAACATGAAAATAAGCTAAGTCACATGTTTACTAAACCAGCAGTTTTTGTGCTTGTGAAACCACCATCCCAAAACTACTAGCGTATTCAGGTGTCAATACTTGGTCCAATCCATCTAACATTTTCTTTAATGACCTGAATGATGGGGCAGAATGTACCCTCAGCAAGTCCACAGATGACACAAAATTGGGAGGAGCAGCTGATACACCAGAAGGTCATGCTGCCATCCAGAGGAACCTAGAAAGGCTGGAGAAATGGGCTGTCAGGAACTTTGTGAGGTTTAACCAGAGCAAGTGAAGAGTCCTGCACCTGGGGAAGAGCAACCCCAGCCACTAGCATATGCTGTGGTCTATACTTTGCTGCAAGAGCACATTTTTAGGTCATGTTCAACTTGGTGTCTACCAGGAATCCTGGGCACCTTTTTTTAACAGAAAGTGCCTATAAAAGGACATAAAAATGTACCTGATGCAGGCAAGTGAAAAAAATAAAAAATAAAAATAAAAAATGAGCCCTTTTGTGATCTCTATTTTAAAGGAAAAGCATCAATTCCTGAAAGCACTGCTGTTTGTGTGTATGTTGAAGATAGGACAAAACATGCATGGCTTTGGCTAGGAAAGATTAATTTTCTTCCTAGCAGCTCTTCTGGTGCTGTGTTTCAGTTTTAGGATGAAAATAATACTGATACCGCAACAATGTTTTAGTTGTTACTGAGTAGAGCTTACACTAAGTGCTTACTGTGAGTCAAGGACAGCTTCTCATATCGCCCTTCCAGTGAGTAAGCTCATCCAAACTGAGCAAAGAAATATTCCATATTGTTCAACAGCATGCTGTACAATGACAAAATGGTGGAGCTTCCATTGCTCAGGGACTGACAGGGCATTGGTCTCTTGGTGAGCAATTGTGTTCTTCATCCCTTCTTTTTTACTCTTGTTTATGCTGTTGTTTGTTGTTTGTTGTGTTTTTTTTTTTTTCTCCTTTCTTATCAAACTGTCCTTATCTCAACCCACAAGTTCTTGAACTTTTTACATTTTTGATTCTCTTCCCCCATACCGTTGTGGGGAAGTGAGCATCTGTGTGATACTTAGCTGCCTGTCTGGTTAAATAAACCACAACACACACAGTTATTTAAAAAAATCATCTTTCTACAGGTGTGGAGAACAAAGTTTATCATTACTTACGGGTAGAAACTGCTAATGAAAATCTGTGTATGACACTGGCATCAGACATAAAATAGACAGAACCAGGAGCAAGAAATAAGTTTTCTCTAAACTGAAACTAAAAGTACGGTGTCTCTTGAGAATTTGCTAGAGCAGCAGAATGAATGAAGCATTAACTGCATACAATGTGCATTTCCAGAGACAGGGACAGTATCGTCAAGGTCCAGCTTAGCTGAAGTGCTCCTATCTTAGGCATGTGCAGGACACTCTTGTCATGGGATGTTTCCCCAGCTGCAAACAAGACAGCCTTCCCCAACAGTGGTAGAATGTAAGGCTGGTTTTTGATTTATAATTGCTCTGGCAGCATATGAGTCAGCTGCTGATGACCCTAATATGGTTCCTGTGTAAGGGGAAAATGGCCTACACATTTATAAGATGAAGTGATGTACTAAAATTGGGGGGAGGGAAGAGGGGGGAACAATAGATGCCTCCAATTGCACAGATAAAGACTGCTTCCAGCTTGTGGAGGCTTGCTCCAATAGCCTCTTCAACAACAATCACAGAAAAGCAAAGAGACGTGATAAGAATATGGAAGACAATTCCCTCTAAGAAAAAATGCAAGAAAATGCAAATGTTTCCCATCTTTCTGTTACCAGAAGGCCCCTGTTCAAGGCTGTAACAGTAACAAGAGAAACAATTGCAAAGCTTTCCAGCCAAGGTCCCTAAAATATGACAATGACTAATTCCTCCAGCTCCCAAACTCTCTGATGTGCCACAAGAGAGACAGTGAAGCTGGCTGTTGGTGTTCTGAATACTGCTTCACTCCAGAAAAATAGGCATCTGCAGCTTTTTTTGTCCCACATGCTTTCTGCTACAAAAGATGCTCTCAGAACATAAAGAACACACACACATCTTGTCTTTTGATCCCTTTAACCCTCATACTTTAAAGAAAAGGATCAGTAGATGTGTTAGAAAAACTAAAGTGTCATGAAAATTACAACAGCAGAAACAACCCAGTTACCTCATAGCAGCTGAAATTGATATTAGACCTTATAAAAAGTAATAATTACCTTTGATATTTCAGGGAAAAAGCTAGTTATTTTCTCCTAGTTCTGCTCACTTCAGGATTTACTTGCAATAAGCTTTTGGAAAAAAATTCCACTACTGCTTGTACTAGGCCACACAGAATGCTTCTCTACTAGGCCTTACACTATGTAACCTCTTAATGATATCTCTTAATGATATCCTATCATTAAGTCACTTAAAGAGTGAACAGTCCAAAGGACTTTAAAAAAAAAAAAAAAAAATGAAGAGAACTGCCCAAGGTTTTTAGGTTTAATGGTTTAATGAAAAGAAAAAAAAAAAAAAAAAAGGAAAAATAAATATAAGTATCAGTTGCTAGATCTATCTCTAGCTAGAGATTTCTGTGAAACTGAATATTTACAGTCATGGGACAGCAGGAAGTAAAACTAGAAATAGAACAAAGCAAATACTTCAAAGAAAAGGAAAAAGTATATATATACACACAAAAGAAAGAACAGGTAGAAAAAAAATGGACAGTGGGATCATAGAAAAAATATCAAAGGAGCAAACATGAATATTTACAAAGAATATATTAACAGAATTATAAATACATAAACAGGAGTATGGAGTTTTCTCATCTGCTTAAGTATTATTTAGAATCTAGTAATATCACAGAACCACTGAGTCACAAGATGGCCGAGGTTGGAAGGAACTTCCGAAGATCATCTAATCCAACCCCCCTGCAGAGCAGGATCACCTAGAGCACATTGTGCAGGATGGCATCCAGGCAGGTTTTGAATATTTCCAGAGAAGGAGACTCCACAACCTCTCTGGGCAACCTGGTCCAGTGATCTGTCACCCTCACAGTAAAGTGCCCCCACCTCTCCTTCAGTTTATGCTCATTGCCTCTCATTCTGTCACAGGGCAAAACTGAAAAGAGACTGGCTCCAACCTCAAAAGACCCTCCCCTCACATATTTATACACATTGATGAGGTCTCCCCTCAGTCTTCCCTTTTCAAAGCTAAACAGGCCCAGTTCTCTCAGCCTGCCAGCATATGGAGAGAAAAAATCAGGAAGGCCAAAGCCCAGCACGTGTTCAACCTGGACACCATGCTAAGGATAAAAAAAGTTTTTATAAATGTATTAACATCAAGAGGAGAGCCAAGAGGAATCCCCATCCTTTACTGGACACAGGTGTGAATATGGCTACTGAGTATAAGGAAAAGGCTGAGGTTCTTAATGCCTTCTTTACATCTTTCTTTACTAGCTAGACCATTTATCCTTGGGGTATTCAGCCTCCCAACCCAGAAGTCTGGGACGTGGAACAGAAGAAATCTCCCACAGTTCAGGTGGAAACAGTTAAAGACCTGCTGCTCCAACTGGACTGTTGCAAGTCCGTGGGGCCAGATGGGATCCACCCAAGGGTGCTAAGGGAGTTAGCGGATGTGATTGCTGGGCCACTTTCCATCATTTATCAGTGGTCATTGTCATCCAGAGAGGTCCCAGATGACTGGAGAGACTTGCTAATGTGATGCACATCTATAAGAAGGGACATAAGGAGGACCCAGGGAACTACAGGCCTGTCAGACTGACCTTGGTGCCAGGAGAATGATGGAACAAGTCATCTTGAATGCAATCATGCAATGTTTGTGGGACCACTGGGGGATCAGACCCAGACAGCATGAGTTCATGAAAGGCAAGTCCCGCCTGACCAACGTTATCTCTTCTATGGCCAGTTGACCTGCCTGGTGGATGAGGAAATTGCTGTTGATGTAGTCTACCTAGACTTCAGCGAGGCCTTTGACACAATCTCCTGCTGTATTCTGGAGAAGCTGGCAGCCCGTGGTTTGGAAAGGTAAACTCTTTGCTGGGTTAAAACCTGTCTGGATGGCTGAGCCCAGAGAGTGGTGGTGAGTGGAGTGAAATCCAGCTGGTGACTGGTCACCAGTGGTGTTCCCCAGGGGTCGGTGTTGGGGCTCATCCTCTTTAATATCTTTATTGATGATTTGGATGAGGGAATTGAGGGCACTCTCTGTAAGTTTGCAGACAACACCAAGTAGGGGGGAAGTGTTGATCTGCTGGAGGGTAGGAAGGCCCTGCGGAGGGACCTGGACAGGATGCATCAATGGGCAGAGGCCAATGGGATGAGGTTCAACATGGCTAAGTGCCAGGTCCTGCACTTTGGTCACAACAAGCCCACTCTACAGCCTTGGAGCAGAGTGGCTGGAAAGCTGTGCAGAGAAAGAGGATCTGGGGGTGCTGATTGATGGCTGCCTGAACATGAGCCGGCAGTGTGCCCAGGGGGCCAAGAAGGCCAACGGCATCCTGGCTTGTATCTGAAATAATACAGCCAGCAGGTGCAGCGAGGTAATCATTCCCCTGTACTCTGCTGTGGTGAGGCCACACCTCAAGTACTGTGTTCAGGTTTGGGCCCCTCACTACAAGAAGGACACTGAGGCCCTGGAGTGTGTCCAGAGAAGGGCTACAAAGCTGGTGAAGGGCCTAGAACACAAGTGCTATGAGGAGCAGCTGAGGCAACTGGGGTTGTTTAGTCTGGAGAATAGGAGGCTCAGGGGAGACCTTATTGCTCTCTACTACTTTCTACTGAAAAGAAGTTTTGGGGAGCTGGGTGTTGGCCTCTTCTCACAGATAAATAGCAATACTAGAACTAGAGGACACGTTGTGCCAGGGAAGGTTTAGGTTGGAAATTACAAGATATTTCTTCTCAGAAAGGGTGGTCAGGCATTTGAATGGTTTCCTTGGGGAGGTGGTGGAGTCACCATACCTGGGGTTGTTTAAGGAAAGGTTGGATGTGGTGCTTATGGACATGGTTTAGTGGGTGACATTGGTAGTAGGGTGATAGTTGGACCAGATGATCTTGAAGGTCTTTTCCAACTTTAATGATTCTATGATCTTCTGTCCACAAAATGGGTCTTCCATAATTTGTTTGGTATATCCTGAGACCAAGCCTGACTACTTTTAAGCTTAGCTATTAACAGGCCAAATGGCTATGATGCTTCAGATACTGATGGTGTCTGTTTAATAATCTGAATTATCTGAATAATCTGAATGATTTTGTCCTCGAATGACAGGTGCTTCAGTCCTCTAATCATCTTCAGTAGTTCTACATGTATGTCCCTCTTGTACTGGGGAACCCAGAACTGGACACAATACTCAAAGTGTAGCCTCATGAGCGCTGAGTAGAGGGACAGGATCATCTCCCTTGACCTGCTGGCAACACTCTTCCTAATGCACCCAAGGATACTGTTGGCCTTCTTGGCCAGAGGGGCACACTGCTGGCTCATGGTCAGCCTGCTGCCCACCAGGACTCCCAGGTCCCTCTCTGCAGAGCTGCTCTCCAGCAGGTCAGCCCCCAACTGGTACTGGTGCTTGGGGTTATTCCTCCCTGGGTGCAGGACCCTGCACTTGCCCTTGTTGAACTTCATGAAGTTCCTCTTGGCCCAGACCTTCAGCCTGTCAAGGTCCCTCTGAATGGCAGCACAGCCCTCTGGGGTATCAGCCATTCCTCCCAGCTTTGTGTCATCAGCTGACTTGCTGAGGGTGCACTCTGTTCCATTGTCCAGGTCATTGATGAACAAATTGAACAAGACTGGACCCAGTACTGACCCTTGTAGGACACCACTAGCTACAGACCTGCAACTAGTCTCCACACTACTAAGCACAACCCTCTGAGTTCTGCCATCCAGCCAATTATTAATCCCCCTCACTGCCCACTCATCTAGGCTGCACTTCCTGAGTTTGTCTATAAGGATGTTACGTGACACAGTTTCAAAAGCCTTGTTGAAGTCAAGGTAGACTACATCCACCACTCTCCCCTCATCTACCCAGCCTGTCATCTCATCATAGAAGGCTATCAGATTGGTTGAGCACGATTTCCCCGTGGTGCATCTATGCTGACTACTCCTGATCACCTTCTTATCTTCCACATGCTTAGAGATGACCTCCAGAATGAGCTGTTCCATCACTTTTCCAGGGATGGAATTGATGCTGACTGGTCTCTAGTTACCTGGGTCCTCTTTCTTGCCCTTTTTGAAGACTGTAGTGACATAGACATTCTTCTAGTCCTTAGGAACCTCTTCTGTTCTCCATAACCTTTCAAAGATGATGGAGGGTGGCCTAGCAATAACATCGGCCAGCTCCCTAAAAATCTGTGGGTGCATTCCATCAGGGCCCATGGATATGTGGATGTCAACTTTGCTTAAATGATCTCTGACCCAATCCTCTTCAACCAAGGGAAACTCCTCCTTTCTCTGGACTTCTTCCTTTGTCTCCCATGTCTGAGATTCCTGAGGGCTGATCTTAGCAGTAAAGACTGAATCAAAAAAAGCATTCAGCAATGCTGCCTTCTCTGCATCTTTTGTCACCAGGACATCTGTCCCATTTAGCAGCAGGATGACATTTTCCCCAGTCTTCCTTTTTCTATCATGTATTTGAAGAAGCCCTTCTTGTTGTCCTTGACATCCCTTGTCAGATTTAAGCCTTGGCCCTCCTCGTCACATCCCTGCATACTTTGACACACACAGATCTCCAGTTCTTCCTGTTTGTTTCCCACACTACATGCATTAGTATACAAGCATTTCAAAGATCTGAAATGCTTGTTTCTCATTCTCCAAGTGTATGTATAGAAACACTTCAGATGTCTTTCATTCAACTCAGCCTGTGTGGGGCATACACTAGCATGTAGTTCCTCAAAAATTAGCATGCAGTCGCATATCTTATCGTTGATGGGCCTGTTTTTGTCTCTTTCCCACTTCAAATGTAGTTTAAAGCCCTATCAATCAGCCCTTCTAACTCCTGGGCAAAAATCCTTTCCCCCCCTCAAAGAAAGGTGTTCCCCACCAGTCAGTAGGTCTGGTGTCAAGTAGACCTTCCCATGATCAAGAAATCTGAAACTTTGTCAATGGCACCAGCCTCGAAGCCACATATTGATAAGCTGGGTCTTTCTGTTCCTTTCAATATTGATCTGCACTACTGGAAGGATGGAAGAAAATACTGCCTGTAAATGCAGCCACCTGCCACTGGAGATGCCGGGGATTGAACCCGGGACCTCATACATGCGAAGCATGCGCTCTACCACTGAGCTACATCCCCTCTAAAAATATATATATTTATATACATATATAAATATAAAATATAAATCTGAAGGGGTTTTTTGTTTGTATGTTTGTTTCTTGAAAAAAAAAAATTAAAGGTCCTTTAATAGGATGTATTTGAAGGTTCACTAAAATCTTAGCTGTTAGAAGCGAACTTTTTTCAAACAGCTTTGTTGTACTATAGGACAATATTATGGCACTGTCCTGTACTATATTGTATATGGTATAGTAGACATTCAAAGAGGTATTTTAATGATAAGTAACATGCATGAATGAAGGTAAAATATGGCAGATCAGGTCCATAATAACAAATATAATTCTTAAAACACTCTTTAACTCTAAAATCTTTTGGAAGCAACCACTAAAGTACTTTTAACCCAAATATATTAACTTTTTCCTTGTTAAGTGAAATCAGTTATTCAAAGAAAACAGCATTGTGAATCCTATAAATACCACATTCCCAAGATGATATTTATTATGGAAATATCAGTAAAAGCGTGCATCTTGCAATCTTATTTTTGTCATATCATAGTCATATCATAGAAAATCCATAGTCATTTCCTCTGGTGACATAAAAATATGAGGAATCTAGCAGAACCTCCTAAATTATAAAAACCTTAACAGATATTTTATGAGCCTTTTACAATAATACACCTTTTCAATAAACATAAATGCCATGTGCCATGTAAGTACACTATGTAACTTTCCTTTTTGTGAATCCTATAAAAAAAGACTCCAGAAAAACACACGGGGACTGCATTAATTTTCTGTCTTTACCAGTGATAAGTGTATGGTTGGAAAAAGGTGTAGGGAAGATAAACCTAACTGATACTGTCCAAATAATAAGTACAATTAACTTACTGAATGTTTTGCATTGTTCTGATTGTCTAGTATAGTGAAGAATAAAATCATGTTACAGAATGAATCACAGAATCATAGAATGGTTTGGGCTGGATGGAACAATAAAGATCATCTAATCCACACACCCCTGCCATGGATAGGGTCACCTCCCACTAGTCTAGGTTGCTCAAAGCCCCATTCAACCTGGCCTTGAACACTTCCAGGGAGGGGGCTTCCACAACTTCTGTGAACAACCCAGTCCAGTGCCTCACCACTCTCTGAGTGAAGAATTTCTTCCTAATGTCTAATCTAAATCTGCCCTCTTTTATCTTAAAACCATTTCCCTTTGTCCTATCTCTACAACCCCAGCTCCCTCAGCCTGTCTTCATAGGAGAGGTGCTCCAGCACCCTCTGGCCCTCCTCCAGACTCACTCAAATAGGTTCATGTCCTTCTAATATTGGCAGCTCAAGAGCTGAATGCAGTGCTCTAGACAGGGTCCCAGAAGAACTAAGTAGAGGGAGAGAATCATATCTCTTGATCTGCTGGCCACACTGCTTTTGATGTAGCCCAGGACTGCATCCCCACTGGGCTGCAAACTCACATTGCCAGATTATGTTGTGCTTCTCATCAAGCAAGAGCCCCAGATCCTTCTCCTTGGGGCTGCTCTCAATCCATTCTTCCCCTCAGCCTGCATTTCTGTTTGGGATTGCCCTGACCCAGGTGCAGGACCTTGCACTTGGCCTTGCTGAACTCCATGATGTTTGCACAGGCCTACCTCTCAAGCCTGTCCATGTCCCTCTATATGGCAGCACTTCCTGCCAGTATGTCAACCTCACCACACAGCTTGGTTTCATTGGCAAATCTGCTGAAGTTGCACTCAATCCCACTGTCCATGCCACCAAGAAAGATGTTAAGTAGCAATGGACCCAATAATGGTGTTCCCCTGAGGAACTGATCTCCCACATTGTTAATGATCTCCAGTTGGACTCTGGGGTCTCCACTGTGGCTGCTGACCACAATTCTCCAAGTGCAACCATCCAGCCAATTCCTTACCCACTGTGGTCTAACCATCATATCCATGTATCTCCAACTGAGAGACAAGACACCATGGGAGGCAGTGTCAAAAACTTTGCACACCCAGATAGATGACATTCACTACACTTCCCCTATCCACCAATGCTGTGACTCTGTCCACCAGATTTTTCAGGAACGATCTTCTCTTAGTGAAGCCATGTTGGCTGCCACTAATCACCTTCTTATTTGCCATGTGCATTAGCATAGCTTCCATGAGGATCTGCTCCATGTTCATGCCAGGCACAGAGGTTAGACTGACTGGCCTGTCATTCCCTGGGTTTTCTTTTTTTCCTTTTTTAAAAATGGGGGTTATGTCCCCTCTTCCAGTCACTGAGAACTTCACCACAACGACACAACTTCTCAGATAGGATGGAGAGAGGCTTAGCAACTCAGGACCTGTGGATGTTTCTCGTCAGGTTATATATACCTGTGTACCTACAGCTTCCTTGGTCTCAAACTTGACCTTCTCCTACAGTAGGTGGTTCATCATTCTTCCAGTCCCTGCCTTTGCCTTCTAAGAAAGGGGCTATGTGGCTAGAGCCAAAAAAAGTCATTGAGTACCTTAATCTTCTCTGTATCCCACATGACCAGCTGACCAGTTTCATCTGGAGAGGGCCCACACTTTCCTTAGCCTTCCTTTTATAACTGATGTACCTACAGAAGCCTCTCTTGTTGCCCTTGATGTCCCTGGCCAGATTTAGTTCTAACAGGGCTTGGCTTTAGCTTTCCTCACCTGACTACTCAGACAACATTTCTGTATCCCTCCCAGGCTTGGAAGTCCTTGCTTCCACTCTCTGAAGGCCTCCTTCTTCTGTCTGAGTTTGGCCAGGAGCTCCTTGTTCATACATGTAGGCCTACTTGCATTTTTGCCCAACTTGCTCTTTATTGGGATGCATAGCACCTGAGCTACCATATTAACCATCTTCCTTGGACACCTCTTCCCTCCAGGGCTTTGTCCCATGGTACTCTACCAAGATCATCCCTGAAGAGGCCAAAGTCTGCTCTCCCAAAATCCGGGGTAATGAGGTTTCTATGCTCACTCCTTGCTGCCCTCAGGATGCTAAACTCCACCATTTCATGCAGCCAAGGCTGCTCTTGAGCTTCACATTCCCTATCAAACCTTCCTTATTTGTGAGAATGAGGTCCAGGATAGCACCTCTCCTCATTGGTTTCTCTATCTTCTCTTCTATAGAGAAGGAATTTATCAATGCATTCCAAGAACCTCCTGGATTTCCTGTGCTATGTTGTCCCTCCAACAGATATCAGGGTGGTTGAAGTCCCTCAGGAGGACCAGGGCTTGTGAACATGAGGCTGCTTCTGTCTGTCTATAGAGAGCCTCATCTGCTTCACCTTCCTGATCCTATGCCCTGTAGCAGACCCCCACTATAATGTCACTTGTCCCTGCCCTCCCTTTAATCCTGATCCAGAAACTCTGTCAGCTCCTCATCCATTTCCAGGCAGAGCTCCATGCACTACAGCTGCACACAGAGAGTCATGCCCCCTCCTTGTCTCCCCTTCCTGTCCTTCCTAAAAAGCCTGTTTACTTCCATTCCAACACTCCAGTCACTCCAGCCATCTCACCACCTCTGTTATGTCAATGAGGTCATAGCCCTGCAGACATGAGTACATCTCTACTTCCTCTTGTTTATTCCTCATGCTATGAGCATTAGCTTAGAAACATTTAAGTTGGACCGTTGATGAAAATGACTTCTCAGCTGGAGTGGCTGGGATTCCTTTGTGCTGCTTGGAGTCTTTTTTGCGCTGGACAGCATGCTCAGAAAGAGCACAAATCTTTTATTCACAGACAGATTGCCTAGAAAAATCTCTTCACATTACTTAGGTCTTGGTCTTTCAGAATAGATTTGTGGTGTGATTTGAATAATGACAATTGCATCTTTTTTCTTTTTTTTTTTTTTTCAGTAGAATAGATCATACTATAATGACAATTAATATTCAACAGTAATATCCATACACTTTCTAACAAGACTGTAATGCATCACCATCATGTAGAAATGCCTTAATTTCTACCAATCTTGTCTTTATCTCTAGAGGTTGAAGATATTTGACCTGTCTGCACTAGCTGTCAGGAAAACAAGAAAGGCCATGGTTTAGACACTGGCATGTAAGAGTTCAAACATGAAAGTATAGAACTCGTGAAACTTGAAAACACAGCATAGGAAAAGCAACTGTATTCCCCTGGAGGTTTAATGGAAAACATTTGCCAGGATGTGCCAAAGAGAGCACAGGAGGAAAGTACAAGAAAGTAGACTACTTCTGTGTACCAATGGCTACTTCTCTGTTCATTCCTCCAAAACTCACATCCTGTTTACAAGTTGTACTGTAACATATTTTTTTTGACCTAGAGCATAATCATGACTTAATTCAGATTTTGTAAAACAAAATATAGAACAGATGTATGTTCCTAGGTACATGAAACTGTTAAGTCTAGCATGGGGATATGGTTGGCAGCAAAGACTTAATACATTTTTCCTGACAATTAATACATTCTCTCTGTGTTTGCCACTTTCCCCTTTGATTAAATATCTTCCTGAAAATATTGCTTATATATATACACAATCTGTTCCTTAAACAAAAGCAAGGTCTTAAGCTATTTATTTCCCAGAAAAGGAAGCTAAGCTACAAACTAAATGCATTGAGTCCTGCAAAACTTTCACCACTGTCCCAAATGTTCTACCATTTTACATATTTTCTCATACTTTGCTTTCTTGCCTACTTTTTCCTCTGTTCTCTTTCTGTGACAGTGCTTCTCACAGTAAAGACAGAGGGATTCAGGACTGTTATTATGCCTCCAGCTTCGTGTAAAACCCTTAGACACATTAATAATTTTTGCTGCACACTAAATAATGCTCAGTTCATCACAGACCACCTGTAAAAATCCAGTCCTATTCATTCTCATGATCACTTAAACACACAAAGCACAAACTTCCAGTGGCACCATCTTCTAACTTCCAGCAAAATGAAAGGAAGTCAGGTGCTTAAAATCCCATTGGATACTATTAATGTAAGTTTATTAATTCAAGCTGAATTCTAATGCTTCTTGGCAATTCCAGGGGAAAATATATATATATATATATCTTTAAGAAATATAAAAAGATATAAATAAAAAGTGTGATAACAAAATCAAGAGAGAAAAACATAGTATTCTATCTATGACAAATAATGAACTGTATTGAAATATATAGTTATCTCACAGTACAAAAGACTAGCACTAGAATGAAAATGTAATATGGTGGTTTAGTCATCACTTCAGTCACTTTCAAAGTCTAAGTCTTCTTCATAGACTACTATGATAATCATCTCTCTTAATTTTTCTTTCAAAAGAAGTAGCTAAGAAACTTATGTCATTTGCAGTGCAGGACATCACTTTCAATCTATAGCTAATACGTTCTTCCAGTAGGGTGCCCATGGAGGATGTCAAACTCCAAGGAAGGGTTCATTTAACATCATTCATTTTTCAGGGAAAAATGCATGATGATTATATAAGCTGCTATCAGTGCTAATAGCCAGATGGATAAATGCATTTTAAAAAGAGGTCAGAAGCTCTCATTTTCCTGTTTGCAGTTGTTGATTAATGCAGAATTTCTGTGGCTCAAATCTTCATTCTTGTTATTTTAAAGTTAACTCTTGCCATGTTTAAGATTCAGAAACATTCAGACTTCTATATATGAATGAGTCTAATGCTCTCTCTCTCTCTTTCTTATGTAAAGGTTGATAGCTCATGGGGAAAAAAGGTTACTATGAATAAGCTACACCTTTGAGTGTCTTCAGTGTGCTGTGGCTAGATCCTTTTCTGTTTTAAAATGCCCTTTAAACACTGACAGCCAAGACCTTTCAGGTTTGCAAGAAGAGTCAAATCATTCATATTCCCCTTGAAGTTAAGATGTCTATTTAAATGCATCTCTGTAAAACTCAATGATTTGACCAATTTTGTCTGGAAAATACCATTTTTTTCAGACTACCACCAGCCAGGGCTCTCCCACTGTATCACTCTCTCACTCTGAGTGTGACACAATTAACTTTTGGAGGACAAACACTTCCAAGGATTAAATTTTGATAATGCAACTCTCTCACTGCACTTTGGTAGCTCTACATCTTCTCGTTTCAAATTGCACAAAGTTTAAGCAATTCCATGATTACATTGGTCCACTGTAGCAGCTAAAAAGTAGTACTTTTCATTAAATTTAGATGCTAGGATACATCTAACTATCCATCTAGATACATCTAATGTTGAGATATACCACAAAAGTAAGAAAGGCTGGAATTCATATAAAGGGTAAAAACAATTACAATTAAGTCAAAGCTTTATTTACTGTCAATTCCATGATTTTTTCCATGGAGATAATATAGTGACCAGATAAGAAAGACCCCAATGCATCTGTATAGCTATCCTATGCTGCAAGGTCAACTCCTGGCCTTGTAGAATTTTTGAAGTGTAAAATAGTTCAGCATGGAAATGTGGGCTTGGAAGGAAAAAGACGCCTTAAGAGCACATCCCTAAAAGGAGAAAATTAGTGCTGTAGACAGTTGCAATACCACAGACATAGAAAGAAAAGAGCATTAATTTTAAATGGGAGATTCCACTTTTGACAAGAAGGTTAATAGTTTCACAGGGGAATCTCTTCTCTCAACATTTTCAGTTTTAGGGAGTAAGGGTTTAGACAATAGTCAAAATGAGGGTTTATTAATTCAACCTGAATTCTAAATCTTAGACAAGTCACCTACAACTTTGACATTTGTCTTATTTGTATTCATTTCATATTCAGATTAACACAAAAAAATCTTACAACCATCCTACCTTATCTAAGTTTTTATTATAATAATTATTATTATTATTATTATGTTATTTAAACATGTAAGATTTAATTTGGGTTAACACATATTTCAGAAACAACATGCTTGTGCTTATGATTTTAGAAACCACTTGTCACTGAGAAAGATGGCTATAATCAGAGGAAGAAAGGTTACAATCAGAGGAAGATGAGTAACAAAAATATATTGACCATCTGTAGCATGCATACGTGGCAAGGTCTGGGCAGCAGAGAGCCATAGAGGTGGCTGCTATGTGAAGAATCCAAAAGCTGCCCCATGTTAGGTAAGGGCCCCGCAGGTGGCCGGAGCTGAGCCAATATGCAATGTTGTTTGTGCTCTGTGAGAGCAGATTTAATAAAGGTGGGGAAAAAAAAAAAAAAAAAGAAAAAAAAAAGGTGGAATCAGCAGCTGGGAGAGAGAGAGGAGTGAGAACCAGCCCTGCAGGCCCCATGGGCAGTGCAGCAGGAGGGCAGGAGGTGCTGCAGGCAGGCAGCAGCAGTTCCCCTGCGGGCTGTGCAGGGAGAGGCCCCTGGTGGAGCAGGCTGTCCCCCTGCAGCCCATGGGTCCCACATGGAGCAGATCTCCACGCTGCAGCCCCCCCATGGGTGGGGGAGCCCCCGGTGGAGCAGGTGGATGTGGCCTGGAGGAGGCTGCGGCCCATGGAGAGCCCCCGCAGGAGCAGGCCCCAGCCCGTGGAGAGGAGCCCACGCAGGAGCAGGGGGTCTGGGGGGAGCTGCTGCCCACCCGTGGGGGACCCGTGCTGGAGCAGTTTGCTCCTGGGGGATGGATGGATGGACCCCGTGGGACGGAGCCGTGTGGGAGCAGTGCTTGAAGAGCTGCTGCCTGTGGGCAGCCCCCGCAGGCTCAGTTGGGGAAGGACGGCATCCATGGGAGGGACCCCACGGGGAGCAGGGGCAGAGATTGAATGAAAAGGAGCAGCAGATACGAAGTATCAGGGACTGATCACAGCCCCCATTCCCTATTCCCCTGCTGCTGCTTGGGGGGAGGAGTTGAAAGAAGGTGGATGTGGACAAGGTGTTTTTGTTTTCTTTCCTTTGTTTCTCACTTCTCTAGCTTATCACTCTTTCATTTCCCAAAACTTCTTCACCTTTTTCCTCCTGCACTTTATTGCCTAGAACAAGCCTACTTCCTAACATGCTTTCTACTCCTTTTACGTCTGTTTTCCCTAGGCTTTTAGGAAGCACTTTATTATAGGAATGACGAAGGAGGACTTTTTTCCTGCTTTTCTTCATCTTTGAAGACCTCAGGTATTCCCAGCTTCTGTAGGACAGTTAAAGGCTTCCTGTTCAATTTCTGTTGAATCATTCCATAGCTGTGACCTCAAACATGATGTTTGTTTTAACCGTATGCTGATGCTTTCACCGTCAGAGTAACTAGGCTTATGAACGACTTTTTTTTTTATCATAAGGCAGGATTGGCTTATGCTGCTGAACCTTTAACTGGCAGTTTTATATCTGAAGGGTTAGGCTACTAAAAGTATGTTCTTTTAAAGTTCCTTTTTAAACTTTCTTAAAAAAAAACTGTCCCAAACATATCCTTAAATTCTAGCATCATGTACCTGTTCTTAAACTGTTCAAAATATAGGTACACAGAGCTTGTTTGAATTCTGTGATTCTGTTTCTTCTCCTACTTCAATTTCTTCCCATGGGGACATGTATGGGGCACAATGTAGTTTCATCCTTATCATTTATATCTTATTATCATTTGGCATTATTAATAGCAGCAAATATAATTATATTCAAAACATTCCACATGGTATCTGAAGATTACATTGAAACAGTCTTCCTAAATTAGGTGATTTCTATTCCATACTTTTTTTTTCCCCAGTGATAAAAGATATCTCAGAACTTAATTTAACAATATGTTAAACATAATGGAAAGATACAGTAGGAGCACTCTTCCATGTAATTAAACAATAATGCCAATAATTAAATTTCATTTTGATGCTAAGAGAATTATCACATTTGCTTAGGCAGAAAAATACAAAGCTCATTTGAATCCTGATACAGTATTCTGCAAATATAAAATGAAGTAAGATGAAATATTCAAAGAAATATGAAATATTCCATGTAATAAAACTGAAAGGAAAAACTCTTCTGTTGTGTCACATTTTGCAATTTCCCATCAGTTCATCAAGTTGAGTAATAGAGGAAAATTACAACAGAATATCTATTAAAATACTTATGAAATCAGTGAGAAAAAATTATACTAAATGTAAGACTGAATGCCTTTTTGACACACATTGACAAGCTACAAAAGACAAATATAGTAGAATAGAATTCTGCATAGAGACTGATATACACATTTCAGATCTAAGTATATAATACAAATCATAAGGAAGACTTGACTACAAAAATGTAGTCCATGTAGATGACGGTATCTTGAAATTATCACGAATCTTTTCTCAATAAGTAAATAAATAAAATATTAATAATAATAACAATAATAATAATAATAACAATAATAATAATAATAATAATAATAATAATAGTGATAATAATAATAAATATTCCCTATTTCTCATTTTATGTTGTAAGGTTTCACATCCCTCTCCAATGCTGAGTCTGTTACTCACAGTCCAGCAGGAGGATAAGCTATTTAACTACCCTAAGAAATGCTTTATAATATTTTTCAGACTGACACTAGGGCATGATTTACGTAATGAAGTATACCTGCCTGGTAATTGTAGAGGGGGAGATTCAGGATCAATTACCATAATTTAAGCAGAAGAAGAATTAATTAAAAATAGAGAACAATGGCAGCAGAGGAAAAGTATCAAGAATTTCAATAGTGAACCAAACTGTATTTTTACGTTTATATATTTAGATTAAAGGAAATTAAAATGTGCTAAACCAGCCACAGAAGTCTTGAAATACCATTTCAATGCCAGTTTGCTGAATGATATGTGAACAACACTGGGAATATCAGAATGCAAACTGAGATGGGTTTGTTGTAATTATGGGGAAGTTAATTAAATTATTTGCTTTAGTTGATAATTACAGCCACTTTAAGTGTCTATGTACATTGCCTTGCTTTTCATGTTAGTGACTACTAACATGACTTCTGTACCTAGCTGCATGATTAATTTTTCCCAAGATTCATAGTACACAGAAAAGCTACATTCCTGTGACAATCAATGTAACTTACGTGCTCCAGTGACAGCAAATACTGCCAATATGGAGAAAGAGAGAGAAAAGGAGAGGAGAAAAGAGGACAGGACAGGACAGGACAGGACAGGAGAGAAATAACAGTATTACAGCCTAATGATTTCTCAACCTAAAACTGCCTCTTACAGAGATAGGAGATCTGCAAGGAAGACTGAGTTCAGCATGAGAAATTTCCATTGAGGAGTAAGTAGAAGTTGAAAAGCAGATTCAAAGGGGCTGGATCTAGCAGTGGGAGAACAAGCACATTAGCTGTGCAGTTTGCAGGGAGCGAGGAAATCAGCAGTACAACCAGGAACATTTGAAGGAGCACAAGAGAGTCTGGAAGGGAGTATGCATAGGAAATTTTCATGTGGAGCTGCCTGCAGAGAAGTGGAAATGCACTCATGGATAAGGAATTAGAAGAGTATGATGAAGACAAAATAAAATGTGAGGAACTAGAAAAATGAGTGTCAAGAGAATAATTAGCTCCTCGGGAGACAAGTTGAAACAAAAGCAGCTGCAGGAAAAATATATATATATGTTTATTTATTTATTTATTTTTCTTTGAAAAGGGTGGGATAGAGTCTTCAGGCTCAGCCACTGCAGAGAAATGTGTGCTCAGCAGCAAAGAGCTGGGCAACAGACAACCACCACCACAGCAGACCACTTCCAGCCACGGTCCCAACCTCATGACAACTGATAATGAAGTGTTGACAATGAGGTTCTGTTAAATCATTCCAGCCTCCAAAATAAGAAAGAAAAACACTTCAAGCTTATAGAAGGTGACATTGATTTCATGTGACTTGTGAATCAAAGTACTTCCTGACATCACTACAAGAGATGCCTTAGGTACAGAAAGTATTATGCATGCTGTAGAATAATAAGAAATAATTGTGTAACTATGAGAGGAATTACATTTCTGAAGTTGCATAACAATAATCATTAAAGAACTTTCATAGTTCTAAGCTTCAGTGTTAGGTTTTCCATGTCTACTCTGGATGTACAATGTTTTGGTACATTAGACAGAAGGAAGTGTTTAGATGTTTTATGTGACATTTATTTTACTTTATATTGCATTTAATGCAATCTCTTGGAGTGTCTTATAGCACAAAAAGAGTATCAAATCAAATAACAACAATGTTAATTAAATTCCCCAACAAAGAGAGATTAAAAAAAAAAAAAGACCAAACTTTGCACTTCTTAGTCATTCATTACCTAAGCAAAATATTTATAGCATCAATGTGAATTGTTTCAGTAATGGCTAAACAACTCAAGATATGACATGAACAATGAAAATGAAAGTTAGACTTTCACTGTATTTTATCCTGCAAAGCACTTTATCCAGATTAATTATTTATATTGTGAACACTTTCGGTGTAATGCTAAGATTTTTTACAACTCAATGCAACACCTAGCAGCTACGGTACTTTCTAATATGGAAGAGAGCTTCCACAGATACTGTATGAAACAGCTAATAAAAAAACATTATTTACAAACTAGAAGCTTTCCTGTGATGTAGTCTAGGCTCTGAGCTACAAGAGAGATCTTCATTTCTAGGAGAGGTCCTGGATGACTGGAAACTGGAAAATGTTCCAGTTTTCAAGAAAAGCAAGGAAGAAGACCCTGGTTATTCCACACCTATTAGTGTCATTTTAGTGCCTGGTAAAAGCATGGAGAAGATTGTTCTGGGAGTTATTGAGAAACACATTGATTGGCCATAGCCAACACAGGTCCATGAGGGGAAAGTCCTGTTTAGCTAATTTCCTTTAATTATAAGGTTACCCATCTAGTTGACTAAAGGATGCCTGCTGATGTAATTTTTTCAATTTCAGAAAAGCTTTCAATACTGTTTCTCACAGTATCCTTCTGGACAAAATGTCCAGCATACAGCTAGACAAATATGTAATATGATGAGAAAACAATTGGTTGATGGGTCAGGCTCAAAGGGTTATAGTAAACGGGTTAAAACTGGGTGGTGACCAGTTAAAAGTGATGTTCCCCAGGGCTCCATTTTATGGCCAGTTCTCTTCAATGTTTTTATAAATGACTTGGATACAGAACTCAAATGTATACTAAATGAGTTTGTGAGTGACACTAAATTAGGAGCAGCTGTTGGCTCCCTCAAGAGTAGAGGAGAGTCTTGCAGAAAGTAATAGATAGAATAGAGGGCTGGGCAATCATAAACTGAATAAAATTTAACAAAAGGAAGTGCCAGATTCTGCACCAGGGCAGCAGCATGTACTGGGTCTGGCTGGAATGTTAACTTTCCCGGCAGCAGCCCATACAGTGCCGTACTCTGCACTTGTAGCTGGAACAGCAGTGTTACCACACCAGTGTTGTGTCTACTGCTGAGCAGCAGTGGCACAGCATTGGGCCTTTCTCTAACCCTCCTAGGGGGTGGGCAAAAAGTGAGGAGAGAAACATCACTAGGGCAGCTGACCTAAACCAATCAAAGGGATATTCCATACCATGTGGTGTCACACTCAGCAATAAAAGGTGGAAACAGGAAGAAGAGGGGAGGGGTGGGCTCTCATTGGGAAGACGTCGGTCCTCCTCTCGAACACTGGCTGCGTGCGTCGAGGCCTTGCTTCAAGGACGTGGTCAATCATCGCTCATTTGTGGGAAGTAAGAGAGTAATTTCTTTCCTCTGCACTTCCATATAGCTTTCATTTATTTTGTTTGTTTGTTTTCCTCCCTTTTTTCCCCTTTCCCTTTTATTTCCCCTTAGTTAAATTGTTTAGTTCATGGTAGTCTTTATTTAATTATTATAATTATTTTCCTTTAATTAAATTATCCTTATCTCAACCCGTGAGTTGTTCTTTGCTTTACTTCTCCCCCTCCTCATCCAAAGGAGGGGGAGTGAGAGAGCGGTTGTGGGGTTTAGCTGCCCAGGACAGTAAAACCACCACACAGCAACCTATACTTAAGGACCAGGGGACAAGCAGACCTGCAGAAAGGGATCTGGGGGTTTTGGTTGATGACAAGTTGAATATGAGTCAACAGTGTGCCCTTGCAGCCAGGATGGCCAACCATATGTTGGAGTGCATCAAGTATGGCTTTGCCAGCCAGTCAAGGGAAGGGATTGCCCCGCTCTACTCTGCACTGCTGCAGCTTCACCTTGGGTACTGTGTGTAGTTTGGGGCATCATAATAGAATGAGGATATGAAACTATTAAATAGTGTCCAAAAGAGGGCAGGAGGGCAACAAAAATGTTGAAGAGTCTAGAGAGCAAGATTTATAAGGAGTCACATCGTTTGTTCAGCCCAGAGCAGAGGAGGCTGAGGGGAGGCCTCATGGCGGCCTGCAGCTCCTTCACAAGGGGAGCAGAGGGGCAGGCGCTGAGCTCTGCTCTCTGGGGACAGTGACAGGACCCGAGGGAACAGCATGAAAATGTATCAGGAGAGGTTCAGGTGGGGTATAAGAAGTTCTTCACTGGAAGGTTTGTCTGGGCACTGGAACATGCTCCCCAAGGAAAATGGTCACAGCATAGAGCCTACTGGTGTTTGTACAATGCTCTTAGACATGTGGTTTAATTTTTAGGTAGTCCCAGAGCATGAAGACACGAGTTGTACTCAATGATCTTTGAGGATCCCTTCCAATTTGGGATATTCTGTCTTGTTCTATTACAGAGCTTCACTGAAGAGCAGGTAGAAACAACATCAGACAGTGAAAGGTATTTATAAAACTACTCGATAGCTCATAGTTTTATGTTTTCAAAGCAGAAAATATGATAAAGTGCCACACTATTGGGTAAAGCTCTTTGAAGTGTGTAGGACTGCTATAGAGTTTAGGGTAGTTTTTGTTCTGCTATCATACTTTAATGGTCTCCAGCACTAGAGAAAGTCACAAAAGCCGCTGGAATATGACTATATTAGGACTTTTCTATTATTATTAATTGTATTCACTATTATATCCAGCTAAGGATATATTATAATATCCAGCTAAGGATTTATTTATCTAAATCTCTTAGGTGTTCTATTAACCTACTGGATTGACTAACATGCAACAGGAATAAATTTCAGATTCACTGAATAACTGGGACTTCTTTTTAAAGTTTATTTTGAAAAAAAAAAAAAAATTGTCCAACTTAAAAGAGTTTTAAAACTCAACCAAGAATATGCCTAATCATTGAATTACACAAGGAGTACAAAGCTTTGCAGAACAGTTTCAATTTTTTTCTTCAATTAAACTCCTGACTTTACTTTTTGCCCTGAAATTGTCATTGAGAATTTCACAGATTTCTTTTCCTGACTGATTACAAGTGATTCAAACCTAAGAAACTTGGAAGAATCATTGTGTTTTCCCTCATCTACATGCAAATAGAGGTATTTGCTAGTGATAGATTTCATTTGCCACAGTTAGTAATAACTTTGAACTTTTGTGTGTGTGTGTACTGATTTTTTTTGTGTATTGTTTAGCTGAATAATAAATCAACTGGCAAAAATTCCCAGTGTGGAAGCATTAAAATGAAAATGCTCAGGAGCCAGAATGTGTTTATAACCAAAGTATGGTTAACTTCTACCAAGAATCAATATGATGAAAAAGCACAGACACTAAAGAATCAATATGGTATGGTCATACTCAGATTATAAATAATAAATTTAGTAATTAGAAACAACAATACATTAAAATAAATCATTTCTTCTCCTTTTGGGGGGGGGGGAAATCCCATCAAAACTAATATGCTATGATGGTACAAATTATTTCTTAATGTAATTGCTACAATAGAATCCTGCCAGTACATATCTGTTCACTCCACCTTAAAAAAGTTTATTAGAAAATGCTTTTTATACAAATTTGTTTTCTGTATCTATGGAGAAGTATAGCGTTCATTCTCTGAAATTGCTTTAACTCTTAACAGCTATTGGAGTTTAATTAACAAATCCTTACACTGTAACAGCTAAGAAGCAAAGGAACAAAAATGGTTTTTTGGGCAGTAACTGGTGTCCCAAAGTAAGTCACCTTCCAGTTCTCCATGGTTTTGTCAGTAGCCTCAAATATGCAGCTACGCTTGTAGCCCATAGCATTGTCATCTTACCAGGTTGTGTCTACTTCTCTCCCTGTACTATAGTGCTGCAAACACAGGAAGAAGATACTCTCTGACAGCTTGGTCAGGGAAAACCTTGTTCATGACCCTATTGTTCCATTGTGCTATCACATCAACTTCTAGCAGATTACATAATGGAAAAAGTGTGTTTTGCTACAGCAATCCAATAAGCAGTACAATAATAAATTGTTATTCTTCGGGTCCAAATAAACCTATTCAAAAATCATCCCTGGAAACCACACAAAGAATTAGTCAGAAGCTTAAATATTAACATTCTTCCTTATCAGAAAAAGTAATGATTTGTATGCTCTTAGAAGTTACGTGTTGACAAAGAGGAGCACTAAATGTATATATTTTCCACATTTGTTACTATGTTTTTCTTCTTTGTGATAAATGAAAGCTTTGAAACACAAGCAGTCACCTAGAACCTAAGAGAACACCACTGCCTAATCATCAATACCACTTTTTGTCAAAATTAATTTAATCTTAAATCTTGTTTACTGAAAGCTAGTCAATAGATAGTTGTCAAACATATTCAAAAAATACAAATTGTTTCATGCAATCAGAATGAGTCATGTCAATGAAAACTGCCCTTTTCACATGTAGCTGCAAAAATGTAAAAGGTTGCAGGGAAGAAATCATGTGGCATTTTATACCTGTCATCTGAAAGTCACTAACAATCCTTGTGGTTATTGCATAACCAGGGCTCATCAATCCTAATCAACTTCAGTTCTAAAAACCCTTCAGGATTGAACTGATGAGAGCAAGGTGAGGTTGGCTCAGAAGAAAGATTTCACAGGGAAGAGAGTCTGAGCAGCTGTACTTGAAGAGCAGTGCTACACTAGTGTGCTATTATACAGACTGAGAAATATGTAATCAGAAGACCCATGTTTGGCATAGCCTAGAGGGTTCACATTGCAGGAATGTAGGTAAAGGGATTCTCTTCCATGCCCACATGAAATGTGCAATTGCTAAACAAAAATGCCCTAGAACAGGCAGCAGAGCACTAGCCAGAAGGCTAAAGTAGTTAGCTGCGTTTCACAAAAAGAAGCATTAGGGCTGCTTCCTTCTGCCTGGGAGTTCTGGCAGCCAATATTTGTGTGCCTCCCTTTTTGTCCTAAGGCAAAGTGTCTCTGGACAGCTCCTGAGCTCAACATGGCATAGCTAAGGTCAGGATTTTAAAAGGTCATGTTTAATAGAATTTGAAATGTACATAGCATTCAACACTAGCACAATTAAGTGTTCAGTTCTAGGCATGTTTCTGACACAGCATCCAGAGGAACGATGCCATCAAAGAGAGTGAACAGGTCTAATAGTCAAGGGTATTTTGCAGAACTCTTACTGCTGGGGACACGAGAGAGAGATTGTCTTTGAAAGTTTGGGAATTTTTAAAATAACCTAACATACTCTCTAAATCATTTCTTAAAAATATTTCATATTTTTAATCATATTTTTGTTCATATTTTACAAACCATATCTAAAGCTTAAAAAAAAAAAAAAAAAAAAAAAGCTTGCACTCAAAGTGAGCTTTTATCTTTAGAGGCAGTGCAGGGAGAGAAAGTGAGAAGCAGTACCATTCCACATTCCTTTTTTTTTAAAAAAAAAAAAAAAAGCTTCAAGGATTCTTTTCTTTGTCATGTTTTCATAACACTGTGAGTTTGTTCACTTTCAGAGAGTTGTGCTAATTAAACTATATACTAGAAAATCAGACCCCTCTTCAATGTAAAAGCCATGAATGAAATGAAAGATACTCATTTTTTTCATTTCATAGTCATTTCTGAAGTTTACTTTCAAATTGGCAAGTTTAAAAACATTACAAAGTGATAGGCACTTCTTGCCAGTTAGAAACCATGAAAAATATTTATAAAATTAGATTTAGTTTTCAGTTAAAGCTGGCCTTTTGTAGCATACTGTGGCTAACATTCATCTTGCTGAAAAGTGTAACTCGGAGTAACATATTTATTATGAATAAAAGCTCACCCTTTTTTCCTTTATTTTTTTTTCAGAGTGGGAGTGGTTGTTCACACACTGTTGTTATCTGCTTAGAAGTATATAATTTTCAGTATTTTTATTACACTAATTTCATTATTAATTATTTTATTATTAATAATTGTATTTTTTCATATAAAATGACAGTTTGCTCTGATTATCATTCAAAAGTGTCTGGTCATTTTTTACTTTGACCCATCTCTGTAGCTGTGCAGACATTTCAGCCAATACTCATTTTCTACAAGTGTTCTAATACAAACAGTATTTCAGGTAGATTGCAGCTCCTTGTAATTCCTTAAGTCACACTCTTCTTGGATAGTTGGTTGTGTACACACTTAAGGCACAAGTATTTTAGCATATACATATAAACATGTTTTTCTCCTTTAATGTATGTGGGCATAAGTGTAAACATTTGTTTATAAATATATAGTACTAAGCTATGTAAGAGGTGGGACTTCCGGTGGATTTGCATGCATATAGGACAACACCAGACAGTAGGCATCCCTATAGATATCTACTCTTAGTATGGGCCCAGGGAAATTTGGTCAAACTTACAGACGTTTCTAGATCTGATACTTTAAGGATGATGCAGGCACATTTGGCTACAGCTGTCACCACGGGTGCAGGGATGGCTCTTTGCTTTAAAAGTCACAACATAACACATTTCACAGATGAGCAATTGAATCTAGTATGGAGTAGTTTTGTATTTCCATGTCTCTAAACATTTGACATTCAGAAGAGGAGTGTTAGACTAGAGACTGTATCTGGAGACCGACTGTTAGAGCCTTCTTTTTGCCATCAGAAGCACTGGCTTCACAGTCCTCAGACATAAGAGCATGGTTCTCCCAACCAGCCCAGCTCAGCTGGTCATCATTCGCCTTGACTGACAAGATAACACTGATCATTGACCTCTGTGCAAAGATATGGTGCTGATTGCATCCCTCTGCCCACTCTGATGTTCAGCAACACATTATAAACAGATGGCATATGCTATACGGCATAATTATGGATTCATTTCTTTCAGGACTTTTTATTTTTATTAGCTGTTTCATGACTCATTTTGCAAAATGCAAGAATCAATAACTACAATGCTAGTTCTTCTGGTCCTCACTACAGTCTCTAATGATTAATGTATGATTTAGCTAATGTGCATTATAACATAAGATGATAAAGTAAAATTGTGACATAATTCATAAAAGCCTGGGTAAGAGAAGTCATTTTGATCAGGCGTTTCTACCCATAAACTACCCCAAAAACTCTGTCCTAATTTGGTCAACTGCTTTTGAAAAGCTGTTCATGCAAAAGGCATAAAAATCTGCAATGTGCCATTGTGTTGGATCTGTCTGGGATGGAGTCACCTTTCCCTGCAGCAGCCCACACAGTGCTGTGCTCTGCACTCGTAGCTGGAACAGCACTGCTATTACTGCAGTGTTGTGCCTATTGCTGCACAGTGCTGGCACAGCATCAGGACTCCTTCCAAGCCCCCAGGAGCCAGCAGGCTGGGGGTGGGTAAGTGATGGGGAGGGGATATCACCAGGGCAGCTGACCTAAACCAACCAAAGGGATATTCTATAACACTTGATGTCACACTCAGCAATGAAAAGGGGGGCTCTTGTGGGGGAGGGGGCTGTTCCTCCTGAACAACCCCTATGTGTTTTAAGGCCCTGCTTCCCAGGATGTGGCCAAACATCATTCATTGATGGGAAGTAGAGAATATTTTTTTTTTCCTTCTCTCTGTGCTTCCACGCAGACTTATTGTTTCTTTTTTTTCATTCCTTCCCATTCCCTTTCCCTTTAATTAAACCTTTCTCATCTCAAACCTCGAGTTCTCTGTGTTGTGTTTTCTCCCCCTTCCTCTTTGAGGAGAGGGGGAGTGAGAGAGCGGTTGTGTTGGAGCTCGGCTGTCCACCGGAGTAAAACCACCACAGCCGTTACATTTCTTCTTTGAACTGATTGCCGCATTAGTTTATTTTGAAATCATTCAGATTATCCACCTTCACGAAAACATTTGCAGCACCAAGAAAATAAAAATGTTGGGTTCCATGACTTTTATATTCAGTAAGAAAAAGGTATTATTGATTCGTTTAAAAATCCAGAATAAATTCTCACTTCTTTCAATATCTGAAAGGGTTGTTATAAACCTTTACTTAGAGCATCAGCTATGAAAAGCCTTCAGAATCCATTTTTAAACTGTAAGTGGTATAAAAACCCAGCACGTTTAAACACAATTAAACAGTACCCTGCCAGTAGCTTGAAATAAAACATGGTTATTATTTACTGCTGTTTTGAAAGCTGTTCATTTTCTCGAGAAGAATGTTCCATGTGTTTACAGTCAGAAACATATATTAGAATGTTTTATGCTAAAAAGTGTGTAGATTGCACTAAACAATAATCATAACTGATTTAGCAATTAACACCTAAGTTGCTAATTATATGACAACACATTTGCATAGAAATTTTAGCTGCATTACTACAAAGACTGACTGGGCCAATTTCCCCCCTCAGATTTCATCCATTTTTTCACATTCACTGTAGGCGTTAGCTTAACCCCATAAAAACAATCAAGATAGGATCTGTAAGACATGAACAGCATTCCTACACAAGGCTTTGTTTGACTTATTTGTTCACATAGTAATAGCCATAATGACATTATGTATTCTAAACAGGAAAACTGATTCCAATTTCATACATGAAGAAAAGATTAAGCTAAGTTAGTTTTGTGTACAAAAATTCATCTTTCACATGGGGTTTTGGAATCAGCAAGGCAAATCTTCTCATTCATTAAGCCCATCTAAGGACAGTTGCAAGTGAATCTACATGTTCTGCTTTTGTGGCTCTATTAAAATTTTTTACCATTCCTGATGATCTTTAAGAAATCAAAGCAATCATACTCACATATAGAGTTTTGAAAGCATAAACTCTTAGGAAAGTCAGAGTTTGTAACATAGGTTATGAACTTGGATTCAAAGGCAAATGTTTTCACACACTGCTTGACCTGATAATGGATACAGTGGTATGCTGTTTATGAGCACAATAGCTCTGAGTTAGTGAGAAACAGAATGGCCATGGATGTTTGCCTCATTAACGTTTGCTTTATCTGTGTTTTAACTGTAGTCAACCAGAATAACATCCAGCTCAGGACCTGAGTCCTTTTTACATTATCAAAACACTGTAAGGAGTGCTAAAACTCTTGACCTTGGGCCATCTGCAAATATTGGGTCAACACCCACAGACACTTCCATTGATCTAATACTTTCACAGAAGCAGAGATCAAGGCATAAGTTCTGAAACTCTTACAAGCATAAATATTTTGAGGGGCCAAGGGCTATTATTTGGGTATTCACTTACTGCTTGGTAGTAACTCAGATATTTACAGACAGAGGAGAAGACCTGCCTTTGTCCTTAGAGCAGTGTTGGTATTTTTTTTTGTATTTGCTCTGCTAAGATAATTATCTTTCACTGTAACCTTTGGAGACAAGCCTGACTTGTAGCAATAAAGTTTCATTGGCCCAAACTAGTTTAAAATATTTATAGCTTTTGGAAACATACAGTTAAGGTGATATAATTGTTTAACAATTCCAGTCTAGGGAGCAACTCATGGTTTCTCATAAACAATATAAAATTGGAATGAAAACATTTTCACATAAATCTTTTTCTATTGAACCATTTTTTTTTTTAAAAAAGGCTAGCAGAGACATTACTAGTTCTGCTATAAACTCAATCACCAGAAAAAAAAGAAAACACACACAAAAAAATGCAGTGTATATATCACATACACAAACTACTCTTTTAAAATTTTTGTTGATAGCAACATTGTAGTTGCAAAGATCACCCACATTCCTTTTTCCTTTTTTTTTTTAAAAAAAAAAAAAAAAGAAAAAAAAAAAAACATTACCCCATCAGCTTTCTTTTCACACTTCTAGTTGATTCAGGGTTGCCCTCCTCTCCTTTGGGACCCCTTGCATATTTTATTGATGAAGAATATACTTATTTTTAAAATGGTGTCAGATCAGTCACTCTCTCTTGTGCTGCCTCAGTAACTCCAGCTTTCACAGGTTGTTACAGGAATGTTTTCAAATGCACTTCTCAGCCTTATGGCATACTCTCAACAGCCAGTAACCTTTGTGAAAATTGGTATCCCAGGTTAACACTTCCCCCTCCCAATACCAAAATGAAACTATATTTTGCTGTGATGTGTAAAAATCCATTGTTACTTATGGAGGTTGTTGGGACAAGTTTGTTTTTATTTAGCAATATGAAAATGCTTCTAATTGATTTATTCTGGTGCATATGGTTTCCTCTATGATGGCCTTATGTTCCACTCATCCTATCCCACTACTCATTTGCCACAAACTGTTCAAAATTAGATTTAAGTTTCTTGGAGTAGCAAATTTGTCTACCTATATGCTCAATCATATATGCTGTACCTACACGCTCTTGCAAAGGTGACTAAAAAGTTAGTTTAAGCCTTTAGACATTACTACAATAGAAGCAACAAAAAAAGCAACATGACATCAAAGCTCTGTTTGGCTTTCCTGTGAGAATGATTGTTAAACTGATCACGAAATGGAATGATTTTTCTGTCTTTCTGGCAAGGCTATGAGTCATCTGTTCTCTTCCTGTCCCTTTCTTTGACAACCTGCCTTGGCCAGTATGTATCCAAGAGTAGTAACTCACCCCTGTGAATCACCATTCAGGATTTAGATATTTCCAATGAGTCATACTTAACCTTATAGAAAGTAGAATACTTAGACTACATAAATTGTGCACTTTAACCATGGTGTGTTTAGAAGTCCATGACTGGAACACAAAATTACATATTTCATCAACAGAAGCAAAATCAAGTGCTGAACCATTTCCCCTACTTTAAACTCTGCATAAGCAAATCCAACCTTTTGTATTCAGTTAAATAGTGTTGGTCAAAGTATACATAACAGATAGCTCCCTTACAATTTTTTTTCCCCTCACTGCAATCAACTGCTTACCAAATTTAAGAACAACTATACTACCATTGTATTTGCCGTCTACAAAGCCTGATAATAACAAAAAATACCAGCTACAAAACAAGAAAATTCACATCCAGAGATTAAAAATAAATTAAGAGACTGCATTTCAGAAATTAGGCACACTGAAATCCTGTGTTTGGGAAAATTTATTGCATTACATTTCTTTTTATCTGCTCTTCGTTGCACTGTATTATTTGATTACATTTCTGCCTTCTGTTGCATAAGTTCCCTGTAAGGGAAAGTTATTCATGATTTGCAGTCACTGTCTCCTGCCTGTGCAGAGCACCTGTAGTTAATGAGAAAATAGGCTAGTCTTTTTTCCTTTTTTTTTTTTTTGGTTTAATTTCCATTCTTATTTAAGAAAGGATTTAGCTCTTCAGGACAATGAGTGTCAAAGAGATTGAGACAAACACATGGAACAATATTAGGTAGGATGGTTTGCAGGCTGCACATTTTCAAAAGAATTTGTTGGCTCCAAATGGCCAATGTTTAGGGGAGATACTAAACTGAAGCTATCCCCATACACAGCAAACTCACCCTCTAAGCAGGAGGACTCTTGCTGTTCTACACAAAACAGCTCCTGTAATTTGCCATAACTGTCTCCCTCACTGTGGAGAATAGTCAGACTTGTTAGCATCATTGATAAGCACCAGCCTTTGGCAAAGGGGAGTGAGCAGTTTGTTCTTGTTAATCTCTTATACAAACTATGTGGATGGAGGCCTTGAAGGCTTGGTGTGAGAGACAGCCAAAGGAAGGAGTCTTGCATTGGTGGGAATAACCACATGTATCAGTACAGGCTGGGGGATGAGCTGCTGGAGAGGAGCTCTGCAGAGAAGGTCTTGGTGGACCATAAGCCAGCAGGGTGCCCTGGTGGTCAAGAAGGCCAGTGGAATCCTGGCATGCATTAAAAGGAATGTGGCCAGCAGGTCAAGAGGGGTAATCATCCCTCTCTAATCTGCCACGGTCAGGCAGTTCTGGTTTCCCCAGTACATAAAAGACAGGGACCTCCACTGGAAAGAGTCCAGTGGAGGGCCACAAAGATGATATGGGGCCTGAAACATCTCCCCTATGAGGAAAGACTGAGACACATGGGTCTCTTCAGCCTTGAGAAGAGAAGACTGAGAGGGGATCTTATCGATGTTTATAAATACATGAAGTGTGGGAGACAATGGGATATGTCCAATCTCTCTTCAGTGGTTTGTGGGGACAGGACAAGGAACAATGACCACAAAATGGAGTACAGGAAGTTCCATACCAACATGAGAAATAACTTCTTCATGGTGAGGATGGCAGAGCACTGGAACAGGCTGCCCAGGGAGGTTGTGGAGTTTCTTCTCTGAAGATATTCAAGACCCATCTGGATGCCTACCTGTGCAACCTGCTCTGGGGAACCTGCTTTGGCAGGGGGGTTGGACTCAATGATCTCTGAAGGTCCCTTCAAACCCCTAAAGATCTGTGATTCAGTGATATGTGACTATAATATTCAACTCTATCCAAATCATGCTAAACATAACCACAGGGAGGGAAGAGATAAGGCTGGGATATAAAAGAATGTTAGGAGTTAGTTGGTGAAAAAAAAAAAAAAAAAAAAGTGTTAAGAAAAAGATTTAGAAAAATGGAAGAAACAGCAGGAGAAAAAGAAATTGGAAACCTGGAAAAGGCAGTCAATGGGCTGTGTTCCTTCTCCTCAACCAAGACAGGGAGCCCTCTTGATTGTAATGTCAGAGTGTTTTAACACCTTGTAGTACACCTATGCATTCAGATTTCTGACTATGGGTGGAGGAAACTTCATGTATTTATATTGATGTAAAACTTGCAACTACAAAATGTAACAATGGACAGAGCTTGCAGGTATTCCTGATGCAAAACACCACTGGTATACAAGCCCTACAAAACTACTTTTTTTGCTCATATGGACTTTAAAATATGACAAGAATGACAAGACAGTGTGCTACTCCAAGCTGACGCACAACAGCATGTCTACATAATAAACACAATGGGAAAAAGAATTAGTAAGTCCCTGGTATTCAAATCCTAGTGTGTAAACAGTTTTAAACATTCAGCAGATCACCATGAGGCAATGTTTTATAATGTTACAATATTTCAACATCAAACAAAATACAATAATCCCAAGGTTCCTAGAGTCCATTTTCCAAAATTATAAGTCACTACTTACTGTGTTATGTATTGCACCTTGCAACTTAAATAGTAAGAGAAAAAAAAAAAAAAAAAAAGTTACCTTGGACATTGATGCAATACTAGCTATCTGGAAATGCTCCTGTTCCTGAATAGATTCCTACAAAAAAAGCAAACAAATATTTTCTGTACAGTGAACTTTGTCAGCCAATGTAGTGGTACCACATAATTATAATACATATATTAGCAATTTTTATGTTAGGCTTTGATAGTGTATAGTGTTTTCACACTGATGGGCAGCTAAGATCCTCTGCACCATTCTCTCACCCCCTCTCCTCAAATGAAATGGGGGAGAAAATATGATGAAAAAAGTTTTATGCCTTGAGATAAGGACAGGGAGATTACCCACCAGTAACCGTCAGGGGCCGGTAAGACTCAGAATAGGAAGATTAATAGAATTTATTAACTACTACAACTGCTAATAATTCTACAAGCTAGAACTATGAGAAATAATAATAACAACTTCCCACTATGTACTCCCTTCTACATCCTCTCCCCAAAAAGCACAGGGGAACAGGAAATGGAGGCTGTGGTGAGCCCATGATACTTTGTCTCTGCTGCTCCCTCACAATCCCTCTCTGCCCCTGCTCCCCTTGGGGTCCCTCCCAGGGATGCCGTCCTTCCCCAGCTGAGCCTGGGGGGCTGCCCACAGGCAGCAGCTCTTCAAGCACTGCTCCCACACGGCTCCATCCCACGGGGTCCATCCATCCATCCATCCCCCAGGAGCAAACTGCTCCAGCACGGGTCCCCCACGGGTGGGCGGCAGCTCCCCCCAGACCCCCTGCTCCTGCGTGGGCTCCTCTCCACGGGCTGCAGCTCTGGCCCGGGGCCTGCTCCTGCGGGGGCTCTCCATGGGCCGCAGCCTCCTCCAGGCCACATCCACCTGCTCCCCCGGGGGCTCCTCCACCCATGGGGGGGCTGCAGCGTGGAGATCTGCTCCGTGTGGGACCCATGGGCTGCAGGGGGACAGCCTGCTCCACCAGGGGCCTCTCCCTGCACAGCGCACAGGGGAACTGCTGCTGCCTGCCTGCAGCACCTCCTGCCCTCCTGCTGCGCTCACCTGGGGGGCTGCAGGGCTGGCTCTACACCCCTCTCTCCTAGCTGTTGTTTACCAGCAGTTCTTTCCCCTCTTTAATTCTGCTCTCCCAGAGGCCCAACCAGCATCACTCATGGCTTAGCTTTGGCCAGCAGCAGGTCCCTTTTAGAGCAGCTGGAGCTGGCTCTGCTCTGACAAAGGACAGCTGCTGGGCCCTGATCACAGAGGCCACCCCTGTAGCCCTGCCATTACCAAAACCTTGCCACATAAGCCCAATACACAGTGCAAGTCTGTATATTTACAGATCAAAAGAACAAATGCATACTTCTGTTTGTACAGAGTTGTCTGTTATGAAAACCTGACATAGCATATTGCTTTAATAAAAACTTCCTTTATAGCTGGACTGTTGTGGAGTGCTGTTCACTCTCTGTTTTATACAGCAAAATAAAGACAGACTTTGAACTAATTGCCAGCAGCCAAACTTGGACTGTGAACTGTGTGAGGGTCTTCTAAGTCGTGTATTAGTACTCAGAACTCTTAGATATTCATTCTCAACCTGCACAATGTGAAAAATAATAATAATAATATCAGTGATCATCAAACTAGTTTTTAAAAGATAAATCACACATAAGTGAGATGCATGACTGTGCTAATTACACTATTTATATAATCAATATGCTATTTATATAATCACACTGTAGTCATAAACTAAATAATTTGGTAAGTATCTCTTGTGTCAAACCACAACAATTCAACAAAGCAGAGGTTTACTAGTTGTCAGGAAATGGTCTAATGCTCCCCAGTATATTCCTCTTTGGTCTAGCATTTTAGCTGAATTTTCTATATGTCTATACACCCAGATTTATGATGGAGATAAACAGTGTATTCCACTACTATGTGAAACAAAATAGGACATACCACTAAGCAGAGAATAATAACTTGTCTTCTTTCTGTTTCCTCCCTTCTTTTATTCTAATTTGCTTCTGGAGGGCAAACCTGGCTCTGGCAAATTCAGCTGTACTGAATTACTTTTCATCTCTTAAAGAAGATCTCATAGGCGAGTCTTCTCAAGATACTGCCTCCATTTTCAGGACACTTTTAGGATCAAATGATCCTAAAAAGCAACTTCAACCAAATATGCCCTGCAAAACGGTGTTCTGCCCTTGTATAATCAGACCAAATAAATAAATAAATAAATAAATAAATAAATAAATGTTAAAAAGAATAGCATGTAAACATGACATTTGAGTAGAGAAAATAAATGGAAACTTACCAAAAAATAATAATAATTCATACAGCATTTCAAACATACTCAAATCTTATTACATACCTACAGCCTACTTAATTCAAAATGTTTTCCAATCAAAAGATAAGAATTAGCCCAATTTTAATATGCTACCTGTCTTACCATTTCTTCTTATTATTGTTGCTGTAACTAATTTTCTTTTAGCACAACACTGAGATCTTTGTGTTTTCATGACCCTGATAAGAAGCAATGAGATTTGGACCAAAGAAATGACAAAATCTTACTTGTTTTTACAGAGTGTAATATAAGAATACTATGATTTTGTGGTGTTTTTTTGTTTGGTTGGTTGGGTTTTGTTTTTTGTTTGTTTGTTTTGCTTGTTTGTTTTGTTTTGTGTTTTTTTGGTTGGTTGATTGCTTATTGTGTGTGTGGTTTGGGGTTCGAGGGGTTTTTTTTTGGTTGGTTGGTTTATTTGGATTGGTTTGTTTTCAACACTCCCCTATGGGCAAAGAGAAAGGGAAAGGAAATGTGAATGCAAAAGCTAAATAGCAAGATCAAAGCAAGATCAAAAGCTAAAGCAAAAGGAAAGAAAGATTGACGGAAAAAACATATATATATATATATATGAAAAAGAAACCAACTTGTGCTTTCAGTTTTATCTATTTAACTTGGTGTTTCTCTGTTTTCTATCTTTCTCTCACATGTCTAAGCCTTCAAAACAGGGCAGGTGGTGTCCAGGTCTCAGTTATCAGTGCTTTCAGGTATATCTTCAGTGAGACAAGTGTCTGTGCTTATTTATTTTTTTATTTATTTTTCCAATGTACACTGGAACCAAGTTATCATTGATGACTGAACACAGTTCAAGATGTATACTGTTTGAGCACTGCTTTCAGATAGGAGCTTTTGACCCATGATACTTTCGACACATGTCAAAATGCTTAATGACAATCACAGAATTATAGAATACCAGAACGGCTTGCGTTGGAAGGAACCCTAAAGATCATCTAGTTCCAAAACCCCTGCCACTGACAGAGATGCCACCCATGATCTCTCTCTTCTTCAGCTGTACTGAACACTGCAACTGAAAACCATCTTTCTTTTCCATCACTTAAGCCTGCTTGTTCATCTGTCATAGACTCTATTTTATTTCCTACATTGCAAGCAACTATTTAGCTGTTTTGGAAGAGTGCTTAAGCACCCAATGCTGGGAATCAAATCAAAGCCATGAATTCCTTTGCTGCCTACTAGTCACATGCCACCATAGGGACTGATTTTGCGTTAGTCTCCAAGCTAGTATTTCAGGGTCAGTTCTGGACTGTGACAACCATTTACATAGCTCCCAGCAGTGTATGAGCTCATTTCCCTGCACCTGAGAGCTTTACGTGTCGTCTTCTGTTGGGCTGCCTATGGAAGGGGCATGGCGTAAGCAATGTTTGACACCTGTTGGTAGTTCATGCACAGAGGTCCCCCAAGTGTGATATTAATAAAAATTGAAGAATAATACCTTTAGAAAAGGAACCACAGTTTAGTTTTTGTCTTGGGTAAATTAATTTTACCGTTTATTAAATTTTAAAAAAAAAAAGGGACTGTGAGTTTCATGAGCTAGAAAGGTGCTTCACATTAGGTATTGCCAAGCTGCTACTCATAAATCCTTTCATGTTCCTAGTACTTTTTGTTACCTTGTTCCTGTAAAGGCATGGTTCACAGTAATCTCTGCTTTCATTTGTTCCAAGTTTTTAAGTGTCTGTAAGGAAACAATTGTTGAAACAGCTATAGAGCTTTCCACCTAAATCTTAGCTCCCATTCTAACTGACAAATAAAAGTTTACTTTCTGTACATGTATCACTTCTGGGCAAATAGTCATAACACAAGCTTAAAATACTGTTAGCTGAAGCACTGAATTCCAGCTGCAGCACTTGGAACAATTACAGCCAATTTGAATCCAATAATTTTACCACTGTCTAACTCAATCCTCTAAATTGATAAGTATCACTTTGCAAATGCTAATGAAATTCATTTGACTGTGGTTGTAAATGTGTAAGTCTGTGTGCTCTGCTAGCAATAATGGCCTGGGCAAATACAGAATGAGGGACTGTGTGCTTACTGTGAGATTGTTATGTTTTGCTTTGTTTGTTCCTTTGTTTGTTTGAAGGTTATTGTTATACAACTCAAAATCTTTTAGATAAAGATTTCTGATTTTATTTTCCCCAGTTTAAATCAATACTGATGCTCATAAATAGTACTACAAGTAGAGTACTAGAATCTCTATCCTGTTATAAAAACATCTGCAAAGCCTTTCACTTTCTTTTCCATTAAATTGGGTCAAAGGAGGAACTGTCCTTTCAAACTTTGAAAGAGGGAAACTGCTAATCTACCATACCTGCATACCCTGTGTTTTTTTCCCAAACCTGCCTAAGTTCCAAATCAAGCTAAGATTTCATGAAGATACGTACACATGCTTTATATGACTTTTCTCGACTCTAGCGACTTCTTTCATAATAAGGCATTTGGCATCTGTCAGGAAATGATGGACAATGGCACTCTGACACCAGCTTGAACATGAAAAGTTTTCTCATCCCATGGGGCTAGTCTTCTGGAATGATTTCCTTGGGATGTGAATACCTTAGATCACCAGGTAGCTGGGATTCTTAATTCAACAGCTTTCAACTGTCACATATCTGTACACCATAAAATGAGCAAATAATATGTTGCACATAGCCATTTCCTGGCTTTCTCTTTAATAGCAGCTTTTTCTCACCATGAACTGTATTGGTAAATCTAATAGGTGGCATGTTGTATGCAGGTTAGAAAATGGAGATCACGTAACTGCCAGGTTTGCTGTGAGCTGAGTGGATGTTATTTATATGCCAGATTATTTGGAATGTGCAATCAACAGCAATAACATGAATGCTCTTAATCTCTCTGCTTTGTCAAATCTAGATTTAAATCATTTTTTAATCACTAATTTTGAAACATGCATTTCACCAACAAAAAAGATGTTCTGCCTTTCAGTTATTTAAATTTAAAAATAAAAAGAGACAGAGAGTAGGAGAGAGGAAGGGATGGGAGGGGAGGGGACAGGCAGAGAGGAATTCAAACACTGGTTAGTTTCAAAAGCCCTTAAAAGAATTCAGGTCTCATCAAAATAATATTGTTTACACAATAAGGATTTTATAATAAAACAAAAAATGTTTACTGTGACAAGAACGTCATGAGTAAATGAGTATATCTAAACTCTGATAGCATGATAACTGCATTCCTACTACTTTCTTTTGTTGTTGTTGTTATTAAAATCAAATACCTGTGAAACCTATAAACCTACCAAATCAGTACTTAACAGCAGATAACATCTAAATGAATAAACCAAGTTCCACGTATGTAATTGTATGGACAAACACAACATTCATAGACCTAGAATATAGACTGCCTTCAAATTAATTTAAACACAGATTTTTAATAGATGTCATTTATAATTTTTTTCATCTGGTACCTCCTCTTCCTTTTATTACTGTGGAAAAAGATTCATGGAAGATCTGGCAGTGTTTAAACATTATGTTAGGAATCCATCTTCTTTCCAAAACTGTGCATAACAAAATACCTCTCAAAAGCTACACAGTATATATGTGACGTATTGCAGTATAGCGTTTGCTTAGCAGTTGTTAGCAGCAATCCAAGAACCTCAGATTTCCATGGTGATACAGATCTATACATTAGACCACCCTTTACTCCTAGATGCTGACAGCAGAACCATCTGTGCTATATTTCCAGTAACAGGACCTGCTGTAACCCTTTTCTGGTGTTAAAATATTAAGGCAGAGAACTGCACTTTCAACAACGCTCCTTATTTATTACCTATAAACTCTTCAGACTTTGGAAGACTTCTGGTGAGCTCCTTGCTGCAGACCACCCTCTTTCTCCCTGTACAGTCTGTGCTAGGAGATCAATAAGCACCTACACAATCTAGCACAGGGAAACAGGAACACTCATGCTCCAGCTACCCACTAGCCCTGTTTCTTCATCACCCAATTTCAGAGAAGACAGCAGCTAGGAATAGCTTCATAATGAGAATTTCAGTCTTCTCTTTTGTGAGCCTGGAGAGTATAAACAGGTATATTTCAATGAGCCAGCCATTCAGGGAATTCGTACCTGCAGAGAGAATATACTGGGGGGAAACTTCTAACAAGCCAATTCTTACGTTCTAACTACAGAATTAGAAGAGAATTCCTTAGAAAGCAAATGAAGTGACATAAATCACAGATCAGAAACCTGTCCTGAAATTTAGCTCATTCTGAACATGACAGATTCCATTTTAGAGATCCCATTGGAAGCTTCACGTTGCTGTTTAGAAATGTATTTTGATTTGAAAATCCATTAAAAACCTTAATGTAATAATAATAATAATAATAGTTTCTCTTCTTAATTTTTTTCTTCACTCAAAGAGGTAAAATATTGCCTGACAAATCATTTCCCTTCTCCCTAAGAACTGAGAAATTGGTGGATGAAAGCAATGCTGTAGATTAAATAAATTTGACTTTTATTATGACAATTATCTTCTGTTAAAAATGTTTTAGAACATAACATAACAAATTCTGACCTGCTTTTGTACACATTATATATTGTATGTATTGTCCAGGCACACTCATTTCTTTGATTTCTCATCTCAGCCTTTACAAATGAAAATTCTTCAGTAAAATTTTCATGGCCTACAATGCTTCCTCCCACTTAACTCTTCTCCATGTGCTGCACTGCACTATTGCACTTAGCAACTCTGTAGTCCACTGTCCTCACCACAGATCATAATCCAGCTGCAATTTCCTGTTTATGTTAGACTTCCTCCAGGGATGGCATAACGCCCAAGGTTCAGTTACAGAGTTTTCCCTGCACATCAGGTTCTGCAATGGTTTTCTCCTCTAACACAAGATAACAAACTCCTTGGTGACCTGCAATCAAGACTACCTGCCCACAGCATTTTGCTTTGTCTCCTGCTCATTTCCAGCTTTCTGGCTGATACATCTATCTTCCTCTTGTTGGATAGGGCAAAGTCTGTGCTGGTGCTGAATCCAATAAATTGCATGTCCAGTTCCACCAGCCACTCAGGTCCTGACCACTAACTGCTAGATTTTGTCTGCAATACAGATAAGAAAAGAAATGTAAAAATAAAAAATAAATAATATTCCCAAAAGTGAACACTAAGCAGATGAAATGCACAACCAATAAACAACATAGTTGTATTTTGGAAATGACTGTGAATTTCCCCCCTGAAAAAGTCACATCCCAAATTGAACAGCTAAACTCAATAGGTAGCAAATGTGCAACCAACCTTATAATCACAAACCTTTACATTAAAGAAATATGAAGAACTGTGAAAAAGTGGGAAGCAATATGCAATATTGCAGCATAAATAAAGCTGTTTAAATGAAGTTTCATGAAAAGCAGGATTAGGACTATGGCTAATTAGTATTTGCTTTAACTATCATAGGGCATAAAGCTTCTCACAAATGAAATATATGAGCAGTTGCATATAAAAGCAAACAAACAACAACAAAAAAAAAGAGCAGTCTACAAAGATTGAAAACAAGTTGCATTGCTACAGTCTTCAATTTGATAACATTTGGGAGCATGTACATAAAAATAAGTGTGTTCTAATCAAGGCAGCACAGCTACAGTGAAATGGTGTGCATGTTTTACTAGTTCTTACAAAGGACGAGTGTCATCCCCTCTGGATGAGGGGATCGAGTGCACCCTCAGTAAGTTCGCAGATGACACCAAGTTAGGTGCATCCGTTGATCTGCTTGAGGGTAGGAAGGCTCTGCAGGAGGATCTGGATAGGCTGCACCGATGGGCTGAGGTCAACTGCATGAAGTTCAACAAGGCCAAGTGCCAGGTCCTGTACCTGGGGCGCAATAACCCCAAGCACAGCTACAGGCTGGGAGAAGAGTGGTTGCCTGGCAGAGAGAGTCTGCCTGGCAGAGAAGAACGTGGGAGTATTGGTTGATAGTCAGCTGAATATGAGCCAGCAGTGTGCTCAGGGGGCCAAGAAGGCCAACAGCATCCTGGCTTGCATAAAAAACAGTGTGGCCAGCAGGGCTAGGGAGGTGATTGTCCCCCTGTACAGAGGATTGTCCCCCTCTGGTGAGGCCGCACCTCGAGTACTGCGTTCAGTTTTGGGCCCCTCGCTACAAGAAGGACATCGAAGTGCTTGAGCGAGTCCAGAGAAGGGTGATGAAGCTGGTAAGGGGTCTGGAGAACAAGTTTTACGAGGAGCAGCTGAGGGAGCTGGGTTTGTTCAGCCTGGAGAAAAGGAGGCTCAGGGGCGACCTTACTGCTCTCTACAGGTACCTTAAAGGAGGCTGTAGTGAGGTGGGGGTTGGTCTATTCTCCCACATGCCTGGACGAGGGGGAATGGGCTAAAGTTGCACCAAGGGAGGTTTATATTGGATATTAGGAAAAACTTCTTTACCGAAAGCGTTGCTAGGCATTGGAATGGGCTGCCCAGGGAAGTGGTGGAGTTACCATCCCTGGAGGTCTTTAAAAGATGTTTAGATGTTGAATTTAGCGATATGGTTTAGTGGAGGACTTGTTAGTGTTAGGTCAGAGGTTGGACTTGATGATCTTGAGGTCTCTTCCAACACAGACAATTCTGTGATTCTGTGATTCAGCCTGGCATCCTCTCCATGACTGTCCAAGACTTTCATTCTTGCACAGTGGAATTCTGACAATGGCTACATTTTCTGGAACAACTAGGAAAGTGACGGGGCAGTTTTAGCTTCATATTCCCACATCTAGCAGCCAAATTAAGGGGAATGAAGAATAAAATATTACTACAACTCAATTTCCCATCATGGGTTGAACTGTCTGGAAATTTCCCTACATAATATTCTTCTAATGCTGCTTCTCTGAAATTAGGACTTTTTTTTTTTTTTTTTTTTTTTTTGGGAAAATGTGGGTTTTATCAAAGGTTTCAGTGAATGATCACTGAAATATTTACCTTTTCACAATAGCACAGTCACTTCAGAATGAAATAATATCGGAACAAAATGCTGCTGCCTGTAAATATTTTACATAAAAGAAATAGAATATTTTGATAGGGTCAAAATTATTTTTGGTATATTTTATTTCATACTGGAAGTCAGAAACCTTCCATTGCTACTAAAGAAATAGCTGAGTTATCTTTCTCTCCAGACAACAAAAAATACTCATGGAGTTCATAACGTGGAAGAGTAACAAAAATGTGCAATGCAATAAAAGTTTTCTAAACAAAGGTGCACCTGTCACAGAATAGGACATAAAAGGCATTTTCTGGAAGCTCTTGTGCAGTCTCTCTTGTAAATTATGACAGCAAAGGTAATGGGAGAAATGAACTGATTTATCCCCCTGAGAACAGAAAACCAATGAGGAGAGGGGAAGAATTATGTTACCTGAAGTTGTGCTGATGCTGGTATTCAGTACACCCACCTTAGGTGAATCAGAGGACACAAGAAAACTTAGTGGAAAAGAAGCGGTTTCCTCCAGGGCAATAGAAAGTTGATGTGTGACATGCATCAATATCAAGGCACTTCTCTGCACTTCTGAGGGACTGAGGAGACCTGGAGCAGTCATCTGCCCAACCCAATGGAAAGGGATCTTTCCAAGGAATAGTGTGCTGGAAACTCAGAAAGAAGACTATATCCGACCTGATGCTCTTCTAAGCTGGTTGTCTTCTCCACTCCCAAATTGTGTATCACTTACTTCTTTGTGCTGAGCTCAAAAGAAAACAACACAAATCTGAACTGGAGACTAAAATGTCCTGCAAGGATCTGTAACAGAAAAAAGGTTAAAAAAAAATATTTGAACTGTAAAGTTGTAGATGTACATGTGTAAGTATCAACAGATTCATCAAGCAACAGTGAAGTTTTTAATTTTGAGAAATGAATAGAAATGAATTCTCATTTTAATCCTCCCACTGCTTCTTTGTCTGTGAATTATGAGGGTATGGATGATAACAGAGGAGAAGGGGGAAGGAAGGTAGAGGATGGCATTATATACACACCGTAATAGGAAATATGTAAATAACATTCTGTTATCTCTTGAATCATTGTCATAAGACTTCATACAGTGATAAATGGGTGATTAGCTAAGAGGAAAAGAAGCTATCAAGGACTGTGGGAAGCAGAAAAATACATGCAAGTGGAATAGGGGGTTGGAAAGCACAGTGAAATAAAGTCAATATTGAAGGTAATGTAAGAGGAGTCTTTTCCTGCAAAGTTACACCTGAAGGACAGAAACCATTAGAAGAGCCCAGGTAAATAACGTACTTGCAGCTCATATCCTTTCTTATATAAATCCCACAGAAGAGCTTGTTTTCTGGGCATGGTAAAAAATTAATATTGATAATATGCGAAGAAGTATTAATAGAAAAATCAAATATTAATAGATAGTACTAACCCATGAGGGTAATGTGCATATTTATAACATATACAGTCATAACAACCTAAGGCTTTTTAATGATATTCTGAATTAAATATGGTACTTAAATCAGTGCAAATATGTGTTCAGTTGTCATGTTTGCTCTTTGTAGACATTGTAGTACTGAGTTATCTATAAGATGACGGAGTTCAGGGAAAATACCGCTAAAAAGATAATATATTATTGAACTGTGATTCTCTCTTGATGTTTTCTGTATCTCAGAAAGCAGACAGGATCCATTAGACAGATGCTGCAGATAAAATATATGTGTTTCCAGTCCTGTTCACAGAGTTTCTTCAACTGAAGAGCAAAAGTTAACATTTGCAAAGCTTTAGTACAAATGAAAAAAAAAATGGCCATACAAAGGGCCAGTACATCAATACATCAATAGTATCTCAAGACCTGTGCTCATGCTCTGAAGTTTTTAGTGCCTTTGGGGTTATTTGGGGCCATACATCTCTGGTGTTGAGTTTGAGAACAGCCCCAGCTTCCAAGCTCTGAATGTCTGGATCACTCCAGACTCCTGCACCTGGCTGAGACCCAGATTCGTGAGAGTATGGTGTTTTGCAGCTACAGTTACAGAGCCTGGGAGTTTTGTGAGGCACAACCCTATGCAGGAAATTTCAGTCAGAGGCCCTCCAGAGGCTCAGGCAGCTGCTGGGAGGCAAGATCAGAGCAGGGGACAACTCCACGTCTGTAGGTCCTGCTTGAGTCTCTAGGGACAGCCCAAACTGAAGAGGCTGCCCAGATAGGTAAGTTTACCTCTAGCAGGGAAGAAGTAGTTGTAGATTTGCTTTATGGGAAATGTATAAATTACCATAAAAAGGCCCATAAAACCTATTTACATCTTCATCAGCACAACCTAAGCAGACCCTTAACAGAGACATTGTATTCCCCTGACTAAACGGAGGTTTGTCCCATGGAGTCATCTGCATCTGTCCCAAGTCCTCTTCAGCAGTCAGTGGTGATCTAATCAGGCTGATCATCAAGGGTTGGGACACTTTTTTCTTAAAAGCAGGCATGTAAAATATATGAGTTAAATAGAACTTACTTCTTTCTATTAATAATGAAGCAAGCAATTATGCAATGACAAGTCTATGTGCAAACATCTGTACAGTACAATTGACTTTGAGTCAGTCTGATGCTCTGAGTTCAATAAAAGGCCAATTTGTGTTTCGAAACACAATTTGTGTTGCTTTGGTATCTAGCACAGCCAGATATTACAAAAGTAGTTCATGTTTTTTTCCCTATCTGATCTCTCTGTTCTGCTCCAGGGCAGTCTCCTTCATCAGTAATCCTGTACAGGCTGCTTAGCTTGACTGTGACCCTTAAGTATGTTAGAAAGCAGGGTTGAGTCTTTCACCCATCAACATTGCCTGTATCTTTTTAGCTACAGATCATTGTCTTTGCAGTCCTTCATACTTTCAAGATTTTCTTCCTGAGCAGCTGTTTGGCATTTTACTGCTGATGTAAATACATCATATACATATATATATATATATTATATATACACATCATATATATATACATATATATATATATATATATTTACACGATATATAGATATGTAAGTATATCTCAACATCTTGCTGTAGTAATTTTGTCAAATTTAACAAGTGGCATAGGTACATACGAAAATGTGCAGAAGAATATCAGTACTAAATTCTTCATAATCCAATTTCCAAGGTAAAATATTTGAAACATACAGTAAGGGGAAAAAAATATGGAAACTAGTTAAAACATTAAAAAATGCAATATTATAACTGAGTAAATTAGATCTAGTAACATTTCATTATTAGCATACTAGTGTCACACTTCAGCTGTTCTTGTATTACCATGCAAGCTAGTTACAATTTGACTGCTCTATTTATTTATGTTTTTGACTTTTCTCTTTTAATACCAATGCCAAATGCCCATGAATGGAAGAAAAGTAAGTTGCAAAGTAGTAAGAAAAAGAAAGTTTATTCACTACCATTCCATGATTCACTACCAATAAAATAAAATAAAAAAATGAATAAAAGAGCCTGAGTCAATCACATCATTTTGTTTAGGCCTGTTACTGTAATATTTTTTTAAAATATACCTCAGCTATGCTATTATATCTATACACTTATGTTAACATGTTTTATATTAACTTCTAGACAGAAAATGTAGATATAGATTAGATATAGATGTAGACAGATATAGATATGACACGCACATGTATATACACATGTATAAATCGATACATATGCATACGTATGAACATAATATGAAATATGGTTGTTTTCTCTTCAAATACTAGGTATAAACGTCACAGTTTCATACTCAGATTTACAGATACTCATTTTAACAGAAGTGAACAGGGCTAGTCAAGAAAACAAGATCTCATCCTTATGTTTACGTCCCCTTCAGAATCTAAGTATGGAGGAGGAGGTAATTATGAAATGTCAGCTGTGCTCAGAAATTCCAGCATACACGCAGTCTTTTTTTGGTATGAGCTTCAAACATAATAAGAGTCAGTTAGTTTTCAAAGGCCATAAGGCTACATTTTCTCTGTCAACTCTCAGAAGTGTTCCAGGGTATTTATTGTTGAGATGGCTGAATATTTTCCTTTCTGTCAGTTATGGAATGAAAATGACATATACATGTGATCCCTTTGTTCAATATTCAATATTAGCACCTTTAATGCAATACAATTTGAGCATTTCAATTGGTCTTTATGTATCTCAGTCTCTTATAATCCTTTCTCGGCCTTACAAGTAGCAAAATAAAAGTTTATAACATGCTTATAAATGTATATAGACACATCTGTGTTATTGTTTGAATACAGACACACACCTGAGATAAGGAAAAAAAAAATCTTTGTGAAAGTAAAAGCTTCGGAAAAGTGGTAGTGTAGATCTTAAAGATGATGCCTTTGCTAATAAACTGATTTTAATCCATGCATTTTTATGTCTTACTAAAAAATGGAAGACTCACATTAGATTTAAGATTGCTTCCTGCACCAAACACCATGTATTTAGTAATCATTTGAGAGGCATCTAATATAATACAGTTCTCTATAACTGTATTAAAAAGCCACCATAGCAAGTAATTTATTATCTGTGAACTGATGAACTCTTTCTTATTTATGAATTAGAAATACTTGGTATGATAATGGTTAGTTACCTTAAGTTCTGCAGGGATGAAAAACCCTCAGAGTTCTGGGTCTTCAAGAATTCTAGTATAACTGCTGGAAACCTCAGCTTAGAAGTGGTAACCTACTTAGTAAATAAAATACATGAATTTCAATAAATTCCAAATGTGTTTTGCTCATCTTTGCTTAGGAACAAACTATGTACATAACAGCTCAGAGAAAATAACACTGTTGAAAATGACATGACTGCTTCTATATAGCTTGTGTTTTCTCTCAATTATCTCAACAATCCTTCTTTCTTAAACACTTAGGACATCAAACCTCTCCTGATATAACAAATAAAGTTTATCTGAAGGCAAAATTTCATAACTTAAATTCTAATATTCTTCCATGTTAACAGTTAAGTTTTGTATGACTTATAGCAATACTATGTTATCAAACACTTCCTTAATTTAGAGGATATTTTATCACCTAAACTTATGTTTGCATTAAGTGCAAACATAATAGAGTCAACCCTCTAGTCATGTTAATAGAGCTGAAACTGACTTGCATTACAAAGCACTGCAAAAAGGACAAGGTTTACACCTGGCTGAAATTGTTTCAATGGGATATCAAAATACTACTCTACTTTAAGATAGTAAGGCTTGTCCTTTTAGGTACTTTGTCTATATTAGACATTTTTGATTACACAACTAAACAGATAAAAGTGATTTCAAGTTTTTAATATCCTTTGAAACACACCTACATGTATTTTACAAAAAAGTCAGGATCTGAGGATTATTGAAAATATTGTGTCCTGCAGAGCTGGAGAGGGCAAAGGAAATGACCCTCTCCTTTCCTTAGGGCCTTTGTCTGGATGTAAATGAAGACTTGGGACATTTTTTCAAGACTCCTACATGTCAGGCAGCTGTCAGAGCAATACTTCCAAACTGAAGACAAATGCCTAGAAGCAGCACTTCTGCCTCCCCATCACCCAGCAGCCCACTCTTCTCTACACCCTGATGTTTTCAAAGCCCTCCATTAACATTTACATCCTCTACAAGATCTTTGCTCAGGAATGATTTGGGGCTGCCCTGGTAAGTATATTGGCAGAAGTAGTCTCTCTTAAGGAAACTAGGAAGTGCTGATCAGTCAGGAGATGTGCTGGTGATAGACAAATTTCATTACTGTTACTCGGTCTTTTTGTATTATTTTCTCCTGTGGTATATTTTGACCCTTAAAAGGAATTTATATTTTTCTTTAATTAGTCGTGCAGTAACCTGAGATGATTTTAGGATTTTATTAACCAACTGCTAAATAAAATAATAAAGGAACCTATACACTCTGAGGCTCATTGGCTGCTAAGAGGTTTTATTTTAACCAAAAAGGGAGCAGTAAACAAACCATAAATTCCAGTCAAGATTTATTTATAACTTCGGTATATATCTGTATATATGTTTTGCTATATTTTTCAGATAATACAAAAAAAAAAAAAAAAAAACCTTCATTACTTTCTTGAAACTTTATTTCTCAGTGAAAAAGCCTAGGGGAAATTGTGTACTGAATTGGAATTTGTCATTTTCTCATTATATTATTTTAATGATTCCAGCTAACCAAATTTACAAAATAAGTTACTGTGTTTACTATCATCACCTAAGACACTGCACCCTTGTGAATATGCTCATGTATAAATGGTTTGTAGTGAACGTTACATGAACATAGCTCAAGTGTAGGTCCAGACAGTCTACAGGCTTTTTCATCAACTTGATAACAAGTTACTACTTAAAAGATGTATGTTTGTTTACTTCAATCACATGGATTCCATGTAAACTACCCCTGTGAATATTTCAAATACCCAAAAACAAGATAGCTGGTCACTTAATTCAAATTATTTCTTACTGTTTCATGACTGCAGGAAAGTAGCTTAAATTTCATTCCAAATAATCTCTATCTTTGACTGTTGAATGTAAAGCTCACCACAAAAGACCAGATTTGTTTAAAATTTGTTAGATGTTTACCTGGCAACCTTGTTACTGTTTTGATGGCATGGTAGTCCTTTCATTGGCTTCACTCAAATTCAAACTTTGTAGCTTAGCGTTTTTGCCCAGAAGTGGCCTGTACAGCACAGTACTTGCCTTTCTCCATGCCTTGTCTTCATTACATTCCCCAAAAGATGGTACAACTATGTGCCACTGGCACCCACCAGGGACGGGATGTGTGCTGCATGTACACAGTGCTTGTTTCTCTAATTATACAGTCCCCAAAAGGCTTTGGAGATAGAGATCAGTACTCCTATGCTTGCCATGGGTGTTGAGGGAAAGCCTAAGTACATCATAGCCATGCAGGTAACATTCGGGTATGTGTTTAATACTATCTGCTGTCCATAAAATTGTATTTATTTATATCAATGATATCTATATTCTTTAAATTTTTCTGTGGATAGACTCGCATTTACTTTTTGGTGGCTATCTATTCTGATGTCCAACTAACTTGTCTAGTCTTATCTATATTGTTCCATAGGCTTGTGGTATTTTTAGTATTAACAATCTCACTAGAAAGATAAGCCTTCCAAGTATTCCAAGATCCTGTGAAAACTGGCCAGCAAACTCTTTTAGAGTATCTTGTTGTAAATTGGTCAAGCTCAGTGAAATAAAAGTTTTGTTCTTTACATGCTCTTTAATGACTTCCAGGTTGCAAGGGGCTTAAAGAACATTACCAATATCTTCTGATCCTTCTTTTCAAGTGGAAAAGACATATTCAGTGAAAACTTTCACTGCTTTTGTCAAGCAACCTATAAGGACAAAACTAGTTGTGTTGTGCAAGTTTATCAAATCTAATGCAATCCAATTATTAAGGCAAATGCATCTCAATCTTATGTTACAGTTTTTCCAGTTACTTTTCCACACAGTTATATCTGTAGATGTTCACAGTTCTTGCTGTTTCTGTTTGTTTTTTTTTTCTTCTTTCCTTCTTCCTTTCTTTCTTAGCCTCTGGTCCTATCCTATCTTGGTGGCCACATTCTCTTTTTTTATCAGCCTCCTTGAAGCTATCTTATCTCTCCCTCTTGCTTAGTTTCTTACAGCCACCTCATTTATTCTTCCCTCACTTCCTTCTGTAAGACAAGATTCCCACTGTCTCTTTTTGACTTTTTCCCTTGTCAAATGCCCTCAATGGTTTGGGGATTTCATGTCCTTCCTTGTCATGTGTTTATAAAAGAAAGACTCTGCATGAATTCTCAATATCTTCACGAAAGCAGTCTCAATAGAAACAACTGAGTGAAAATATGAACACAGATTCTTTATTGCCTCAAGTATCATATTTCTCATGCATGAGGGAAATAATATTACTCATTAAAAATATTATTATTAATATAACACCTGATTACTTAAAGTATATGCACTGTGTAGACCTTTAATAGTAGAGCTCCTTTTCCCCTTTCCTGAAGATTTTAAATGATCTATATAATTATTTGTTATATATGTAGGCTGAACATTCTTTTGTATCAATTAATCTGCTCAGTTTCATTCCCACATAATAGTTCCCTGAAAGAATGTAAACATTAAAATACTAACAAATATTGAGTGGCTACTGTTGTTGAAGGAATTTCTTATCGTTGTTTCATTTTTTTGTTTGAGAGTAGGCAGGCCATGGAGGTTCATCTTGCAGTCTTTTATATTTCTGCTAATGTAAAATGACATAGTCTTTCATATTCCTGCCAAAACTTAAATTCTTTAGTCTATTAAAGACTAGGAGTTTCATCTGTATAAAATGACAAAATATATCACAATGAAATTGTCAGAACAACTATAATGCAAAGGAGATGTGGCTTAATTAGAGCCCTCTCCCTAGATAGACTGAGCTTGCCAATGTAATTTTAATTATTTCTGTCTATTAAATCTACGATCACCTATTACTATTGCTATATATCATATCAGAAAAGTACTTCCTTCAGGAAAACATTGTCATGTTTAACAAGAATATATTATCATCTTAGTATGAATACCATTATCATTACAATTGTTGTCAATAAGTTAAATTCAAAAATTATTACCAAATAGAAATCCTGATAGTAAATCAGGAATGGTTAAAGTACACATATGGAAATATTGATTTGCTAACTGACCACTAGAAGTGAGAGGCCAGACTCTCCATACTGCAGAAAAACCCTCTGTGTTGCCTGTACTTAAACAAGTGAAGTATCTGACTCATTGCCTTTGTTTTCTGACTCATCTTTTCTCACACTTCATGTAGAGGCTGACACCACCTTATTCATTTCCTGTCTGTTTTTAATAGACACATTTCAATATCAGTTTACCTGCTGTTTTTATACTTTTACTTCAAAGTGCGAATATTCATACAGTATTAAAATTGATTCATACAACCAGAAACAATGATTGCTGACCTAGCAAGGACAGTCAGAATCATTTCAAATGGTTACAACTCACAGATGACTGAGAGAATTTGCCTGTGTTTCCTAAGTGGCTGATTGGGTTTGGCCCCATAACAAAACAGTGCTGAAGTGTTATTTCTGTCTTCTGTTTACATAGTCATCAATTTGTGTCCACCTTTTGTCAAGTAGCTGTTGATTTGTCAAAAATGAGAAGCCAACCGATACAGACAGCTGCTTCTTCATGCATCTTCCTGGGTACAGTCTCTTACTTCAACAATTATTTCTTTGAGCATGAAGTCAACTTTCTGTCTCAGATTTGGAGCTCTAACAATCTGTCTCAGATTTGGAGCTCTAATCTCTAACACAGTTGTTTTTAAGTAGAACAAATTGTAATACCATAATAATAGCAGTCACTTACATTATTAGCCCCAGCTCAGAGACCGTAAGTCCTATCATAAATTTATGTTCCAAGCTAGACAGAGGAGTATAAATTACAGAGCAATAAACAGAGAAATACTATAAACTGAGATCTGTGTAACTAGGATAAAATAATCACCACTATAAGTCAGATAATTTTTTTCAGAAGAAACACATAAAAATACCATAGAATTTTTCAATCACTTCTACCTGTGAAATATATGACAGGAGTGAGACGTAGTGTGATGACAAAAAGAAAGCAGGGAAGAGGCATTACCACAGCGTTCCCCACTTGGTGAGAATATTTACTTATCAAGGGAGATAACACAAGAAATAGGAACAGAAGATAATGTGGAGAGGAAAATAATTTTTTAAAACACCATTTATTGTGCTGTGGAAACACTTAATAGTGGGCTAGTATAGTAGGCTTACAAGGATACTACTGGTTATATAGCTCAGAGACTTTTCAGAAACAGCACAGGTGAATGGATGCCTTTAAAACACAGAGGATGATTACAAAGTTCTTGCCAAAGTCTTGCCACCTTTACTTACCATATCCTTGTGTATCATCCTGTCTTTCCATATCCACACTGGAGATTCCAGGTAATAGAGAGAAATAATATTGTGTATTCCCATATGCACACATATTTACACTAGGTAATACACTCCTGTTAGAACTGCTGGTCTTTTGAGTCCTACAGAAGGTAGCTCCCCTTACTGCTCCTTCAGCAGAGAGGAGACAAATTTGCTTGGTCAGGTTGAATTCTTTGCTCAAATATTTATCTTCTGAGAGAGAATACATAGGCCTAATCTGAGGTGTTTTGTGGGTTGGATTCGGTACACAGATAGATGGTGAGGCCATGCTAGATTGTTTGGTTTAATTGAATTTCAGAGGGACTCTTTATGAAGCCCAGTGCTAGTTCAAGAAGGGGGCTTTATTTATATTTTTTAATTCAAGACTTTTTAAATAGTAGACATAATATATATCAGAATTTTTCAATCAAATAAATTAATGTTTTAAGTATTGTCTGGCTTTGTTGCTGAATAATGAAATGAAAAACTATGTTTTTTTCACTAGTTATGGAATTTAAAAGAAGAGGTAATTTGACAGAAGCTATTCATATTTCATTGAGTGTGAGATTATTAAGCAATTAATAAAAGACAAAGGCATGTTTTTATGCTTTTGCAGATTAAAAATGTGTAGTCAGTACAAGTTAACAATAAAACTTTCATACTGGTATTTGATTTGAGGGGGAACTGAATAAAAACTTGGGGAATGTTAGAAAGTAAATAAGTAGAGGTCAGTATGCCTATGCTAGTACTTTTTCATAACAATATCTGTATTGCACATAAATACATTTCAGTTTTATTTTGACCAGTTATATTACCTGGCAACACATCTGGATAATAAATAAGAGTTCTAGTACATAATATTCACAGGTTAAACAAATATATTCCTCAGAAACTTCTGAGATTCATTATTAGCAATGAAAATAATTATAATGAAAGTTCTCAATAAACAGACTTTACGCTACCAACCTTGAATATTTTTGACCTTGTGAAAGATTCAATGTCATGCATGTTGCACTCAGTCTTCTATTTTTTTTCCAAATTTAAACCAATTTTGTAATGAAATGCATTTTCTGTATCTAAAACAATGGGTTACATTTTTGGTTTTGTTTTTTTCATGTGTTTTCCAGATAAGCAAATAATTTTAGGCACTGTGCCTGGTACAATCTGAATCGGGACAATGATCCAGCTGCAGTGCAACAAGATTGTTCTGCTTTTAGTGAGGACTCTCTGATATTAGATTCTCTGAAAAATATCTCTGATATTTTTCCATTTTGTGTCAATGAAACATGTACCAAAATTCAAATATAAGATAAACACCCCAATCAATCTTTTGATTATTCTCTAACTCTCAAAGTCAAACAAAATTTCACAATTCTAGGGGGAAAAAAAAAAAAAAAAAAGAAACAGATTCACTAATACAATCAGTGAGTTTTCTGTAAGACCACCTGCAAAGCATGTTGACCTGCAAATGCATGCTGACATATCTTAAGATTTAAAAGAGATGAAGTACCCTCAGACTGAGGTGGAAATTGGATCCAAATCTCCTTTACCTTGAGTAAATGCCTTCATGTAATGATTAAAAGCAACACCCCTTTCAGGACTTTGCCTTTTTGGGTTGTATCCATATTTTCTATCTTGTTATCTTTAAAAGCCGGTTTCTATTGGAATAGAATACAGCAACCAAAACTACAGGTTTGTAAATGCTACTGCTTTCTCTCTCTCTCTCTCTCTTTCTTTTTTTTTCCAAAGTTACCTAGTTACATCAGAAACCGGGAAAAGACTACACAACACACACACAAAATATGTGTAAATTCTGATAAGACTTCATCCCAACATTTTATAAATGCCACAGTGAAACTGCATCCTTCTGCAACCAATAGCATGAATAGAGGTATGATGCTTTGAAGAACACTTTGAAAAAGCAACCCAGAAATAAAAATAGCTGCTAAAAAACACTGGTGTCCAGCATAGAGCTGAGTAGGACATTCCCCCAGATTTGTTAGGCTCCTGCTGTCACTATTTTATTATGCCATTATATGTAACTTTGAATTGTGTCATGTTATATTATTATACCCCAGTAATTGCATACAGTACATATTGTATGTTCTCCATTCTAAAAAATGTGTGTCAGTAGCTGAAGCCAAAAAGCTCTTATTAACTAGGTGTTGGCACTTTGGAATCTCACCAGCAGCCTGCAATGGGGAGGACGTAGTGACCTCCTGAAGACCAGCAAATATGTAACAACACGCAATTCCCCTGGACAAAACTGTTGATTTACCTGTTGCTTCCCAACAGATGGGGAAGACTACAGCCCTCCACACTGTCACTTGGGTGACATCAGACAACAGCAACTTCTCCTGGGGTCATATCATGCAACAGCTTTTCACCAGCATTAGTCCACACATCTATGCTGAGATGTGCTTTACAGTTATAGCAGTAGCATTTGCATGATGTGCAGATTCAGCAGCAGCCTTCCGGATCTCTGTTATCATGCAAGTCCACCAGCATAAGGCAGGAGGTCACCCTGCTGACTGCAGTAACAGTGCAACCTGGGGCACTCTTAGAGCAGTGGAAGGGCATCTTGGAAGGAGACAGTGAATGTGCTTGGGGAATTTGACCTGGGATTGCCCCAGAGCACAGCCGAGAATCAGGATACCTATGTCATCAGTAATATGCCTTAAAGATAAATATGCATTACTTGCATTCATCTTTATCTTAAAAAGAAGTACTTTACATCATAAATTTTTAAAATACTATCAAACAAACAGTAGCCTTAACACATACCATTTTATAGGAGGCTGAGTAGACAAAATAGCTCATTTTTTGAGGGTCTTCTAAAGTCTCTACTAAAATCTAAAAATTCTACTAACATACAAACACTTGATTCATCTTCTCCCAGTGGTATTTTTCACTTATCGTGTTACACAATATTTTAGCACAAAAGATAGATAAGGGATAGATGTACATCAAACATAAAATAACAACCATCATCTTATTATTTTCACTTGGTAATATTAATTACAGGACCAATAAATTCCATGTAGAAAGAAAAGAAATGTAAATTGCTTAAATTGTCAATCCATGCTACTTAATACTCATGTAACAGATATTACTCTGTAAAACTAAACCCCTTACAAATACCAAAGAAACCGATAGATGTAGTGAAAATGACTATTTGGTCAACCACATCATATTAATAAATTTCAGGAAAATTCAGCAAGCACCATCTAATCTTTCCAGTTGTTTTAAAATCCAGGTTCATTTCAAGACAAACAAACCAAGCTGTGTTTGATACAACAAATTTCGTCACTGGGACATGGAGGTGGGGGGAAAAGAGCAGAAAAAGCAACTGAGAGTCCAAACTGGGGAAGTATATCAAAGCTGTAGAAGAGAGCCCACATACACCAAAACGGCAGGTAATATTTGCAGCTACTATTTCATAACTTTTAATTGCTAAATCAGGATTTCTGTGAAGGCCTAAACAGAATTTGCACTCGTAAGTCTCTTTCTGCTCTTCATAAATTTCCTTCTGCTGTTGTATAAAATTGTATCTCAGAGATATAGGGCTTGCTATTATGTACAAATACCACACAATGGTAGCTGATATACCACAACCAGTTCTTACTACAACTAACATAAAACAAAAGGAACCTAAATACAATTTTATAGTATTCATAAATATTGAGTTTTGAGGTGGCCTCAACATGCTTTGTGAGCATGTGTATTTTCACATACAGTTGAACCATTATTTGCTGCATAAATTTTTCTTTTCCAGAAATCCTCATTATCAAGGATTTTGTTTTCCCATATTATATCTGGTCAGTACAAGCAGTCCTCAGACTCACAAGTAAAACAGCTTTCTTGCCCTGTCCTGTGCAACAGCACTGCTCAAAAGGTAAGGAAACTACCGGCAGCCTGAGACATCCTTATGTTGTTGTTTGTTTGTGTTTTGTTTTTTAATGATTATGAAGTTGCTAAACCAGTTTTAGTCTGTGCAAAGCTTTACATCCATTTTGTCTCTGTCCATCTCTTCCCTGTCTTCTCTTAGACTCCCATGCATTAGTTAGAGGTGATTATAGGAGACAGGGTTATGCCTCCGTACTTTGGAGATGATATTAGGCTCTGTCAAGTGGAGATATGAGGGACTCTAGCACACAAAGCCTCCTGGGACTTTTTACTGCAGAAGCTACATTATAAACCTTCACAGACACAGGAAGATTAATAGTTTAATTATGCTATTAACATGATACATTTTTAAAGGCTGATCACATACATACAGACGTGGCTTTACAAAGAAATAATGCAGAGGGGTGTTAAAAAAAAAAAAAAAAAAAAAAAAAAAAAAGAAAAGAAAAGAAAAGAAAAGAAAAGAAAAGAAAAGAAAAGAAAAGAAAAGAAAAGAAAAGAAAAGAAAAGAAAAGAAAAGAAAAGAAAAGAAAAAAAGGTACAGTTATTAGAACCAGAACACTCTGTCTTATCAGCTCATGCAAAAAGGCCACTAAAAGACCTCTCTAAGCCCAGGACTCAGTGAAATTATATCATTTGCAGCTACGTATTCCACATTAAGTTTAATTAAATAAATTTAATTAATTAAATAGTTGAATGAATTATATGTTGCTTAAGTGTAATTCTGATTTCCCTATTACATTCACAGTCTGTCAGATGTAGTTCAGATTATTTCGTGAAAGTCCAGTATGAATTGTATAGAAATGCTCTCCATGTTAAATACCTCAGCCAGTGGGGAAATATGCACAGAAAAAAGGATGGCTTGAAAGAGCATAAGCTGCTACTGCTGATTATTAGATTTATTTATCCTAATATTCTTTACTAATAAAAGAGTTGACAAAACCATGCATTGTGGGTAACTGAATTATAGCTACAAATACAGGGAACATTTTACAAAATAAGCCTACATAGATATGCATAGATATGCAGTGATATGAAGATGAAAAAATAATGAATACTAGAAATGACATATTTATATGCCCTTAAATAATTGGAACCAGAAAGCTACAAATGCAAAAAAATAATTCCAGCCCAACAGCCACATAATTTTCTGCTCAGCAAATATTATACAATTATTGGTTAACATTCATAAAATATATCTTATAGGTTAACACTTGACACTGTACAAAAAATAACTTGACACTGTACAAAAAATAACTATAATACTGTCCATTTGTTATATAGTTTGATGATGTTTTGAAGGTACCTGTTTAATGTAATGTAGTTATAGAAATCACAGTAGAAATACTGAGAATGTTGACTTCAATTTCTTTGTGCTGGTTTTGAAATTGTGGGAAAAAAAAATGTTAATTAGGTACTTATTTTTCCCAAGAAAATGTAAATACATTTGATTCTGATGGCTGGTTGATTTCTGAAACTGGATTTATTCTAGAAAAGCACAATTACACAGGTAGTAATCGCATTAATACCTGTATGATCTGTACTGGCAGAACAGCAAAAACTCTTTTAAAATAATGGCATGACAGGTTTACACAGGTAAAACAGTAATTCAATCTTCCCATATATCTATACTAAAGAATTAGTTGCATCTCAGAGAAGTTGTACTGACAACAATAGAGAAAATATTGAATTAAATCATAGCTGTTTGTGCACTGTAATACAATGATAACTTTTCAGTTGGGTGTGCTGTTTGTGACTATCAGATGTGGCTGGCAATCACCTCAAATTCAGGAAAAAAAAAAAAAAGTTGAAAATACCTGTTAAAGATTCAGATGTTATCTCTCTCAAATGTTATTGTCGCAAATGATAACAAATATGTGAACTAATACTACCTGAGAATTATGCCCAGAAGTTCATGTACAACAAACTAATTGAGATCAGAACTCAGCCCATGTTTGGTGATTTTAAACAGGTTTCCTTAACTTTGGGAGCAGTAAAACCCTAAGCAACTTAACTTCACATTCTGTTTTATGTTCCTTTTCAGATATATAAAATACTATAAATTCCAACTGACTTGAAAATTTTCCAGGTCTGCTTTATCCAGCATACTCATTGGTATTTCTCAAATGTCAAAGATAATTTCAGGTATAAATATGTACTTTCAATTTTTTTAAGCTGCAATCTCATCACCTTGCAAATCAGAGCTGATAATCTTCCAAGTGAGAACTCAAAATATTTGGAGATCATGATATTTACAAGACAAACAAAGTTGCCCACTGCTATATCATGTACTAGCACCAGTAACCAAATTAGCGTTGTTGTTAAAATTGCAAGCATAATGCTGACAGCTGGCTGACAGCAGCTACTTATAACTTAGCATATAGTATTGCTGTTAGCTGCCCAAAGCAAAGAAACAGGTTCCACCGAACCTGGTAATAAAAGAATGTATATTAAAAAAAAAAAAAAAAAAAAAAAAAAGCATTGTGAAATACCTAATAAATGTCTGCAGGCCACATCTTGCAATCAAATTGCCATGAGAGGAATGAAAAAAATGTAATTAAAAAAAAAGCTTACTGCTGCTGCACAGGTGCAGGTGCTCTCTGCAGCACATGAAACAACGCACCACACCAGCAGCAGGTGTGCTGCCCTCTTACATGCTGCACACAAGTGTGAGGTGAGCATGCACAGCTTCTGTAAGGTAGGTGCTGTGAAACATCAGCCCACCGAGGTAAAAAGAGTACATGCTCTCTGCCACCTTAACACCAACACCATGCAATGCAAAGCTTTGTTGGCCACATGTTCAGCAATGTCTACTGCAGTAATATGGCTAAACGCTTCCCAAAATCCATTTTTTACTACAATACCACTCAGTAAGTTGACAATGCAAAAGGACGCATTCTTACGGATCACAGGGATTTAGCAGTAATTTCTGAAGTACAGCGTACTTACATACATGTATATCTGTTTGAAAAATAGCAGTAGATTCTTGATGTGATATATTTAGCAAGGCCATATAATGGCCAATGGGCATCAGCAATGCACCCATCAGGTAAAGGTCTCAGGTACACGAAAGAGACAACAAGAGATCAGCAGGCAGAGACTATAACAATGAAGAAAAGTGGTAATCACACCATGCCAGATAGCAAAGGTTAAATAATAATAATAATAATAATTAATAGTAATAATAAGTGTAGAAGCTGACAGGTACTTGAACAGAGCAGCTGGACTTCACATCACTTTCTTAATATCTACACTCAGATTTGCAAAGCTAATTTCATTTTATGCACAAAAGCTGTTCATAAATGTTGGCAATCCATTTTCCTTCTCATCAGCTCAAACTGATTTTTCAGTTTCAACAACAATATGGTTGTTACTGTTCACAGTGCACAGTTAACATGGCACCCTTGTGTACTGCGCAAATTCGGAGACTTCCTTTGCCTGCCTCATGAGTTCTACATTTACGGACATGCAAACAATCTTTCTGGGAGTGCTAACTGACAGCGCTGTTAAAAATACTGTGCGAGTCTCTTGCTATAATTTAAGAACTAAAGAGGTAGTATTGAAGAAATATCTTTTTTTCTCACTTTGTCAGCTCTGTAGCTGTCTCCTTCCCCAAGCACAGACCTGATCCTTCATGCTGTAGCTGCATGATCACAACAGAATAGTAAATCTCTAAACCCTCTGCTTGTAAAGGAAGAATAAGGGAACAATTTGCTCTGAATTATGTTTCTGGCTTGAGTTCAACTGCCAAGAACAAACTGGGAAGGTGTTCATTTTACAAAGAATAAAGGAAATTAAAGCAACAAACATCAGACCATTTGAGAAGTCCACTAAGCCCAAGAAGAAAATAATATATATTCTCTGCTAATCTCATCTGGAGAGTTGTACATACACATATGTAGGTACACCAGCTGAAAATGAAAGAAATTCCATAAAAAATCACTTACCGAAATTGAAGTCCAAAAATTGAAGTCCTCAAGAGAGACAGCAATGGCCCAGCCTCTTGTAGTCACTGTTTGCCAATTTTTTGTACATACGTCTTTTGAAATGATTTGCAATTTTGTTGTTTCCTCCTCCTTTTATTGCAGTCTTTTGTGAATGGATGCATCAGGAAAAAAAAAAATATATGCTACTGAAAATATTGGGGCAATCTGTTACTTTACATCCATAGCAATACTGAAGACATCCATGGAAATTTTCCCAGGTATGCATATAACAGAAAGAACTTTAATTAGTTTAAGCTGGTGACAGTCTACTATTAAAACTAAAGTGATTCAACACCAGGTAAAAAGTTTGCAGCATGGCCTGACACATCAAGCATAGTGTGTCACCCATGCAATCCTGTCTCTTCATACTGCTGAATGGAAAACATGGGATTTACAAAACAGATCTTCAGGCTGTTCTCATATTCTGAAGGTCAGAAATCACTAATTTCTGATGTATCATCACAAAAGCTGTCTATCAGTGACTATCATTTTCTGTCCCTCACTGCAGTACCTTATGAATTTCAGCCTTACAGAAAATTATTTCAGTTTCCCCTTATATTAAAGTTGAAGCCAAAAAAGTCCTGCTACTAGTTGCTATACCTTTCTTTCATTCCAGTGGCGTGCTAGAGATGCCAGACACCAGTGCATCTGATTTTCAGACACTGACCTTGCTGTTCTTTTGCCTGTACCTGTTCTGAGGACACAATCAGACTCCCAAGAAAAACTTGCATTATTTACCTTATTCTAGTAAGAATTTTACGTTTTCCTGGACCTGAATCCTGCAATGTTAAAAAAATGTTTGGTGTGTTTTGTTTTTTGTTTGTTTGTTTAAATCTTGCTTCTGACTAAAATTGAAAGCATACATGTGTGCATATGTATAGCTTTTACTTCAGGCATATTGTTCATTTTCCAATGAAAAATAAAACAATAATTAATGGATTACAACAGATTTTATCAGAATAGCCTTAAATAACGCTAAATGACAAAGAACATGTACCTCATGGCATATGTTATCATGAGAAGATAAACATTGTACCACCTTGCCTGAAACTAATGGTTGTTTCATTTCATCCTTGGAGCACGGCATATTTTTCCAGCTCGTTTTAAAAACTATTGGTCCTGAAAGGGAAAAAAAAAAAAAAAAAAAAAAAAAAAAAAAAAAAGACATTTCTTCAGCACTGATATATAATATACAACCAATTGTTTTTACTGTAAGAAGAAAAAATGTCTTAGCTCTTAGTTCATTAAAGCAGCCATGGTCTGACCAAGAATATTACCAAGAACAGTAAACTGTAAGATGCCTACTGATAAAGTATGACTTAATATAAAGGCAAAAATAATTAACATCTCTAGCAATATTTGCATTTACAGCCCAGGTTTTTGTTTTATCTGCATGAATACAATGTATATGTTGAAACTCATTTTAAGATAATCTTTTTTCCAGCACAGATGTTCTTCAGTGAAACACTGGGCTATAAGTTCCTTCTTGTCTCAAAGTAATCAGAGGCTGCTAATATTTCTCATCCCAAATGAAATCTGGTTCAGAAATGTCTAGTTTTGTACTTCATGTCTTTCATACTGCCAGAGCAATTACTGCAGCTTAGAGTTAATCAGCAATGTTCCAGGTGAAAAAGCTGTCATTTCAGTAAAGAGTTCTGGTGACATAACAAAATGCAAGGCAGCCGTTTTATCAGAGAACACCTCTGCAATTCCATCCACTCAGGCTGTCAATTAAAACATTTTTTTACTGAATAACTGACACCAAATTCATAGCAAAGGAACTGTCTGACTTCAGATTCATTCTATTAAAAAAAATTACTGGGTGACACCTTAACAAAAGGAATATTCTGGCACCTGTATATTGTAATCTTCAACGTCAAATTGCATAATACTGCCACAAAGTGCTGACAAGTTCTGATCACAATAATAGAAAAAACAAGAGCTGCTGGCTGTTTAGACACATTTTTTGCACTTGATATATGTAATGGTGCCTAGAGATAGCTTGATAGCCCACATTCAGTACCTTACTTCCTCACAAGAAACAACCGGTCTGGGAATTTATTAGACTAATCCTACCCTAAGTTCCACAAACCTTCTGTGTGATTTCCCTCTTGGTGAAAAATGCCTGGCTAAGTAAGTTAATGATGTTGTCCTCATTCTAAGACTTGGGCTGAACAAGAAAAAGCAAGCTGTTTGCAGGTTTGTTAGGATAAATGACTTCTTGTGCCACCTTGTTATGAATCCGAACCATTTGGTCCCAATAGATGTGTGTTCCCTAGATCATTTCAGGAAAAAAAAAAAAAAAAAAAAAATATATATATATATATATATATATATATATATAAAAAATAATAATTAATAATAATAATAACACTGACCAGATTAAAAGAAATCATATATAAGTAAAGTAATTATAAAATAAACAACAAAATAAAGCCCACATTTTAAAAAGCCCAGCTGTTAAAACTGATCTCGTCTCAGACATAATTTTGAGAATTTATCAATCTGTACATTTTTAAGATAAACTGTAAAAATGTCATTTTCATTTCTTCAAAGTTAGAAAAGCAGCCTTAACATTAAAATGAAGTTTTAACTTCATTTTCTTGGCAATTACTTTTTCCAAGTAGACCCAATCCTACATCACAGAAACAAACTGCAACTGTTCATGTTGACGAATAAGATCTTTATAGACTTGCATATTGGCAAAAAGAATAATGTTCAGACTATATATTACCAATGTGCCCAACTTTTTTGGAAGCACACAGAAGAAAGAAAAAGTATTTTCCTAAATAAACTGCCTTTCTCATGGAATCAAAAGGAGCTAAAAAAATGTTATATAAGTTTTCAAAAATACATTTGAACATCTAAAAAAAAAAAAAAAAGAAAAGAAAAAAAGAAAAACACAAGTTCTTATACATCCCCAAATAGTTATTTCTTGCAACTTTCAAGTGAAAGACTCGTTAATTTTATTTTATTTTTTATGAAAGTTCCCTGAATCTTATCTTGTTAGTAAGATTTTCTCCAAGTAACTTAAGCTCGTTAATGGCTACTAATGAATACTAATGAAGTCATTAACATACATAAAAGTTGTTTAGAGTATGTACCTACCCAGACCTGAGAGTATGCTACAAAAAAAATGTACAACCAAAAAATTAGCTTGAGTAAAAAAAAAAAAAAGAAAAACAGTACATGTAAATGCAGAAGGCAATTTAGCTAATTTGCCACTGTGCTGTGCTGGAGAAAGGAAAGCTCTCTGGAAAGCTTCTCTAGTCAATGGAGAAAAATATCCCCTAAACCAACAAGATTTTGATCTAAACAGTGATGAGAAAAGTCCAGATGTATCATTCATGTTGGTTCCTGTTCTAAAGGTTTTACTGCAAGAAGTAAAAGCCTGACAATCACAGAAAGATACCACCTATGAATTTTATACTGAAGAAATAGGAGAAATGATCTCATCAAGACAACAAGACTATTATGCAAGATGGACTTTACATGTGCATAATGTTATAATAAAATTATACATGTGAACAACAAAGAAACCTTTTCGGATGCAAATCGAGAGCTATCCAGTCGATATAACCTAAATTCCAAGGAGGAGAAAAAGGTTTCTGGAGCATAAGCCACTGGTGTTTTCTAACAAGAAGCCCAAAAGAATGTAAAGGCGCCTTTGAAATACATGAACATCTGGACCTTGCTAATTGAAAACAATGTTACATAAACAAGAAATAAAAGTTTTCCTCTCTGTCTCATATGTCTTTACTAGAGAGAAATCAATTTTCTTGACACAAGTACATTGATGTAATTGATAAAAGGTTTAGCTGGAGTATTTCACCATATGTGCTGCTTGGATCTGATGAAGTTTCATCTGCAATAAAACAATAAAAGTTACATTCTGACAAGGCTTTAGAGGGATGGCAAGTTCTAGGGCACTCTGCGGAGTTTCTTTGGTGAATCTCTGTGAGCAAAATATACAGAGAGTAATGCAGATTGTTTCCTCTGAATTCAGTCAGCAGCAGAGCTTGTGATATCCAGCAAAGAAGTAGGGAGTGACCTACTCTCACTTCTGTGGCACTAAGTACTACAAGTGATGACAAAAAAAAAAAAAACAAAAAACAAACACTGCAATAAGACCTTACAACTATTGCAAGCAGATTCAAATTCCAGTCTGGAATGTGCACACTACATTCAAATCAGACATACAGGCAGTCTTCTGTACTAGGATTGGTTCCTTACTCTCCCCACTGAGTAGCAGATTATCCCTGATGCCTTTTTTGCAGCTGTCAATTCTCAGTACATTTCTTTGCCAACTAACAGTCAAGACTTGACCATCCCCACCTTCAACTTCTGTGACCACTGTCTTCACCATCCCATATTCTGTTAGTTGTTCAAAACTCTAGTGATGATCACTAACAGACGTACGAAAAGAACAACTTGAACAGGAGAATAGGACAAGAAAATGCCATACAGGTCATTATCAGTGTGTATTCCATGATTGAAAAGACTGTATAGACTGCAGTAAATACCAGTCAGTCTGCGAATGGTAATTATATATTCATCAAAGAAAAAGTACAAAAAAAAAAAAATCCAGTACTGTTGAACTAATTTAACATGTTGACTTGCACCCACCCCTATGTTGCCACGTAACTGTGGAAACTGAATACAGTTTCCCAGCATATTCTCCTTCTCCATGTTTTGCTTCTAATGCAGCTCCCCAGAGTCAGGAGCTCTCACATTCAAGGATGTTGAGCACCAAGCACAGGAAGAACTCAGTCTTTGTGAGGATGGGTTTTTAGCCAATCCATAAGGTGAAGAGTAAGAACCCACTACTGAAACTTTTCTCTAGGTTTCTGTAACCTTTCGGCTTTGTTTGTCTCAGACTCAATTAGAAGGAAGGAGCACAACATTTCTGCTTCCTTCCACCAAGTTATCACTCTATTACCCATCCTCTTCACTTTGCAGAGGGTGCAATAGCATTTGCCTGTTTAATAATTACATTAATCAGAGGATGCCCCTCTGATTTAGCTTACTACTAGCCTCCAACCTTGCTTAAAAAGAGTGTGTGCATGTGGGGGGGGGGGGGTGTATAGCGACAAAACAGTAATTGTTTGTAGTTTCCTTGTTTATGTTTTGAATTAAAGACCACTCACAACTCCACTACTTTCTGTCAGTCAGAGAACGAGCCAATAACAAAAACAATGCTCTATTATTAAAAACAATGATCAGCTTTTAACTTTGAGAATCCAAGTAAGATTGTGTTAACAGCACTGTAGCTATGGAAACACACTGCTGTTCTTATTTAAAGATATTAGTCTGCCCTAATTTTAAACAAGAGTTTGAATATCTATTTTGAGGAATTTATATAACTTCTGAAGAACAATAAATAACTCAGGTCAAGCAGAACATGTCAACAAGACAGTCAGCTAAGGATGAGTCAAATATCTACTAGTCATATTTGTATCATGGGACATTCCTGACATTATACGAGCTGCCAAAAGTGTAATGTACTTTAATCATAGAATCATAGAATGCCCTGGGTTGGAAGGGACTTCAAAGATCATCTAGTTCCAACCCCTCTGCCATATGCAGGGATGCCCCCCACTAGATCAGGTTGCTCAGGGCCTCATCTAACCTTCTCTTGAACACCTCCCAGGGACAGGGCATCCACAACCTCTCTTGGCAACCTGTACCAGTGCCTTGCCACCCTCTGAGTGAAGAATTTCCTCCTAATCAGTAATCCAAATCTCCTCTCTTTTAGTTTAAAACAATTGCCTCTCATTCTGTTAATATCTGAATGAGAAAAGAGTTGCTCCCCATCTTTTTTATAAGCCCCCTTCAAGTACTGAAAGGCCACGATAAGGTTACCCTGGAAACTTCTCTTCTGTAGGCTGAACAGCCAAACATATTTCCACAACCATATACACAACTTTGTACCAACCATATTTCCATATATAGACAACTACTATCATTCTGTATATAACACCATGCTGAAGACATCAAATATCGTAAATGTCTAGAAATTTTGCTTGACTAGTAAATTAAGCAAAACTGCATCCATTTTTTGCTTCTCAAATAGTACAATTCATTTTTATGAAAGAACACTCTACTCTGAATCAAGAAATAGTCTACAACTTCCTCGTAAGGGGGTGTCGAGAGGCAGGAGACCTTTTCTCCATTAACACTAGTGACAGGACCCGCGGGAACGGGGTTAAGCTGAGGCAGGGGAAATTTAGGCTGGACGTCAGGAGGGGGTTCTTCACAGAGAGGGTGGTCGCACACTGGAACAGGCTCCCCAGGGAAGTGGTCACTGCACCGAGCCTGTCTGAATTTAAGAAGAGATTGGACTGTGAACTTAGGCACATGGTCTGAACTTTTGGGTAGACCTGTGCGGTGTCAAGAGTTGGACTTGATGATCCTTAAGGGTCCCTTCCAACTCAGGATATTCTATGATATTCTAAATAGAATAATATCTAAGAATAAAATTAAACCTGGTGTCCCATTAAAGTTAGAAAAACTCTGTTTAAGCACACTTGCATTGATTTTGATAGTCTTATTTATGTAGAATCAATATGCAGCATAGAGAAATATGAGTTTAAAAACAAAGGATTTAAAATTAAAAGGTGGCTTCTTAATCATAAGATTCAGACAGAATTTAAAAATAAATATATTCTAAGTATTTAATGGAGGCTGAGCTGCATTTTAATTCTTGTTATATGAATACAAGTATCTTTTTTATTGGGATACTTATACAAGATTTACAATGTGTAGGAAGATGCAGCATTGTGGTTTTAATTCAAAAGCAAATATTGCACAATTCACATCTCAGCATGCATTGTGTATGATGTATCTGAAGGAGCTGTTTCCAGCTTCAACAGTATGTCCCCATCCCTTTCTTCACTGCAGCTTAGCTCTGCCTCAATGCCAATGACTGGGTGAAGGAGAAGATAGGCAAGAAGAGCTCTATAGGCTGTATCTTACCTCCTTTCCTCTTGACATTGCCAGGGGGTGTGTCAGCAGCTCTAGGACTAAATACAAACACTGATGCTCAGCCCTTAGTACAGACTAGAAAGGCAAATAGCCTCTTTCATCTTGAAAGGGGAAACAAAATAAAGGTTGCTTTCATACAAACAGAGTAACAAATCTTTTAGAAAAGCATTAGAACAGTGGAAAATTGGTAGAAAAATATGTATATATATTTTCCTGGTACTTTATGCCTTCCTTTTTTTATTTGTTACTCTTGATCTAACATATTCTAACTTTGTTTTCCTTGTCTAACACTGCTATTGTAAAGGTGATCCTACTGTAAAGTAAATTACTCTACTGTTTTCTTGTACTAGATAAGAAAGTTAGAGTAACTGTACTAGATCAGAGTAAAGACCCAACTAGTGCCTCTCGTAGAAAGAGGATGGGTAAAGATTACTAGAACAGCCTATTTCTCTGACTTCAGTCCTTTGATGTTTACAGACTTCCTGTAGCAAATTCATGTACATTGAATTCAGTAGCTCTCAATGGACTAACATTTCTATCAATAAAAGTGTTTGTTTTCTTTTTTTTTTTTTTTTTTTTTTTGGTTTGGTTTGGTTTGGTTGGTTGGGTGAGTTTTACTGTTCTTATCATAGAGTCATAGAATATCCCGAGTTGGAAGGGACCCATAAGTATCACCAAGTCCAACTCCTGGCACTGCACAGGTCTACCCAAAAGTTTAGACCATGTGACTCAGTGCACAGTCCAATTGCTTCTTAAATTCAGACAGGCTTGCTGCAGTGACTACTTCACTGGGAGCCTGTTCCAGTGTGCCACCACCCTCTCGGTGAAGAACCTTTTCCTGATGTCCAGCCTAAACTTCCCCTGCCTCTTCTTAACACCATTTCCACGGGTCCTATCACTGGTGTTTATGGAGAATAGGTCACCTGCCTCTCCACTCCCCCTCACGAGGAAGTTGTAGACTGCGATGAGGTCCCCCCTCAGCCTCCTCTTCTCCAGGCTGAACAGGCCCAGTGACCTCAGCCGCTCCTCATACATCTTCCCTTCTAGGCCCTTAACCATTTCCATCGCCCTCCTCTGGACACTCTCCAACAGTTTAATGTCCTTTTTGTACTGTGGTTCCCAGAACTGCACACAGTATTCGAGGTGAGGCCGCACCAGTGCAGAGCAGAGCAGTTCAATCACTTCCCTCGACTGACTAGCAATGCTGTGCTTGACGCATACCAGGATATGGTTGGTCCTTCTGGCTGCCAGGGCACACTGCTGGCTCATATTCAGCTTGCTGTCCACCACAACCCCCAGATCCCTCTCTGCGGGGCTGCTCTCCAGCATCTCATCACCCAGTCTGTACGTAAAGCCAGGGTTGCCTCATCCCAGGTGCAGGACCCAGCACTTGCTTTTGTTAAAAAATCGTACACAATTCAGTTGGTGATTGCCCAGCTCTCCAATCTATCCAGGTCTCTGCAAGGCCTTTCCACTCTTGTTCTTACCATTTTGGTTTTGTTTTGTTTTGTTTTGTTTTTTATTCTTTGTAAAACAATAAAACCCAGCATCCTGATCTTCTAGAATACCTGAAAATATTATTCTCGCACACCAATTTTTCAAAACTTCTTTTTATTTTCTGGTTGCTTTTATATTTATTTATTTATTTATTATTTTATATATATATACATATATATATATAGGTTGGCATTAGGTTGCATTGGCATTATAATTGGCATTACAGGTTGGCAAATTATATATATAAAAATATATAATAAAAATATATATATATTCTGCTGAATAGTTTGATTTTGCAAATTGATTGCCAACCAATGACATTGTGGTGGGTTGGCCCAAGATGGCAGACAAGTACCCACACAGACTCTCAGTTTCTCTGCCCCAGTGGGACAAAGAGAAAGTAAGAACAGGAACCAAAAAGGGTCATGATGTTTATAGTCACAGGCAAAACAAACAGAATTCCGGGTATTTGACTTAAACATTCAGTTACTGAATTGGATATTGTAAACAAAGAAGATAAGCATTTAAACACACTTTTTCTTCTCTTTCCCTCAGCTCAGCTTCATTTCAGACACCCTTTTCCCCCTTTCGTCATCCCCATACCCTACCAAAGTTTATGCATAGTCCCATCAGTCATGGGTGACACTGGAGTTTGGGATCAGGGCACAGCAGCTTCTCTCTGCTCCTCTTTGTTTCTCAGTCTTTTTCTTTGTTGCTCATTCCTTACTCATTTGGTCTTTTCCAGTATGAGTCCACAGGCTGCACAGTTCCTTTGGGTGTGCCTGTTCTACCATGTAGCACCTATAATTTGTCTGGCTGTTCCTTTCTCTCAGTGTTTATCATCATCCCTTAGATGTGTTTAGATGCCACACAGTCAGCTGATGGCCTCAGCTGTGTCCTGCAGTGGGCCTCCTCCAGAGCCAGCTGGAACAAGCTTCATGAGAAACACAGAAGATGAGGAAGACATTTAAAAAATGACCCCCAAAACTCTTAAATTGTATCATCAACTGCCCACACAGGAATATAGATGACGTTATAATTTGCAGCAGACTATTTCCAATAATTTCTATTCATCATATTTCTATAGCAATTTTTTAAAGACACATTTGAAATCACAGAATGATTGAAGCTGGCAGGGACCTCTGGAGATCATCAGGTTCAACTACCCTACTCAATACAGATCACCTACAGCCACTATCCAGAGAGCTTTTAACTCCAAGGATCTACAACTTCTCTGGGAAACCTGTGCAGTGCTCTGTTAAAATCTTCTAAAATATTGAGAGTTGTTATTTTTCTCCATGAAAACCCCAAAAATTTACTTATTATCTATTCCAAAAATTCTAGAAGGCATTAATTAAGCAGTCCTGAGAGGCTTCTTCTCATCTTACTTGTAGTAGCAACAAGTTTCAACTCCACAGCTCAGAACCTGCAATTCCATTGACCAGCCTACATTTCTACATAAGTTTTTTTGCCTCACATTTTATTCTGTCAGTTGATCTGAAAGGACACACTTCTGTTTGGTGCTTTATGCATTGTATCTATTTGAAGTGAGCTGATTTCTACAGAGACTGTACTAGTAGTCTTTCTTAGAAATGTATTATGTGCTTTTTTTAACTTTCATCAGACCCTTACATAATAACAAAAAGATGGATGAATCATCTGTTTTCTAAGATTTGTAAGACTCTGAAGAGAGTTAGGGGCAATGACACTTTCTATGTTCTTACACAGCATATAATGCCTGTCAATATCTGTTCATGAATATCACTAATTCTTTTTGACCTTTATATCTGTTTCCTCTTGGCTGGCTCCCTGAAACTATATGTATTTTTAATTTCAGTACTGCAAAAGCTTTTGCAGCCACTCAGTTTATAATGATGTACTTTATCATCTCAAAGGTTTTCAGTTTATGTTAGCTTAACACAATATCTTGATAGTGTTATACCATGAGACATGCTTTGTGTATTATAAACTTTTATTTTATCAAGAAGATATGCAGATTTAGCAGTGTTAGCTAGTAAAAATAAACTGAAATGTATTTTACTGTGGCTGTCAATAGTGAAAAAATTAAGTCTGAGTATATCATATATTAATTTAACAAAACAGGGCCCATTAATCTCATAAGGCCACTAAAAGAAACATACTTAAACATACTGGTTCCTTGATACTAAGCCAAACTAATTTGAATATCTTTCTCCGTCACTTCTCTGATACTTAGTATAAAAATTATACTAAGATCTTATAGTTTTGCATGTAATTCTCTAAGAGAACATCTATATAGTTTAGTCAACACTGGACAGGATTTTTTGCCCTTATAAAGGGCAGTATGTTTGCCCTTTATAAGTCTTTAAACTACAAGTTTGGAGCTACATAAATAATTTCACCTCGTGGTGTCAGGTTGCCAAGCCCAGGCAATGCTCACCAAAATTATAAAAATATCCTCACTAATACAATATTCTTATTTTCTCATAATATGTGAACATTTTAAACTATGCAAATGAACAAAAAGAAAACATTGGAAATATTGATACCCCCTTCACAGCAATGATCCATGGGACAATTTAGCTTTTTAGGTATGCAAACCCAGAGCATGCAAAACACAGGAGACTACAGATGAAGAAAAAAAAATACATAAACACATAGTTTAGCAAATATTTAAGCAAATGCTGGCGTTTTCACAGTACATATGTATAATGCCAGAGAATGTGACTGTCAGATTCCCAGCATGATTACATTCCACACTATATAAGACAAGATAAGAAAAAGACTGCATTTTACAACTTGCTGTTTCTTGGATCTTTCAGATCAATTTCATCATACTAGCCCACACTTTCATTAATTCAGATTATTAAACAGATATCATCAGTATCTGATGCATCATAGCCATTTGGCCTGTTAATAGCTAAGCTTAAAAGTAATCAGGCTTGGTCTCAGGATATACCAAACAAATTGCTGAAGGCCTGTTTTGTAGACAGAAGATCATAAAATTATAGAATCATTAAGGTTGGAAAAGACCTCCAAGATCAGCTGGTCCAACCATCCCCCTACCACCAGTATCACCCACTAAAACAAGTCCCTAAGCACCTTTCCTTAAACAACCCTAGGATCAGTGATTGCAACACCTCCCTGGGCAACATGTTCCAATGTCTGACTACTCTTTCTGAAAAGAAATGTCTCCTCATTTTCAACCTAAACCTCCCCGGCACAACTTGAGGCCATTCCCTCTAGTCCTACCTATCTGTGAGAAGAGGCCAACACCCAGCTCCCCACAAGCTCTTTTCAGGTGTTCATAGAGAGCAGTAAGGTCTCCCCTGAGCCTCCTATTCTCCAAACTAAATAACCCCTGTTCCCTCAGCTGCTCCTCATAAGACTTGTGTTCCAGGCCCTTCACCAGCTTTGTAGCCCTCCTCTGTTCATGCTCCAGGGCCTCAATGTCCTTCTTGTAGTGAGAGGCCCAAATTTGAACACAGTACTTGAGGTGTGGTCTCACCAGAGCAGAGTACAAGCACCTCAGCATCCTCAGGTGGATCCCATCTGGCCCCATGGACTTATGACAGTCCAGGTGGACCATCAGGTCTCTGTTTCTACCTGAACTGTGGGGGGTTTCTTTTGCTCCCCATACCAGAATTACAGGTCAGGATAAGTGGTCTAGCTAGTAAAGACAGATGTAAAGAAGGCATTAAGAACCTCAGCCTTTTCCTTATCTTCAGTAGTCATGTTCCCCCCAGGGTACAGCAAAGGATGGAGGTTCTCCTTGGCCTTCCTCTTACCATTAATATATTTATCAAAATATTTTTTTATCTGTAACCATAGTGGCCAAGCTGAGCTCATGCTGGGCTTTGGCCTTCCTGATTTTTTCTCTGCATATGCTGGCAATTTCTTTTTACTCTCCCTGAGTTGCCTGTCCCTTCTTCCACCAGATATAAACTTTTTCTCCCAAACATGGTAGAAAAATGGGTAACAAAGTTTTTAAGCTTAACCTGATACTCTTCAATGCTGCATAAAATTGAGCATCTAACTAGCTTATCATTTGTGCCCACTAAAACTTTGCTTTCAGAGGAACTGGATGGATATTACTGAAGGATTGATACAGTCCAGCAATGGTTTACATCTTGACAATTTCACATCATGATAATCAGTAACTGGTACTTGCATGACTCAGTATAGAATCATTATATAATAACAGTTAGTATATGCTTTTTTCACACACTCTTTATCACCCAAGGGAAATGCAGTCTGTTTTGAGCCTTCTTCGCTCAAGGATGATTCATCATTTAAAGCAAAAACTGAATAGAATACTGCCACTTTTTCTTGTATATTTATATACACTATTAGCTTATTCTGATCATTTCTTGTCCTATGCAGCCATAGCCAGAGGCAAATAGACTACATTGCTGTTAAAGTATAAGGAGGCCTGTGCTTAAGACAACAGGGCCCTTGTACATTGCTGAGAATGCAGTGCAATGTTATCTGTTATAAACAAAATAATGCTGTCCTGGAAATAAATATTCATCTAGTGTTGTCTTCTAAAATTTAACACCAGCAGATAATATTACTGTAAGAAACTTAAAAATATGTAGGGGATAAAAGTTAAAAGACAGGTTGTTAACAGTTTCTTTTATATTTTAAATTAATTTATTTTAGTTAAAAACACTGACATTCTAGATGTCTTTTAAGGGTATATACACATTTGAACACTAGGATGAGAGTATTTGATACTTTTTTTCCTTTTTCTGAAGCAAATTTTCCTAGTCTGGTGAATAATTTAAGAAATATTATCAGCACAAGAAGAACAAAAGCAAAATTTATTTGTGGCTTGTAAGATATTCTGGGTTTACATGGCAAGGTTTTGGTAGTGGGACACTGCAGGGGTGGCCTCTAAGATAAGACCAGCAGCTACCCCATGTTAGGTATGGGCC